>NW_028123517.1:0-433326 GCF_965194805.1 Balaenoptera borealis
GCCTGTCATCACAATGCTCCAATGACCGTCTCATCACAATGCTGCATGATCCCTGTCAGCACAACGTTCCATGACAATTGTCATCACAATGCTCCATGACACCTGTCATCACAATGTTGCCTGCCCATGTCATCAAAATGCTCCATGTCCCCTGTAATCACAATGTTCCATTACACCTGTCTTCACAATGTTCCCTGCCCATGTCATCACAATGCTCCATTACCAATGTAATCAAAATGTTCGCCTGCCCTTGTCATCAAAATGCTCCATGGCCCCTTTAATCACAATGCTCCATGAACCCTGTCATCACAATGTTCCATGACAGTTGTCATCACAATGATCCATGACCCTGTAATCACAATGCTCCATGCCCTTGTCATCACAATGCTCCAGAACTCTTGTCATCATAATGATGAATGCTCGTGTCATCACAAAGCTCCATGATACTTGTCATCACAATGTTCCATGGCCTTGTCATTACAATACTCCATGGCCCCTGTCATCACAGTGCTCCATGATACCTTTCATTACAATTCTACATGACCACTGTCATCACAATGCCCCAAGACACATGTTATCACAATTCGCCATGGCCCTTGCCATCACAATGCTCCATGACCCGTGTCATCACAGTGGTCCAGGACACTTGTCATCACAATGATCCATGACCACTTACATCACAATGCTCCTTGACTCCTGTCATCACAATGCTCCATAGCCTATGCATTCGCAATGCTACATGGTCCCTGTAATCACATTGCTCCATGATCCATTTCATCACAATGCTCTATGACCACTGTCATTACAATGCCACATTATACCTGTCATCACAATGCTCCATGGCCCCTGTCAGCACAATGTTCCATGACAGATGTCATCACTCTCCTCCATGGTCCCTGTAATCACAATGCTCCATTCCCTTGTCAACGCAATGCTCCAGAACTCTTGTCATCATAATGCTCCATGCCCGTCTCATCACAATTCTCCATGACACTTTTCGTTAAAATGCTCCATGGTCTTTATCATCACAATGCTCCATGGCCCCTGTTATCACAGTGATCCATGGTACCTTTCATCACAATGCTAGATAACCTCTGTCATCACAATGCCCGATGACACCTGTCATCAGAATTGGCCATGGCCCTTGTCATCACAATGCTCCATACACTTGTCATCACAATGCTCCAGAACTCTTGTCATCAAAATGCTGCATGCCCGTGTCCTCACAGTGCTCCAGGTCCACTTTCATAACAATGCTCCTTGACCCCTGTCATCACAATGCTCCATGGCTTATGTATTCACAATGCTCCATGGCACCTGTAATCACATTGCTCCATGATCCTTTTCATCACAATGCTCTATGACCACTGTCATCACAATGCCACATGACACCTGTCATCACAATGCTCTATAGCCCCTGTCAGCACAATGTTCCATGACAGGTATCATCAAAAAGATTCATGACTGCTGTCATCACAATGTTCCCTGCCCCTGTCATTCTCAATGCTCCCTGGCCCCTGTCATCACAATGCTCCATGCTCATATCATCACAATGCTCCATTACCCATGTCATCGTAGTGATCCATGACCCCTTTCATCACAATGCTCCATGACCCCAGTCATCACAATGCTCCATAGCCCTTGTCATCACAATGCTCCATTAGCCCTGTCATCACAATGTTCCATGACTCTTGTCATCAAAATGCCTCATGATCCATTTAATCACAATGCTCCATGATACCTTTCATCTCATCCTCCATGATACTTGTCATTACACTGCCCCATGACCTTTTTCAGAACAATGCTCCATGATACCAGTCATCACAATGCTCCATGACCATTGTCGTCACAATGCTCCATGCCCCTTTCAACACAATGCTCCATGAAAACTGTCATCACAATGCTCCATGGCCTTTGTCATCACAATTATACATGGCCCCTGTGATCACAGTGCTCCATGACCCCTTTCATCACAATGCTCCAAGACCGCTGTCATCACAATGCCCCATGACGCCTATCATCATAATGCTCTAAGGCCCCTCTCATCACAATGCTCCATGATCCCTGTCATCACAATGTTCCATGACACTAGTCATCACAGTGCTCCATGACCCCTGTCATCACAATATTCACTGCCCATGTAATCACAATGCTCCTGGTCCCCTGTAATCACAGTGCTCCATACCCTTTTCATCACAATGCTCCAGAACTCTTGTCATCATAATGCTCCATGCCCGTGTCATCACAATGCTTGAAGAACCTTGTCATCACAATGCTCCATGAACCGTGTCATCACAAGTTTCCAGGACTCTTGTCATCACAATGATCCATGACCCCTGTCATCTCAATGCTCAATGATCTTTGTATTCACAATGCTCCATGGCCCCTATAATTGCGGTGATCCATGACCCCTGTCATCACAATGCTCCCTGGTATATTTCATCACAATTCTAGATGACCACTGTCATCACAGTGCTCCACGGCCCCTGTCATCAGAGTCCTCCCTGATACCTTTCATCACAATTCTATATGACTGCTCTCCTCACAATTCCACATGACACCTGTCATCACAATCCTCCATGAACCATGTCATCACAATGTTCATGGACAATAGTCATCACAATGCTCCATGACAACTTACATCACAATGCTCCTTGACCCCTGTCATTTCATTGCTCCATGGCCTATGCATACACAATGCTCCATGGCCCCTGTAATCACATTGCTCCATGATCCTTTTCCTCACAATGCTCTATGACCACTGTCATCACAAGGCCACACGACACCTGTCATCACAATGCTCTATGGCCCCTGTCAGCACAATGTTCCATGACAGATATCATCACAAGGATCCATGACCGCTGTCATCACAATGTTCCCTGCCCTTGTCATCTCAATGCTCCCTGGCCCCTGTAATCGCAATGCTCCATACGCTTGTCATCGCAATGCTCCAGATCACTTCTCATCATAATGCTCCATGCCCGTGTCATCACAATGCTCCATGGCCCCTGTCATCACAGTGCTCCGTGATACCTTTCATCATAATGATAGATGACCACTGTCATCACAATGCTCCATGACACCTGTCATCAGAATTGGCCATGGCCCTTGTCATCACAATGCTCCAGGACACTTGTCTTCACAATGTTCCATGGCGCATTTCATCACAATGCTCCATGACCACTTTCATCAAATTGCTCCATGATGCCTGTCATCACAATGCTCCATGGCCTTTGTCATCAAAATTCTACATGGCCCCTTTAATAACAGTGCTTCAGGACAACATTTTTCACAATGCTCCATGACCACTCTCATCACAATGCCACATAAGACCTTTCATGACAATGCTCCATGGCCCTTGTCATCACAATATTCTATGACTTCTGTCATCACAATGCTCCATGCCCCTGTCATCACAATGCCCCATCACCCCTGCTATTACAATGCTCCATGACCCCTGTCGTCACAATGCTCCGAAACCCTTGTCATCACAATATTCCATGATCCGTGTAATCACGATGATCCATGAACCATTTCTGTACAATGCTCCAGTACCCCTTTCATTAAAATGCTCCATGGCGCTTGTCATCAGAATGCTCCAGGAACCCTTCCATCACAATAATCCATGACCCGTTTCCTCACAATTCTCCAGGACCGCTTTCATCACAATGCTCCATTCCCTTGTCATCTCAATGCTTCATGGCCCCTGTCATCAAAATGATCCATGCCCTTGTCATCAAAATGCTCCAGAACTCTTGTCATCACTATGCTCCATGCCCATGTCATCACAATGCTGCATGGCCCCTGTCATCACAATGCTGCATGACCCCTGTCATCACATTGCTCCATGCCCGTATCATCACAATGCTCCATTACCCATGTCATCGTAGTGATCCATGACCCCTTTCATCACAATGCTGCATGACACCTGTCATCACAATGCTCCATAGCCCTTGTCATCACAATGCTCCATTAGCCCTGTCATCACAATGTTCCATGACTCTTGTCATCAAAATGCCTCATGATCCATTTAATCACAATGCTCCATGACTCCTTTCATCACATCCTCCATGATACTTGTCATTACACTGCCCCATGACCTTTTTCAGAACAATGCTCCATGATACCAGTCATCACAATGCTCCATGACCATTGTCGTCACAATGCTCCATGCCCCTTTCAACACAATGCTCCATGACAACTGTCATCACAATTCTCCATGGCTTTTGTCATCACAATTATACATGGCCCCTGTAATCACAGTGCTCCATGACCCCTTTCATCACAATGCTGCATGACACCTGTCATCACAATGCTCCGTGGTCTTTGTCATCACAATGCTTCATGACCACTGTCATCACCATGCCCCATGACCCCAGTCATCACAATGCTCCATAGACCTTGTCATCACAATGCTCCATTAGCCCTGTCATCACAATGTACCATGACTCTTGTCATCAAAATGCCTCATGATCCATTTAATCACAATGCTCCATGACTCCATTCATCACATCCTCCATGATACTTGTCATTACACTGCCCCATGACCTTTTTCAGAACAATGCTCCATGATACCAGTCATCACAATGCTCCATGACCATTGTCGTCACAATGCTCCATGCCCCATTCAACACAATGCTCCATGACAACTGTCATCACAATGCTCCATGGCCTTTGTCATCACAATTATACATGGCTCCTGTGATCACAGTGCTTCATGACCCCTTTCATCACAATGCTCCATGACCACTGTCATCACAATGTTCCATGGGCGCTGTAATCACAATGACTCATGACACCATTCCTAAGAAGGCTCGAGTACGCCTGTCATCACAATGCTCCATGATCCCTGTCAGCACAAAGTTACATGACAATTGTCTTCACAATGCTCCAAGACACCTGTCATCACAATGTTGCCTGCCCATGTCATCAAAATGCTCCATGTCCCCTGTAATCACAATGTTCCATTACACCTGTCTTCACAATGTTCCCTGCCCATGTCATCACAATGCTCCATTATCAATGTAATCAAAATGTTCGCCTGCCCTTGTCATCAAAATGCTCCATGGCCCCTTTAATCACAATGCTCCATGAACCCTGTCATCACAATGTTCCATGACAGTTGTCATCACAATGCTCCATGACCCTGTAATCACAATGCTCCATGCCCTTGTCATCACAATGCTCCAGAACTCTTGTCATCATAAAGATGAATGCTCGTGTCATCACAAAGCTCCATGATACTTGTCATTACAATGTTCCATGGCCTTGTCATTACAATACTCCATGACCCCTGTCATCTCAATGCTCCATGATCTTTGTATTCACAATGCTCCATGGCCCCTATAATTGCGGTGATCCATGACCCCTGTCATCACACTGCTCCATGGCCTATGCATTCAAAATGCTCCATGGCCCCTTTAATCACATTGCTCCATGATCCCTTTCATCACAATGTTCTATGACCACTCTCATCACAATACCCCATGACGCCTATCATCATAAAGCTCCAAGGCCCCTCTCATCACAATGCTCCATGAACCCTGTCATCACAATGTTCCATGACACTTGTCATCACAGTGCTCCATGAACCCCTGTCATCACAATATTCACTGCCCATGTAATCACAATGCTCCTGGTCCCCTGTAATCACAGTGCTCCATACCCTTTTCATCACAATGCTCCAGAACTCTTGTCTTCATAATGCTCCATGCCCGTGTCATCACAATGCTTGAAGAACCTTGTCATCAAATGCTCCATGAACCGTGTCATCACCAGGTTCCAGGACACTTGTCATCACAATGATCCATGACCCCTGTCATCTCAATGCTCCATGATCTTTGTATTCACAATGCTCCATGGCCCCTATAATTGCGATGATCCATGACCCCTGTCATCACAATACTCCCTGGTATATTTCATCACAATTCTAGATGACCACTGTCATCACAGTGCTCCACGGCCCCTGTCATCAGAGTCCTCCATGATACTTTTCATTACAATTCTACATGACCACTGTCATCACAATTCCCCATGACACCTGTCATCACAATGCTCCATGAACGATGTCATCACAATATTCATGGACACTTGTGATCACAATGCTCCATGACAACTTACATCACAATGCTCCTTGACCCCTGTCATTTCATTGCTCCATGGCCTATGCATTCACAATGCTCCATGGCCCCTGTAATCACATTGCTCCATGATCCCTTTAATCACAATGCTCCAAGACCGCTGTCATCAAAATGCCCCATGACGCCTATCATCATAATGCTCCAAGGCCCCTCTCATCACAATGCTCCATGATCCCTGTCATCACAATGATCCATGACACTAGTCAACACAGTGCTCCATTAACCCCTGTCATCACAATATTCACTGCCCATGTAATCACAATGCTCCTGGTCCCCTGTAATCACAATGCTCCATACCCTTGTCATCACAATGCTCCAGAACTCTTGTCATCATAATGCTCCATGCCCGTGTCATCACAGTGCTCCATGTCCACTTTCATCACAATGCTCCTTGACCCCTGTCATCACAATGCTCCATGGCCTATGTATTCACAATGCTCCATGGCCCCTGTAATCACATTGTTCCATGATCCTTTTCATCACAATGCTCTATGACCACTGTCATCACAATGCCACATGACACCTGTCATCACAATGCTCTATGGCCCCTGTCAGCACAATGTTCCATGACAGGTATCATCACAATGGTCCATGACTGCTGTCATCAAAATGTTCCCTGCCCTTGTCATCTCAATGCTCCCTGGCCCCTGCCCTCACAATTTTCCATGCTCATATCATCACAATGCTCCATTACCCATGTCATCGTAGTGATCCATGACCCCTTTCATCACAATGCTCCATGACCCCAGTCATCACAATGCTCCATAGCCCTTGTCATCACAATGCTCCATTATCCATGTCATCACAATGTTCCATGACTCTGGTCATCAAAATGCTCCATGGCCTTTGTCATCACAATGCTCCATGCCCTTGTCACCACAATGCTCCAGAACTCTTGGCATCATAATGCTCCATGCCCGTCTCATCACAATGCTCCATGACACTTGTCATCAAAATGCTCCATGGCCTTTGTCATCACAATGCTCCATGGCCCCTGTTATCACAGTGCTCCATGTTACCTTTCATCACAATTCTAGATGACCACTGTCATCACAAGGCCCCATGACACCTGTCATCACAATTCGCCATGGCCCTTGTCATCACAATGCTCCATGATCCATGTCATCACAATGTTCCATGACACTAGTCATCACAGTGCTCCATGACCCCTGTCATCACAATATTCACTGCCCATGTAATCACAATGCTCCTGGTCCCCTGTAATCATAATGCTCCATACCCTTGTCATCACAATGCTCCAGAACTCTTGTCATCATAATGCTCCATGCCCGTGTCATCACAATGCTTGAAGAACCTTGTCATCACAATGCTCCATGAACCGTGTCATCACAAGGTTCCAGGACCCTTGTCATCACAATGATCCGTGACCCCTGTCATCTCAATGCTCCATGATCTTTGTATTCACAATGCTCCATGGCCCCTATAATTGCGGTGATCCATGACCCCTGTCATCACAATGCTCCCTGGTATATTTCATCACAATTCTAGATGACCACTGTCATCACAGTGCTCCACGGCCCCTGTCATCAGAGTCCTCCCTGATACCTTTCATCACAATTCTATATGACTGCTCTCATCACAATTCCACATGACACCTGTCATCACAATGCTCCATGAACCATGTCATCACAATGTTCATGGACAATAGTCATCACAATGCTCCATGACAACTTACATCACAATGCTCCTTGACCCCTGTCATTTCATTGCTCCATGGCCTATGCATTCACAATGCTCCATGGCTCCTGTAATCACATTGCTCCATGATCCCTTTCATCACAATGCTCCAAGACTGCTGTCATCACAATGCCCCCTGACGCCTATCATCATAATGCTCCAAGGCCCCTCTCATCACAATGCTCCATGATCCCTGTCATCACAATGTTCCATGACACTAGTCATCACAGTGCTCCATGACCCCTGTCATCACAATATTCACTTCCCATGTAATCACAATGCTCCTGGTCCCCTGTAATCACAATGATCCATACACTTGTCATCACATAGCTCCAGAACTCTTGTCATCATAATTCTCCATGCTCGTGTCATCACAGTGCTCCATGACCACTTTCATCACAATGCTCCTTGACCCCTGTCATCACAATGCTCTATGACCACTGTCATCACAATGCCACATGACACCTGTCATCACAATGCTCTATAGCCCCTGTCAGCACAATGTTCCATGACAGGTATCATCACAATGATCCATGACTGCTGTCATCACAATATTCCCTGCCCTTGTCATCTCAATGCTCCCTGGCCCCTGTCATCACAATGCTCCATGCTCATATCATCACAATGCTCCATTACCCCAGTCATCACAATGCTCCATAGCCCTTGTCATCACAATGCTCCATTAGCCCTGTCATCACAATGTTCCATGACTCTTGTCATCAAAATGCCTCATGATCCATTTAATCACAATGCTCCATGACTCCTTTCATCACATCCTCCATGAGACTTGTCATTACACTCCCCATGACTTTTTCAGAACAATGCTCCATGATACCAGTCATCACAATGCTCCATGACCATTGTCGTCACAATGCTCCATGCCCCTTTCAACACAATGCTCCATGACAACTGTCATCACAATTATACATGGCCCCTGTGATCACAGTGCTCCATGACCCCTTTCATCACAATGCTCCATGACCACTGTCATCACAATGCCCCATGAACCCTGTCATCACAATGCTCCATGGCCCCTGTCATTACAATGCTCCATGACCACTGTCATCACAATGTTCCATGATCGCTGTAATCACAATGACCCATGACACCTTTCCTCAGAACGCTCCAGTACGCCTGTCATCACAATGCTCCAATGACCGTCTCATCACAATGCTCCATGATCCCTGTCAGCACAACATTACATGACAATTGTCATCACAATGCTCCATGACACCTGTCATCACAATGTTGCCTGCCCATGTCATCAAAATGCTCCATGTCCCCTGTAATCACAAAGTTCCATTACACCTGTCTTCACAATGTTCCCTGCCCATGTCATCACAATGCTCCATTACCAATGTAATCAAAATGTTCGCCTGCCCTTGTCATCAAAATGCTCCATGGCCCCCTTAATCACAATGCTCCATGAACCCTGTCATCACAATGTTCCATGACAGTTGTCATCACAATGCTCCATGACCCTGTAATCACAATGCTCCATGCCCTTGTCATCACAATGCTCCAGAACCTTGTCATCATAATGATGAATGCTCGTGTCATCACAAAGCTCCATGATACTTGTCATCACAATGTTCCATGGCCTTTTCATTACAATACTCCATGGCCCCTGTCATCACAGTGCTCCATGATACCATTTATCACAATTCTAGATGACCACTGTCATCACAATGCCCCAAGAGACATGTCATCACAATTCGCCATGGCCCTTGCCATCACAATGCTCCACGACCCGTGTAATCACAATGGTCCAGGACACTTGTCATCACAATGATCCATGACCACTTACATCACAATGCTCCTTGACTCCTGTCATCACAATGCTCCATAGCCTATGCATTCGCAATGCTACATGGTCCCTGTAATCACATTGCTCCATGATCCATTTCATCACAATGCTCTATGACCACTGTCATTACAATGCCACATTATACCTGTCATCACAATGCTCCATGGCCCCTGTCAGCACAATGTTCCATGACAGATGTCATCACTATCCTCCATGGTCCCTGTAATCACAATGCTCCATTCCCTTGTCAACGCAATGCTCCAGAACTCTTGTCATCAAAATGCTCCATGCCCCTCTCATCACAATTTTCCATGACACTTTTGATTAAAATGCTCCATGGCCTTTATCGTCACAATGTTCCATGGCCCCTGTTATCACAGTGATCCATGGTACCTTTCATCACAATGCTAGATAACCTCTGTCATCACAATGCCCGAAGACACCTGTCATCAGAATTGGCCATGGCCCTTGTCATCACAATGCTCCATGCCCTTGTCACCACAATGCTCCAGAACACTTGGCATCATAATGCTCCATGCCCGTCTCATCACAATGCTCCATGACACTTGTCATCAAAATGCTCCATGGCCTTTGTCCTCACAATGCTCCATGGCCCCTGTTATCACAGTGCTCCATGTTACCTTTCATCACAATCCTAGATGACCACTGTCATCACAATGCCCCATGACACCTGTCATCACAATTCGCCATGGCCCTTGTCATCACAATGCTCCATGATCCATGTCATCACAATGTTCCTGGACACTTATCATCACAATGAACTATGACCACATTCATCACAATGCCTCATGACCCCTGTCATCACACTGCTCCATGGCCTATGCATTCAATATGCTCCATGGCCCCTGTAATCACATTGCTTCATGATCCCTTTCATCACAATGTTCTATGACCACTCTCATCACAATACCCCATGACGCCTATCATCATAATGCTCCAAGGCCCCTCTCATCACAATGCTCCATGAACCCTGTCATCACAATGTTCCATGACACTTGTCATCACAGTGCTCCATGAACCCTTGTCATCACAATATTCACTGCCCATGTAATCACAATGCTCCTGGTCCCCTGTAATCACAGTGCTCCATACCCTTTTCATCACAATGCTCCAGAACTCTTGTCATCATAATGCTCCATGCCCGTGTCATCACAATGCTTGAAGAACCTTGTCATCACAATGCTCCATGAACCGTGTCATCACAAGGTTCCAGGACCCTTGTCATCACAATGATCCATGACCCCTGTCATCTCAATGCTCCATGATCTTTGTATTCACAATGCTCCATGGCCCCTATAATTGTGGTGATCCATGACCCCTGTCATCACAATGCTCCCTGGTATATTTCATCACAATTCTAGATGACCACTGTCATCACAGTGCTCCACGGCCCCTGTCGTCAGAGTCCTCCATGATACCTTTCATTACAATTCTAAATGACCACTGTCATCACAATGCCCCATGACACCTGTCATCACAATTCGCCATGGCACTTGTCATAACAATGCTCCATGAACCATGTCATCACAATGTTCATGGACACTTATCATCACAATGCTCCATGACAACTTACATCACAATGCTCCTTGACCCCTGTCACTTCATTGCTCCATGGCCTATGCATTCACAATGCTCCATGGCTCCTGTAATCACATTGCTCCATGATCCGTTTCATCACAATGCTCCAAGACCGCTGTCATCACAATGCCCCATGACGCCTATCATCATAATGCTCCAAGGCCCCTCTCATCACAATGCTCCATGATCCCGGTCATCACAATGTTCCATGACATTAGTCATCACAGTGCTCCATGACCCCTGTCATCACAATATTCACTGCCCATGTAATCAAAATGCTCCTTGTCCCCTGTGATCACAATGCTCCATACCCTTGTCATCACAATGCTCCAGAACTCTTGTCATCATAATTCTCCATGCCCGTGTCATCACAGTGCCCCATGACCCCTGTCATCACAATGCTCTATGACCACTGTCATCACAATGCCACATGACACCTGTCATCACAATGCTCTATAGACCCTGTCAGCACAATGTTCCATGACAGGTATCATCACAATGATCCATGACTGCTGTCATCACAATATTCCCTGCTCTTGTCATCTCAATGCTCCCTGGCCCCTCTCATCACAATGCTCCATGCTCATATCATCACAATGCTCCATTACCCATGTCATCGCAGTGATCCATGACCCCTTTCATCACAATGCTCCATGACCCCAGTCATCACAATGCTCCATAGCCCTTGTCATCACAATGCTCCATTAGCCCTGTCATCACAATGTTCCATGACTCTTGTCATCAAAATGCCTCATGATCCATTTAATCACAATGCTCCATGACTCCTTTCATCACATCCTCCATGATACTTGTCATTACACTGACCCATGTCCTTTTTAAGAACAATGCTCCATGATACCATTCCTCACAATGCTCCATGATCATTGTCGTCACAATGCTCCATGCCCCTTTCAACACAATGCTCCATGACAACTGTCATCACAATGCTCCCTGGCCTTTGTCATCCCAATTATACATGGCCCATGTGATCACAGTGCTCCATGACCCCTTTCATCACAATGCTCCATGACCACTGTCATCACAATGCCCCATGACCCCTGTCATCACAATATTCACTGCCCATGTAATCACAATGCTCCTGGTCCCCTGTAATCACAATGCTCCATACCCTTGCCATCACAATGCTCCAGAACACTTGTCATCATAATGCTCCATGCCCGTGTCATCACAGTGCTCCATGACCACTTTCATCACAATGCTCCTTGACTCCTGTCATCACAATGCTCTATGACCACTGTCATCACAATGCCACATGACACCTGTCATCACAATGCTCTATAGCCCCTGTCAGCACAATGTTCCATGACAGGTATCATCACAATGATCCATGACTGCTGTCATCACAATGTTCCCTGCCCTTGTCATTCTCATGCTCCCTGGCCCCTGTCATCAGAAGGCTCCATGTTCATATCATCACAATGCTCCATTACCCATGTCATCGTAGTGATCCATGACTCCTTTCATCACATCCTCCATGATACTTGTCATTACACTGCCCCATGACCTTTTCCAGAACAATGCTCCATGATACCAGTCATCACAATGCTCCATGACCATTGTCGTCACAATGCTCCATGCCCCTTTCAACACAATGCTCCATGACAACTGTCATCACAATGCTCCATGGCCTTTGTCATCACAATTATACATGGCCCCTGTGATCACAATGCCCCATGACCCCTGTCATCACAATGCTCCATGGCCCCTGTCATTACAATGCTCCATGACCACTGTCATCACAATGTTCCATGATCGCTGTAATCACAATGACCCATGACACCTTTCCTCAGAAGGCTCCAGTACGCCTGTCATCATAATGCTCCAATGACCGTCTCATCACAATGCTCCATGATCCCTGTCAGCACAACGTTCCATGACAATTGTCATCCCAATGCTCCATGACACCTGTCATCACAATGTTGCCTGCCCATGTCATCAAAATGCTCCATGTCCCCTGTAATCACAATGTTCCATTACACCTGTCTTCACAATGTTCCCTGCCCATGTCATCACAATGCTCCATTACCAATGTAATCAAAATGTTCGCCTGCCCTTGTCATCAAAATGCTCCATGGCCCCTTTAATCACAATGCTCCATGAACCCTGTCATCACAATGTTCCATGACAGTTGTCATCACAATGCTCCATGACCCTGTAATCACAATGCTCCATGCCCTTGTCATCACAATGCTCCAGAACTCTTGTCATCATAATGATGAATGCTCGTGTCATCACAAAGCTCCATGATACTTGTCATCACAATGTTCCATGGCCTTGTCATTACAATACTCCATGGCCCCTGTCATCACAGTGCTCCATGATACCTTTTATCACAATTCTAGATGACCACTGTCATCACAATGCCCCAAGACACATGTCATCACAATTCGCCATGGCCCTTGCCATCACAATGCTCCATGACCCGTGTCATCACAATGGTCCAGGACACTTGTCATCACAATGATCCATGACCACTTACATCACAATGCTCCTTGACTACTGTCATCCCAATGCTCCATAGCCTATGCATTCGCAATGCTACATGGTCCCTGTAATCACATTGCTCCATGATCCATTTCATCACAATGCTCTATGACCACTGTCATTACAATGCCACATTATACCTGTCATCACAATGCTCCATGGCCCCTGTCAGCACAATGTTCCATGACAGATGTCATCACTCTCCTCCATGGTCCCTGTAATCACAATGCTCCATTCCCTTGTCAACGCAATGCTCCAGAACTCTTGTCATCATAATGCTCCATGCCCGTGTCATCACAATGCTTGAAGAACCTTGTTATCACAATGCTCCATGAACCGTGTCATCACAAGGTTCCAGGACCCTTGTCATCACAATGATCCATGACCCCTGTCATCTCAATGCTACATGATCTTTGTATTCACAATGCTCCATGGCCCCTATAATTGCGGTGATCCATGACCTCTGTCATCACAATGCTCCCTGGTATATTTCATCACAATTCTAGATGACCAGTGTCATCACATTGCTCCACGGCCCCTGTCGTCAGAGTCCTCCATGATACCTTTCATTACAATTCTACATGACAACTGTCTTCACAATGCCCCATGACACCTGTCATCACAATTCGCCATGGCACTTGTCATCACAATGCTCCATGAACCATGTCATCACAATGTTCATGGACACTTGTCATCACAATGCTCCATGACAACTTACATCACAATGCTCCTTGACCCTGTCATTTCTTTGCTCCATGGCCTATGCATTCACAATGTTTCATGGCCCCTGTAATCACATTGCTCCATGATCCCTTTCATCACAATGCTCCAAGACGGCTGTCATCACAATGCCCCATGACGTGTATCATCATAATGCTCCAAGGCCCCTCTCATCATAGTGCTCCATGATCCCTGTCATCACAATGTTCCATGACACTAGTCATCACAGTGCTCCATGACCACTGTCATCACAATATTCACTGCCCATGTAATCACAATGCTCCTGGTTCCCTGTAATCACAATGCTCCATACCCATTTCTTCACAATGCTACAGAACTCTTGTCATCATAATGCTGCATGCCCGTGTCATCACAGTGCTCCATGTCCACTTTCATCACAATGCTCCTTGACCCCTGTCATCACAATGGTCCATGGCCTATGTATTCACAATGCTCCATGCCCGTGTCATCACAGTGCTCCTTGACCCCTGTCATCACAATGCTCTATGACCACTGTCATCACAATGCCACATGACACCTGTCATCACGATGCTCCATGAACCATGTCATCACAATGTTCATGGACAATAGTCATCACAATGCTCCATGACAAGTTACATCACAATGCTCCTTGACCCCTGTCATTCCATTGCTCCATGGCCTATGCATTCACAATGCTACATGGCTCCTGTAATCACTTTGCTCCATGATCCCTTTCATCACAATGCTCCAAGACCGCTGTCATCACAATGCCCCATGACGCCTATCATCATAATGCTCCAAGGCCCCTCTCATCACAATGCTCCATGATCCCTGTCATCACAATGTTCCATGACACTAGTCATCACAGTGCTCCATGACCCCTGTCATCACAATATTCACTGCCCATGTAATCACAATGCTCCTGGTCCCCTGTAATCACAATGCTCCATACCCTTGTCATCACAATGCTCCAGAACTCTTGTCATCACAATGCTCTATGACCACTGTCATCACAATGCCACATGACACCTGTCATCACAGTGCTCTATAGCCCCTGTCAGCACAATGTTCCATGACAGGTATCATCACAATGATCCATGACTGCTCTCATCACAATGTTCACTGCCCTTGTCATTCTCATGCTCCCTGGCCCCTGTCATCAGAATGCTCCATGCTCATATCATCACAATGCTCCATTACTCATGTCATCGTAGTGATCCATGACCCCTTTCATCACAATGCTCCATGACACCGGTCATCACAATGCTCCATAGCCCTTGTCATCACAATGCTCCATTAGCCCTGTCATCACAATGTTCCATGACTCTTGTCATCAAAATGCCTCATGATCCATTTAATCACAATGCTCCATGACTCCTTTCATCACATCCTCCATGATACTTGTCATTACACTGCCCCATGACCTTTTTCAGAACAATGCTCCATGATACCAGTCATCACAATGCTCCATGACCATTGTCGTCACAATGCTCCATGCCCCTTTCAACACAATGCCCCATGACACCTGTCATCACAATTCGCCATGGCACTTGTCATCACAATGCTCCATGAACCATGTCATCACAATGTTCATGGACACTTGTCATCACAATGCTCCATGACATCTTACATCACAATGCTCCTTGACCCCTGTCATTTCATTGCTCCATTGCCTATGCATTAACAATGCTCCATGTCTCCTGTAAGCACATTGCTCCATGATCCCTTTCATCACAATGCTCCAAGACCGCTGTCATCACAATGCCCCATGACGCCTATCATCATAATGCTCTAAGGCCCCTCTCATCACAATGCTCCATGATCCCTGTCATCACAATGTTCCATGACACTAGTCATCACAGTGCTCCATGACCCCTGTCATCACAATATCCACTGCCCATGTAATCACAATGCTCCTGGTCCCCTGTAATCACAATGCTCCATACCCTTGTCATCACAATGCTCCAGAACTCTTGTCATCATAATGCTCCATGCCCGTGTCATCACAGTGCTCCATGACCACTTTCATCTCAATGCTCCTTGACCCCTGTCATCACAATGCTCTATGACCACTGTCATCACAATGCCACATGACACCTGTCATCACAATGCTCTATAGCCCCTGTCAGCACAATGTTCCATGACAGGTATCATCACAATGATCCATGACTGCTCTCATCACAATGTTCCCTGCCCTTGTCATTCTCATGCTCCCTGGCCCCTGTCATCAGAATGCTCCATGCACATATCATCACAATGCTCCATTACCCATGTCATCGTAGTGATCCATGACCCCTTTCATCACAATGCTCCATGACCCCAGTCATCACAATGCTCCATGCCCTTGTCATCACAATGCTCCAGAACTCTTGTCATCATAATGATTAATACTCGTGTCATCACAAAGCTCCATGATACTTGTCATCACAATGTTCCATGGCCTTGTCATTACAATACTCCATGGCCCCTGTCATCACAGTGCTCCATGATACCTTTTATCACAATTCTAGATGACCACTGTCATCACAATGCCCCAAGACACATGTCATCACAATTCGCCATGGCCCTTGCCATCACAATGCTCCATGACCCGTGTCATCACAATGGTCCAGGACACTTGTCATCACAATGATCCATGACCACTTACATCACAATGCTCCTTGACTCCTGTCATCACAATGCTCCATAGCCTATGCATTCGCAATGCTACATGGTCCCTGTAATCACATTGCTCCATGATCCATTTCATCACAATGCTGTATGACCACTGTCATTACAATGCCACATTATACCTGTCATCACAAGGCTCCATGGCCCCTGTCAGCACAATGTTCCATGACAGATGTCATCACTCTCCTCCATGGTCCCTGTAATCACAATGCTCCATTCCCTTATCAACGCAATGCTCCAGAACTCTTGTCATCATAATGCTCCATGCCCGTCTCATCACAATTCTCCATGACACTTTTCATTAAAATGCTCCATGGCCTTTATCATCACAATGCTCCATGGCCCCTGTTATCACAGTGATCCATTGTACCTTTCATCACAATGCTAGATAACCTCTGTCATCACAATGCCCGATGACACCTGTCATCATAATTGGCCATGGCCCTAGTCATCACAATGCTCCATGCCCTTGTCACCACAATGCTCCAGAACTCTTGGCATCATAATGCTCCATGCCCGTCTCATCACAATGCTCCATGACAACTTACATCACAATGCTCCTTGACCCCTGTCATTTCATTGCTCCATGGCCTATGCATACACAATGCTCCATGGCCCCTGTAATCACATTGCTCCATGATCCTTTTCATCACAATGCTCTATGACCACTGTCATCACAAGGCCACACGACACCTGTCATCACAATGCTCTATGGCCCCTGTCAGCACAATGTTCCATGACAGATATCATCACAAGGATCCATGACCGCTGTCATCACAATGTTCCCTGCCCTTGTCATCTCAATGCTCCCTGGCCCCTGTAATCGCAATGCTCCATACCCTTGTCATCGCAATGCTCCAGATCACTTCTCATCATAATGCTCCATGCCCGTGTCATCACAATGCTCCATGGCCCCTGTCATCACAGTGCTCCGTGATACCTTTCATCATAATGATAGATGACCACTGTCATCACAATGCTCCATGACACCTGTCATCAGAATTGGCCATGGCCCTTGTCATCACAATGCTCCAGGACACTTGTCTTCACAATGTTCCATGGCCCATTTCATCACAATGCTCCATGACCACTTTCATCAAATTGCTCCATGATGCCTGTCATCACAATGCTCCATGGCCTTTGTCATCAAAATTCTACATGGCCCCTTTAATAACAGTGCTTCAGGACAACATTTTTCACAATGCTCCATGACCACTCTCATCACAATGCCACATAAGACCTTTCATGACAATGCTCCATGGCCCTTGTCATCACAATATTCTATGACTTCTGTCATCACAATGCTCCATGCCCCTGTCATCACAATGCCCCATCACCCCTGCTATTACAATGCTCCATGACCCCTGTCGTCACAATGCTCCGAAACCCTTGTCATCACAATATTCCATGATCTGTGTAATCACGATGATCCATGAACCATTTCTGTACAATGCTCCAGTACCCCTTTCATTAAAATGCTCCATGGCGCTTGTCATCAGAATGCTCCAGGAACCCTTCCATCACAATAATCCATGACCCTTTTCCTCACAATTCTCCAGGACCGCTTTCATCACAATGCTCCATTCCCTTGTCATCTCAATGCTTCATGGCCCCTGTCATCAAAATGATCCATGCCCTTGTCATCAAAATGCTCCAGAACTCTTGTCATCACTATGCTCCATGCCCATGTCATCACAATGCTGCATGGCCCCTGTCATCACAATGCTGCATGACCCCTGTCATCACATTGCTCCATGCCCGTATCATCACAATGCTCCATTACCCATGTCATCGTAGTGATCCATGACCCCTTTCATCACAATGCTGCATGACACCTGTCATCACAATGCTCCATAGCCCTTGTCATCACAATGCTCCATTAGCCCTGTCATCACAATGTTCCATGACTCTTGTCATCAAAATGCCTCATGATCCATTTAATCAGAATGCTCCATGACTCCTTTCATCACATCCTCCATGATACTTGTCATTACACTGCCCCATGACCTTTTTCAGAACAATGCTCCATGATATCAGTCATCACAATGCTCCATGACCATTGTCGTCACAATGCTCCATGCCCCTTTCAACACAATGCCCCATGACACCTGTCATCACAATTCGCCATGGCACTTGTCATCACAATGCTCCATGAACCATGTCATCACAATGTTCATGGACACTTGTCATCACAATGCTCTATGACATCTTACATCACAATGCTCCTTGACCCCTGTCATTTCATTGCTCCATTGCCTATGCATTAACAATGCTCCATGGCTCCTGTAAGCACATTGCTCCATGATTCCTTTCATCACAATGCTCCAAGACCGCTGTCATCACAATGCCCCATGACGCCTATCATCATAATGCTCCAAGGCCCCTCTCATCACAATGCTCCATGATCCCTGTCATCACAATGTTCCATGACACTAGTCATCACAGTGCTCCATGACCCCTGTCATCACAATATTCACTGCCCATGTAATCACAATGCTCCTGGTCCCCTGTAATCATAGTGCTCCATACCCTTGTCATCACAATGCTCCAGAACTCTTGTCATCATAATGCTCCATGCCCGTGTCATCACAGTGCTCCATGACCACTTTCATCTCAACGCTCCTTGACCCCTGTCATCACAATGCTCTATGACCACTGTCATCACAATGCCACATGACACCTGTCATCACAGTGCTCTATAGCCCCTGTCAGCACAATGTTCCATGACAGGTATCATCACAATGATCCATGACTGCTCTCATCACAATGTTCACTGCCCTTGTCATTCTCATGCTCCCTGGCCCCTGTCATCAGAATGCTCCATGCTCATATCATCACAATGCTCCATTACTCATGTCATCGTAGTGATCCATGACCCCTTTCATCACAATGCTCCATGACACCGGTCATCACAATGCTCCATAGCCCTTGTCATCACAATGCTCCATTAGCCCTGTCATCACAATGTTCCATGACTCTTGTCATCAAAATGCCTCATGATCCATTTAATCACAATGCTCCATGACTCCTTTCATCACATCCTCCATGATACTTGTCATTACACTGCCCCATGACCTTTTTCAGAACAATGCTCCATGATACCAGTCATCACAATGCTCCATGACCATTGTCGTCACAATGCTCCATGCCCCTTTCAACACAATGCTCCATGACAACTGTCATCACAATGCTCCATGGCCTTTGTCATCACAATTATACATGGCCCCTGTGATCACAATGCCCCATGACCCCTGTCATCACAATGCTCCATGGCCCCTGTCATTACAATGCTCCATGACCACTGTCATCACAATGTTCCATGATCGCTGTAATCACAATGACCCATGACACCTTTCCTCAGAAGGCTCCAGTACGCCTGTCATCACAATGCTCCAATGACCGTCTCATCACAATGCTCCATGATCCCTGTCAGCACAACGTTCCATGACAATTGTCATCCCAATGCTCCATGACACCTGTCATCACAATGTTGCCTGCCCATGTCATCAAAATGCTCCATGTCCCCTGTAATCACAATGTTCCATTACACCTGTCTTCACAATGTTCCCTGCCCATGTCATCACAATGCTCCATTACCAATGTAATCAAAATGTTCGCCTGCCCTTGTCATCAAAATGCTCCATGGCCCCTTTAATCACAATGCTCCATGAACCCTGTCATCACAATGTTCCATGACAGTTGTCATCACAATGCTCCATCACCCTGTAATCACAATGCTCCATGCCCTTGTCATCACAATGCTCCAGAACTCTTGTCATCATAATGATGAATGCTCGTGTCATCACAAAGCTCCATGATACTTGTCATCACAATGTTCCATGGCCTTGTCATTACAATACTCCATGGCCCCTGTCATCACAGTGCTCCATGATACCTTTTATCACAATTCTAGATGACCACTGTCATCACAATGCCCCAAGACACATGTCATCACAATTCGCCATGGCCCTTGCCATCACAATGCTCCATGACCCGTGTCATCACAATGGTCCAGGACACTTGTCATCACAATGATCCATGACCACTTACATCACAATGCTCCTTGACTCCTGTCATCACAATGCTCCATAGCCTATGCATTCGCAATGCTACATGGTCCCTGTAATCACATTGCTCCATGATCCATTTCATCACAATGCTCTATGACCCCTGTCATTACAATGCCACATTATACCTGTCATCACAATGCTCCATGGCCCCTGTCAGCACAATGTTCCATGACAGATGTCATCACTCTCCTCCATGGTCCCTGTAATCACAATGCTCCATTCCCTTGTCAACGCAATGCTCCAGAACTCTTGTCATCATAATGCTCCATGCCCGTCTCATCACAATTCTCCATGACACTTTTCATTAAAATGCTCCATGGCCTTTATCATCACAATGCTCCATGGCCCCTGTTATCACATTGATCCATTGTACCTTTCATCACATTGCTAGGTAACCTCTGTCATCACAATGCCCGATGACACCTGTCATCAGAATTGGCCATGGCCCTTGTCATCACAATGCTCCATGCCCTTGTCACCACAATGCTCCAGAACTCTGGGCATCATAATGCTCCATGCCCGTCTCATCACAATGCTCCATGACACTTGTCATCAAAATGCTCCATGGCCTTTGTCATCACAATGCTCCATGGCCCCTGTTATCACAGTGCTCCATGTTACCTTTCCTCATAATTCTCGATGACCACTGTCATCACAATGCCCCATGACACCTGTCATCACAATTCGCCATGGCCCTTGTCATCACAATGCTCCATGATCCATGTCATCACAATGTTCTTGGACACTTATCATCACAATGAACTATGACCACATTCATCACAATGCTCCATGACCCCTGTCATCACACTGCTCCATGGACTATGCATTCAAAATGCTCCATGGCCCCTGTAATCACATTGCTCCATGATCCCTTTCATCACAATGTTCTATGACCACTCTCATCACAATACCCCATGACGCCTATCATCATAATGCTCCAAGGCCCCTCTCATCACAATGCTCCATGAACCCTGTCATCACAATGTTCCATGACACTTGTCATCACAGTGCTCCATGAACCCCTGTCATCACAATATTCACTGCCCATGTAATCACAATGCTCCTGGTCCCCTGTAATCACAGTGCTCCATACCCTTTTCATCACAATGCTCCAGAACTCTTGTCATCATAATGCTCCATGCCCGTGTCATCACAATGCTTGAAGAACCTTGTCATCACAATGCTCCATGAACCGTGTCATCACAAGGTTCCAGGACCCTTGTCATCACAATGATCCATGACCCCTGTCATCTCAATGCTCCATGATCTTTGTATTCACAATGCTCCATGGCCCCTATAATTGCGGTGATCCATGACCCCTGTCATCACAATGCTCCCTGGTATATTTCATCACAATTCTAGATGACCACTGTCATCACAGTGCTCCACGGCCCCTGTCATCAGAGTCCTCCATGATACCTTTCATTACAATTCTACATTACCACTGTCATCACAATGCCGCATGACACCTGTCATCACAATTCGCCATGGCACTTGTCATCACAATGCTCCATGAACCATGTCATCACAATGTTCACGGACAATAGTCATCACAATGCTCCATGACAACTTACATCACAATGCTCCTTGACCCCTGTCATTCCATTGCTCCATGGCCTATGCATTCACAATGCTACATGGCTCCTGTAATCACATTGCTCCATGATCCCTTTCATCACAATGCTCCAAGACCGCTGTCATCACAATGCCCCATGACGCCTATCATCATAATGCTCCAAGGCCCCTCTCATCACAATGCTCCATGATCCCTGTCATCACAATGTTCCATGACACTAGTCATCACAGTGCTCCATGACCCCTGTCATCACAATATTCACTGCCCATGTAATCACAATGCTCCTGGTCCCCTGTAATCACAATGCTCCATACCCTTGTCATCACAATGCTCCAGAACTCTTGTCATCACAATGCTCTATGACCACTGTCATCACAATGCCACATGACACCTGTCATCACAATGCTCTATAGCCCCTGTCAGCACAATGTTCCATGACAGTTATCATCACAATGATCCATGACTGCTGTCATCAAAATGTTCCCTGCCCTTGTCATCTCAATGCTCCCTGGCCCCTGCCCTCACAATTTTCCATGCTCATATCATCACAATGCTCCATTACCCATGTCATCGTAGTGATCCATGACCCCTTTCATCACAATGCTCCATGACCCCAGTCATCACAATGCTCCATAGCCCTTGTCATCACAATGCTCCATTAGCCCTGTCATCACAATGTTCCATGACTCTTGTCATCAAAATGCCTCATGATCCATTTAATCACAATACTCCATGACTCCTTTCATCACATCCTCCATGATACTTGTCATTACACTGCCCCATGACCTTTTTCAGAACAATGCTCCATGATACCAGTCATCACAATGCTCCATGACCATTGTCGTCACAATGCTCCATGCCCCTTTCAACACAATGCTCCATGACAACTGTCATCACAATGCTCCATGGCCTTTGTCATCACAATTATACATGGCCCCTGTGATCACAATGCCCCATGACCCCTGTCATCACAATGCTCCATGGCCCCTGTCATTACAATGCTCCATGACCACTGTCATCACAATGTTCCATGATCGCTGTAATCACAATGACCCATGACACCTTTCCTCAGAAGGCTCCAGTACGCCTGTCATCACAATGCTCCAATGACCGTCTCATCACAATGCTCCATGATCCCTGTCAGCACAACGTTCCATGACAATTGTCATCCCAATGCTCCATGACACCTGTCATCACAATGTTGCCTGCCCATGTCATCAAAATGCTCCATGTCCCCTGTAATCACAATGTTCCATTACACCTGTCTTCACAATGTTCCCTGCCCATGTCATCACAATGCCCCATTACCAATGTAATCAAAATGTTCACCTGCCCTTGTCATCAAAATGCTCCATGGCCCCTTTAATCACAATGCTCCATGAACCCTGTCATCACAATGTTCCATGACAGTTGTCATCACAATGCTCCATGACCCTGTAATCACAATGCTCCATGCCCTTGTCATCACAATGCTCCAGAACTCTTGTCATCATAATGATGAATGCTCGTGTCATCACAAAGCTCCATGATACTTGTCATCACAAAGTTCCATGGCCTTGTCATTACAATACTCCATGGCCCCTGTCATCACAGTGCTCCATGATACCTTTTATCACAATTCTAGATGACCACTGTCATCACAATGCCCCAAGACACATGTCATCACAATTCACCATGGCCCTTGCCATCACAATGCTCCATGACCCGTGTCATCACAATGGTCCAGGACACCTGTCATCACAATGATCCATGACCACTTACATCACAATGCTCCTTGACTCCTGTCATCACAATGCTCCATAGCCTATGCATTCGCAATGCTACATGGTCCCTGTAATCACATTGCTCCATGATCCATTTCATCACAATGCTCTATGACCCCTGTCATTACAATGCCACATTATACCTGTCATCACAATGCTCCATGGCCCCTGTCAGCACAATGTTCCATGACAGATGTCATCACTCTCCTCCATGGTCCCTGTAATCACAATGCTCCATTCCCTTGTCAACGCAATGCTCCAGAACTCTTGTCATCATAATGCTCCATGCCCGTCTCATCACAATTCTCCATGACACTTTTCATTAAAATGCTCCATGGCCTTTATCATCACAATGCTCCATGGCCCCTGTTATCACATTGATCCATTGTACCTTTCATCACATTGCTAGGTAACCTCTGTCATCACAATGCCCGATGACACCTGTCATCAGAATTGGCCATGGCCCTTGTCATCACAATGCTCCATGCCCTTGTCACCACAATGCTCCAGAACTCTGGGCATCATAATGCTCCATGCCCATCTCATCACAATGCTCCATGACACTTGTCATCAAAATGCTCCATGGCCTTTGTCATCACAATGCTCCATGGCCCCTGTTATCACAGTGCTCCATGTTACCTTTCCTCATAATTCTCGATGACCACTGTCATCACAATGCCCCATGACACCTGTCATCACAATTCGCCATGGCCCTTGTCATCACAATGCTCCATGATCCATGTCATCACAACGTTCCTGGACACTTATCATCACAATGAACTATGACCACATTCATCACAATGCTCCATGACCCCTGTCATCACACTGCTCCATGGACTATGCATTCAAAATGCTCCATGGCCCCTGTAATCACATTGCTCCATGATCCCTTTCATCACAATGTTCTATGACCACTCTCATCACAATACCCCATGACGCCTATCATCATAATGCTCCAAGGCCCCTCTCATCACAATGCTCCATGAACCCTGTCATCACAGTGTTCCATGACACTTGTCATCACAGTGCTCCATGAACCCCTGTCATCACAATATTCACTGCCCATGTAATCACAATGCTCCTGGTCCCCTGTAATCACAGTGCTCCATACCCTTTTCATCACAATGCTCCAGAACTCTTGTCATCATAATGCTCCATGCCCGTGTCATCACAATGCTTGAAGAACCTTGTCATCACAATGCTCCATGAACCGTGTCATCACAAGGTTCCAGGACCCTTGTCATCACAATGATCCATGACCCCTGTCATCTCAATGCTCCATGATCTTTGTATTCACAATGCTCCATGGCCCCTATAATTGCGGTGATCCATGACCCCTGTCATCACAATGCTCCCTGGTATATTTCATCACAATTCTAGATGACCACTGTCATCACAGTGCTCCACGGCCCCTGTCATCAGAGTCCTCCATGATACCTTTCATTACAATTCTACATTACCACTGTCATCACAATGCCCCATGACACCTGTCATCACAATTCGCCATGGCATTTGTCATCACAATTCGCCATGGCACTTGTCATCACAATGCTCCATGAACCATGTCATCACAATGTTCATGGACACTTGTCATCACAATGCTCCATGACAACTTACATCACAATGCTCCTTGACCCCTGTCATTTCATTGCTCCATGGCCTATGCATTCACAATGCTCCATGGCTCCTGTAATCACATTGCTCCATGATCCCTTTCATCACAATGCTCCAAGACCGCTATCATCACAATGCCCCATGATGCCTATCATCATAATGCTCCAAGGCCCCTCTTATCACAATGCTCCATGATCCCTGTCATCACAATGTTCCATGACACTAGTCATCACAGTGCTCCATGACCCCTGTCAACACAATATTCACTGCCCATGTAATCACAATGCTCCTGGTCCCCTGTAATCACAATGCTCCATACCCTTGTCATCACAATGCTCCAGAACTCTTGGCATCATAATGCTCCATGCCAGTCTCATCACAATGCTCCATGACAACTTACATCACAATGCTCCGTGACCCCTGTCATTTCATTGCTCCATGGCCTATGCATACACAATGCTCCATGGCCCCTGTAATCACATTGCTCCATGATCCTTTTCATCACAATGCTCTATGACCACTGTCATCACAAGGCCACACGACACCTGTCATCACAATGCTCTATGGCCCCTGTCAGCACAATGTTCCATGACAGATATCATCACAAGGATCCATGACCGCTGTCATCACAATGTTCCCTGCCCTTGTCATCTCAATGCTCCCTGGCCCCTGTAATCGCAATGCTCCATACCCTTGTCATCGCAATGCTCCAGATCACTTCTCATCATAATGCTCCATGCCCGTGTCATCACAATGCTCCATGGCCCCTGTCATCACAGTGCTCCGTGATACCTTTCATCATAATGATAGATGACCACTGTCATCACAATGCTCCATGACACCTGTCATCAGAATTGGCCATGGCCCTTGTCATCACAATGCTCCAGGACACTTGTCTTCACAATGTTCCATGGCCCATTTCATCACAATGCTCCATGACCACTTTCATCAAATTGCTCCATGATGCCTGTCATCACAATGCTCCATGGCCTTTGTCATCAAAATTCTACATGGCCCCTTTAATAACAGTGCTTCAGGACAACATTTATCACAATGCTCCATGACCACTCTCATCACAATGCCAGATAAGACCTTTCATGACAATGCTCCATGGCCCTTGTCATCACAATATTCTATGACTTCTGTCATCACAATGCTCCATGCCCCTGTCATCACAATGCCCCATCACCCCTGCTATTACAATGCTCCATGACCCCTGTCGTCACAATGCTCCGAAACCCTTGTCATCACAATATTCCATGATCTGTGTAATCACGATGATCCATGAACCATTTCTGTACAATGCTTCAGTACCCCTTTCATTAAAATGCTCCATGGCGCATGTCATCAGAATGCTCCAGGAACCCTTCCATCACAATAATCCATGACCCGTTTCCTCACAATTCTCCAGGACCGCTTTCATCACAATGCTCCATTCCCTTGTCATCTCAATGCTTCATGGCCCCTGTCATCAAAATGATCTATGCCCTTGTCATCAAAATGCTCCAGAACTCTTGTCATCACTATGCTCCATGCCCATGTCATCACAATGCTGCATGGCCCCTGTCATCACAATGCTGCATGACCCCTGTCATCACATTGCTCCATGCCCGTATCATCACAATGCTCCATTACCCATGTCATCGTAGTGATCCATGACCCCTTTCATCACAATGCTGCATGACACCTGTCATCACAATGCTCCATAGCCCTTGTCATCACAATGCTCCATTAGCCCTGTCATCACAATGTTCCATGACTCTTGTCATCAAAATGCCTCATGATCCATTTAATCACAATGCTCCATGACTCCTTTCATCACATCCTCCATGATACTTGTCATTACACTGCCCCATGACCTTTTTCAGAACAATGCTCCATGATACCAGTCATCACAATGCTCCATGACCATTGTCGTCACAATGCTCCATGCCCCTTTCAACACAGTGCCCCATGACACCTGTCTTCACAATTCGCCATGGCACTTGTCATCACAATGCTCCATGAACCATGTCATCACAATGTTCATGGACACTTGTCATCACAATGCTCCATGACATCTTACATCACAATGCTCCTTGACCCCTGTCATTTCATTGCTCCATTGCCTATGCATTAACAATGCTCCATGGCTCCTGTAAGCACATTGCTCCATGATCCCTTTCATCACAATGCTCTAAGACCGCTGTCATCACAATGCCCCATGACGCCTATCATCATAATGCTCTAAGGCCCCTCTCATCACAATGCTCCATGATCCCTGTCATCACAATGTTCCATGACACTAGTCATCACAGTGCTCCATGACCCCTGTCATCACAATATTCACTGCCCATGTAATCACAATGCTCCTGGTCCCCTGTAATCACAATGCTCCATACCCTTGTCATCACAATGCTCCAGAACTCTTGTCATCATAATGCTCCATGCCCGTGTCATCACAGTGCTCCATGACCACTTTCTTCTCAATGCTCCTTGACCCCTGTCATCACAATGCTCTATGACGACTGTCATCACAATGCCACATGACACCTGTCATCACAATGCTCTATAGCCCCTGTCAGCACAATGTTCCATGACAGGTATCATCACAATGATCCATGACTGCTCTCATCACAATGTTCCCTGCTCTTGTCATCTCAATGCTCCCTGGCCCCTGTTATCACAATGCTCCATGCCCATATCATCAAAATGCTCCATTACCCATGTCATCGTAGTGATCCATGACCCCTTTCATCACAATGCTGCATGACACCTGTCATCACAATGCTCCATAGCCCTTGCCATCAAAATGCTCCATTAGCCCTGTCATCACAATGTTCCATGACACTTGTCATCAAAATTCCTCATGATCCATTTAATCACAATGCTCCATGACTCCTTTCATCACATCCTCCATGATACTTGTCATTACACTGCCCCATGACCTTTTTCAGAACAATGCTCCATGATACCAGTCATCACAATGCTCCATGACCATTGTCGTCACAATGCTCCATGCCCCTTTCAACACAATGCCCCATGACACCTGTCATCACAATTCGCCATGGCACTTGTCATCACAATGCTCCATGAACCATGTCATCACAATGTTCATGGACACTTGTCATCACAGTGCTCCATGACATCTTACATCACAATGCTCCTTGACCCCTGTCATTTCATTGCTCCATGGCCTATGCATTCACAATGCTCCATGGCTCCTGTAAGCACATTGCTCCATGATCCCTTTCATCACAATGCTCCAAGACCGCTGTCATCACAATGCCCCATGACGCCTATCATCATAATGCTCTAAGGCCCCTCTCATCACAATGCTCCATGATCCCTGTCATCACAATGTTCCATGACACTAGTCATCACAGTGCTCCAAGACCCCTGTCATCACAATATTCACTGCCCATGTAATCACAATGCTCCTGGTCCCCTGTAATCATAGTGCTCCATACCCTTGTCATCACAATGCTCCATGCCCCTTTCAACACAATGCTCCATGACAACTGTCATCACAATGCTCCATGGTCTTTGTCATCACAATTATACATGGCCCCTGTGATCACAGTGCTCCATGACCCCTTTCATCACAATGCTCCATGACCACTGTCATCACAATGCCCCATGACCCCTGTCATCACAATGCTCCATGGCCCCTGTCATTACAATGCTCCATGACCACTGTCATCACAATGTTCCATGATCGCTGTAATCACAATGACCCATGACACCTTTCCTCAGAAGGCTCCAGTACGCCTGTCATCACAATGCTCCAATGACCTTCTCATCACATTGCTCCATGATCCCTGTCAGCACAACGTTCCATGACAATTGTCATCCCAATGCTCCATGACACCTGTCATCACAATGTTGCCTGCCCATGTCATCAAAATGCTCCATGTCCCCTGTATTCACAATGTTCCATTACACCTGTCTTCACAGTGTTCCCTGCCCATGTCATCACAATGCTCCATTACCAATGTAATCAAAATGTTCGCCTGCCCTTGTCATCAAAATGCTCCATGGCCCCTTTAATCACAATGCTCCATGAACCCTGTCATCACAATGTTCCATGACAGTTGTCATCACAATGCTCCATGACCCTGTAATCACAATGCTCCATGCCCTTGTCATCACAATGCTCCAGAACTCTTGTCATCATAATGATGAATGCTCGTGTCATCACAAAGCTCCATGATACTTGTCATCACAATGTTCCATGGCCTTGTCTTTACAATACTCCATGGCCCCTGTCATCACAGTGCTCCATGATACCTTTTATCACAATTCTAGATGACCACTGTCATCACAATGCCCCAAGACACATGTCATCACAATTCGCCATGGCCCTTGCCATCACAAGGCTCCATGACCCGTGTCATCACAATGGTCCAGGACACTTGTCATCACAATGGTCCATGACCACATACATCACAATGCTCCTTGACTCCTGTCATCACAATGCTCCATAGCCTATGCATTCGCAATGCTACATGGTCCCTGTAATCACATTGCTCCATGATCCATTTCATCACAATGCTCTATGACCACTGTCATTACAATGCCACATTATACCTGTCATCACAATGCTCCATGGCCCCTGTCAGCACAATGTTCCATGACAGATGTCATCACTCTCCTCCATGGTCCCTGTAATCACAATGCTCCATTCCCTTGTCAACGCAATGCTCCAGAACTCTTGTCATCAAAATGCTCCATGCCCGTCTCATCACAATTCTCCATGACACTTTTCATTAAAATGCTCCATGGCCTTTATCATCACAATGCTCCATGGCCCTGTTATCACAGTGATCCATGGTACCTTTCATCACAGTGCTAGATAACCTCTGTCATCACAATGCCCGAGGACACCTGTCATCAGAATTGGCCATGGCCCTTGTCATCACAATGCTCCATGCCCTTGTCACCACAATGCTCCAGAACTCTTGGCATCATAATGCTCCATGTCCGTCTCATCACAATGCTCCATGACACTTGTCATCAAAATGCTCCATGGCCTTTGTCATCACAATGCTCCATGGCCCCTGTTATCACAGTGCTCCATGTTACCTTTCATCACAATTCTAGATGACCACTGTCATCACAATGCCCCATGACACCTGTCAACACAATTCCCCATGGCCCTTGTCAACACAATGCTCCATGATCCATGTCATCACAATGTTCTTGGACACTTATCATCACAATGAACTATGACCACATTCATCACAATGCTCCATGACCCCTGTCATCACACTGCTCCATGGCCTATGCATTCAAAATGCTCCATGGCCCCTGTAATCACATTGCTCCATGATCCATTTCATCACAATGTTCTATGACCACTCTCATCACAATACCCCATGACGCCTATCATCATAATGCTCCAAGGCCCCTCTCATCACAATGCTCCATGAACCCTGTCATCACAATGTTCCATGACACTTGTCATCACAGTGCTCCATGAACACCTGTCATCACAATATACACTTCCCATGTAATCACAATGCTCCTGGTCCCCTGTAATCACAGTGCTCCATACCCTTTTCATCACAATGCTCCAGAACTGTTGTCATCATAATGCTCCATGCCCGTGTCATCACAATGCTTGAAGAACTTTGTCATCACAATGCTCCATGAACCGTGTCATCACAAGGTTCCAGGACCCTTGTCATCACAATTATCCATGACCCCTGTCATCTCAATGCTCCATGATCTTTGTATTCAAAATGCTCCATGGCCCCTATAATTGCAGTGATCCATGACCCCTGTCATCACAATGCTCCCTGGTATATTTCATCACAATTCTAGATGACCACTGTCATCACAGTGCTCCACGGCCCCTGTCGTCAGAGTCCTCCATGATACCTTTCATTACAATTCTACATGACAACTGTCATCACAATGCCCCATGACACCTGTCATCACAATTCGCCATGGCATTTGTCATCACAATGCTCCCTGGTATATTTCATCACAATTCTAGATGACCACTGTCATCACAGTGCTCCACGGCCCTTGTCGTCAGAGTCCTCCATGATACCTTTCATTACAATTCTACATGACAACTGTCATCACAATGCCCCATGACACCTGTCATCACAATTCGCCATGGCACTTGTCATCACAATGCTCCATGAACCATGTCATCACAATATTCATGGACACTTGTCATCACAATGCTCCATGACAACTTACATCACAATGCTCCTTGACCCCTGTCATTTCATTGCTCCATGGCCTATGCATTCACAATGCTCCATGGCTCCTGTAATCACATTGCTCCATGATTCCTTTCATCACAATGCTCCAAGACCGCTGTCATCACAATGCCCCATGATGCCTATCATCATAATGCTCCAAGGCCCCTCTTATCACAATGCTCCATGATCCCTGTCATCACAATGTTCCATGACACTAGTCATCACAGTGCTCCATGACCCCTGTCATCACAATATTCACTGCCCATGTAATCACAATGCTCCTGGTCCCCTCTAATCACAATGCTCCATACCCTTGTCATCACAATGCTCCAGAACACTTGTCATCATAATTCTCCATGCCCGTGTCATCACAGTGCTCCATGACCACTTTCATCACAATGCCCCTTGACCCCTGTCATCACAATGCTCTATGACCACTGTCATCACAATACCACATGACACCTGTCATCACAATGCTCTATAGCCCCTGTCAGCACAATGTTCCATGACAGGTATCATCACAATGATCCATGACTGCTCTCATCACAATGTTCCCTGCCCTTGTCATCTCAATGCTCCCTGGCCCCTGTCCTCACAATGCTCCATGCTCATATCATCACAATGCTCCATTACCCATGTCATCGTAGTGATCCATGACCCCTTTCATCACAATGCTCCATGACCCCAGTCATCACAATGCTCCATAGCCCTTGTCATCACAATGCTCCATTAGCCCTGTCATCACAATGTTCCATGACTCTTGTCATCAAAATGCCTCATGATCCATTTAATCACAATGCTCCATGACTCCTTTCATCACATCCTCCATGATTCTTGTCATTACACTGCCCCATGACCTTTTTCAGAACAATGCTCCATGATACCAGTCATCACAATGCTCCATGACCATTGTCGTCACAATGCTCCATGCCCCTTTCAACACAATGCTCCATGACAACTGTCATCACAATGCTCCATGGCCTTTGTCATCACAATTATACATGGCCCCTGTGATCACAATGCCCCATGACCCCTGTCATCACAATGCTCCATGGCCCCTGTCATTACAATGCTCCATGACCACTGTCATCACAATGTTCCATGATCGCTGTAATCACAATGACCCATGACACCTTTCCTCAGAAGGCTCCAGTACGCCTGTCATCACAATGCTCCAATGACCGTCTCATCACAATGCTGCATGATCCCTGTCAGCACAACGTTCCATGACAATTGTCATCACAATGCTCCATGACACCTGTCATCACAATGTTGCCTGCCCATGTCATCAAAATGCTCCATGTCCCCTGTAATCACAATGTTCCATTACACCTGTCTTCACAATGTTCCCTGCCCATGTCATCACAATGCTCCATTACCAATGTAATCAAAATGTTCGCCTGCCCTTGTCATCAAAATGCTCCATGGCCCCTTTAATCACAATGCTCCATGAACCCTGTCATCACAATGTTCCATGACAGTTGTCATCACAATGATCCATGACCCTGTAATCACAATGCTCCATGCCCTTGTCATCACAATGCTCCAGAACTCTTGTCATCATAATGATGAATGCTCGTGTCATCACAAAGCTCCATGATACTTGTCATCACAATGTTCCATGGCCTTGTCATTACAATACTCCATGGCCCCTGTCATCACAGTGCTCCATGATACCTTTCATTACAATTCTACATGACCACTGTCATCACAATGCCCCAAGACACATGTTATCACAATTCGCCATGGCCCTTGCCATCACAATGCTCCATGACCCGTGTCATCACAGTGGTCCAGGACACTTGTCATCACAATGATCCATGACCACTTACATCACAATGCTCCTTGACTCCTGTCATCACAATGCTCCATAGCCTATGCATTCGCAATGCTACATGGTCCCTGTAATCACATTGCTCCATGATCCATTTCATCACAATGCTCTATGACCACTGTCATTACAATGCCACATTATACCTGTCATCACAATGCTCCATGGCCCCTGTCAGCACAATGTTCCATGACAGATGTCATCACTCTCCTCCATGGTCCCTGTAATCACAATGCTCCATTCCCTTGTCAACGCAATGCTCCAGAACTCTTGTCATCATAATGCTCCATGCCCGTCTCATCACAATTCTCCATGACACTTTTCGTTAAAATGCTCCATGGTCTTTATCATCACAATGCTCCATGGCCCCTGTTATCACAGTGATCCATGGTACCTTTCATCACAATGCTAGATAACCTCTGTCATCACAATGCCCGATGACACCTGTCATCAGAATTGGCCATGGCCCTTGTCATCACAATGCTCCATGCCCTTGTCACCACAATGCTCCAGAACTCTTGGCATCATAATGCTCCATGCCCGTCTCATCACAATGCTCCATGACAACTTACATCACAATGCTCCTTGACCCCTGTCATTTCATTGCTCCATGGCCTATGCATACACAATGCTCCATGGCCCCTGTAATCACATTGCTCCATGATCCTTTTCATCACAATGCTCTATGACCACTGTCATCACAAGGCCACACGACACCTGTCATCACAATGCTCTATGGCCCCTGTCAGCACAATGTTCCATGACAGATATCATCACAAGGATCCATGACCGCTGTCATCACAATGTTCCCTGCCCTTGTCATCTCAATGCTCCCTGGCCCCTGTAATCGCAATGCTCCATACCCTTGTCATCGCAATGCTCCAGATCACTTCTCATCATAATGCTCCATGCCCGTGTCATCACAATGCTCCATGGCCCCTGTCATCACAGTGCTCCGTGATACCTTTCATCATAATGATAGATGACCACTGTCATCACAATGCTCCATGACACCTGTCATCAGAATTGGCCATGGCCCTTGTCATCACAATGCTCCAGGACACTTGTCTTCACAATGTTCCATGGCCCATTTCATCACAATGCTCCATGACCACTTTCATCAAATTGCTCCATGATGCCTGTCATCACAATGCTCCATGGCCTTTGTCATCAAAATTCTACATGGCCCCTTTAATAACAGTGCTTCAGGACAACATTTATCACAATGCTCCATGACCACTCTCATCACAATGCCAGATAAGACCTTTCATGACAATGCTCCATGGCCCTTGTCATCACAATATTCTATGACTTCTGTCATCACAATGCTCCATGCCCCTGTCATCACAATGCCCCATCACCCCTGCTATTACAATGCTCCATGACCCCTGTCGTCACAATGCTCCGAAACCCTTGTCATCACAATATTCCATGATCTGTGTAATCACGATGATCCATGAACCATTTCTGTACAATGCTTCAGTACCCCTTTCATTAAAATGCTCCATGGCGCATGTCATCAGAATGCTCCAGGAACCCTTCCATCACAATAATCCATGACCCGTTTCCTCACAATTCTCCAGGACCGCTTTCATCACAATGCTCCATTCCCTTGTCATCTCAATGCTTCATGGCCCCTGTCATCAAAATGATCTATGCCCTTGTCATCAAAATGCTCCAGAACTCTTGTCATCACTATGCTCCATGCCCATGTCATCACAATGCTGCATGGCCCCTGTCATCACAATGCTGCATGACCCCTGTCATCACATTGCTCCATGCCCGTATCATCACAATGCTCCATTACCCATGTCATCGTAGTGATCCATGACCCCTTTCATCACAATGCTGCATGACACCTGTCATCACAATGCTCCATAGCCCTTGTCATCACAATGCTCCATTAGCCCTGTCATCACAATGTTCCATGACTCTTGTCATCAAAATGCCTCATGATCCATTTAATCACAATGCTCCATGACTCCTTTCATCACATCCTCCATGATACTTGTCATTACACTGCCCCATGACCTTTTTCAGAACAATGCTCCATGATACCAGTCATCACAATGCTCCATGACCATTGTCGTCACAATGCTCCATGCCCCTTTCAACACAGTGCCCCATGACACCTGTCTTCACAATTCGCCATGGCACTTGTCATCACAATGCTCCATGAACCATGTCATCACAATGTTCATGGACACTTGTCATCACAATGCTCCATGACATCTTACATCACAATGCTCCTTGACCCCTGTCATTTCATTGCTCCATTGCCTATGCATTAACAATGCTCCATGGCTCCTGTAAGCACATTGCTCCATGATCCCTTTCATCACAATGCTCTAAGACCGCTGTCATCACAATGCCCCATGACGCCTATCATCATAATGCTCTAAGGCCCCTCTCATCACAATGCTCCATGATCCCTGTCATCACAATGTTCCATGACACTAGTCATCACAGTGCTCCATGACCCCTGTCATCACAATATTCACTGCCCATGTAATCACAATGCTCCTGGTCCCCTGTAATCACAATGCTCCATACCCTTGTCATCACAATGCTCCAGAACTCTTGTCATCATAATGCTCCATGCCCGTGTCATCACAGTGCTCCATGACCACTTTCTTCTCAATGCTCCTTGACCCCTGTCATCACAATGCTCTATGACGACTGTCATCACAATGCCACATGACACCTGTCATCACAATGCTCTATAGCCCCTGTCAGCACAATGTTCCATGACAGGTATCATCACAATGATCCATGACTGCTCTCATCACAATGTTCCCTGCTCTTGTCATCTCAATGCTCCCTGGCCCCTGTTATCACAATGCTCCATGCCCATATCATCAAAATGCTCCATTACCCATGTCATCGTAGTGATCCATGACCCCTTTCATCACAATGCTGCATGACACCTGTCATCACAATGCTCCATAGCCCTTGCCATCAAAATGCTCCATTAGCCCTGTCATCACAATGTTCCATGACACTTGTCATCAAAATTCCTCATGATCCATTTAATCACAATGCTCCATGACTCCTTTCATCACATCCTCCATGATACTTGTCATTACACTGCCCCATGACCTTTTTCAGAACAATGCTCCATGATACCAGTCATCACAATGCTCCATGACCATTGTCGTCACAATGCTCCATGCCCCTTTCAACACAATGCCCCATGACACCTGTCATCACAATTCGCCATGGCACTTGTCATCACAATGCTCCATGAACCATGTCATCACAATGTTCATGGACACTTGTCATCACAGTGCTCCATGACATCTTACATCACAATGCTCCTTGACCCCTGTCATTTCATTGCTCCATGGCCTATGCATTCACAATGCTCCATGGCTCCTGTAAGCACATTGCTCCATGATCCCTTTCATCACAATGCTCCAAGACCGCTGTCATCACAATGCCCCATGACGCCTATCATCATAATGCTCTAAGGCCCCTCTCATCACAATGCTCCATGATCCCTGTCATCACAATGTTCCATGACACTAGTCATCACAGTGCTCCAAGACCCCTGTCATCACAATATTCACTGCCCATGTAATCACAATGCTCCTGGTCCCCTGTAATCATAGTGCTCCATACACTTGTCATCACAATGCTCCATGCCCCTTTCAACACAATGCTCCATGACAACTGTCATCACAATGCTCCATGGTCTTTGTCATCACAATTATACATGGCCCCTGTGATCACAGTGCTCCATGACCCCTTTCATCACAATGCTCCATGACCACTGTCATCACAATGCCCCATGACCCCTGTCATCACAATGCTCCATGGCCCCTGTCATTACAATGCTCCATGACCACTGTCATCACAATGTTCCATGATCGCTGTAATCACAATGACCCATGACACCTTTCCTCAGAAGGCTCCAGTACGCCTGTCATCACAATGCTCCAATGACCTTCTCATCACATTGCTCCATGATCCCTGTCAGCACAACGTTCCATGACAATTGTCATCCCAATGCTCCATGACACCTGTCATCACAATGTTGCCTGCCCATGTCATCAAAATGCTCCATGTCCCCTGTATTCACAATGTTCCATTACACCTGTCTTCACAGTGTTCCCTGCCCATGTCATCACAATGCTCCATTACCAATGTAATCAAAATGTTCGCCTGCCCTTGTCATCAAAATGCTCCATGGCCCCTTTAATCACAATGCTCCATGAACCCTGTCATCACAATGTTCCATGACAGTTGTCATCACAATGCTCCATGACCCTGTAATCACAATGCTCCATGCCCTTGTCATCACAATGCTCCAGAACTCTTGTCATCATAATGATGAATGCTCGTGTCATCACAAAGCTCCATGATACTTGTCATCACAATGTTCCATGGCCTTGTCTTTACAATACTCCATGGCCCCTGTCATCACAGTGCTCCATGATACCTTTTATCACAATTCTAGATGACCACTGTCATCACAATGCCCCAAGACACATGTCATCACAATTCGCCATGGCCCTTGCCATCACAAGGCTCCATGACCCGTGTCATCACAATGGTCCAGGACACTTGTCATCACAATGGTCCATGACCACATACATCACAATGCTCCTTGACTCCTGTCATCACAATGCTCCATAGCCTATGCATTCGCAATGCTACATGGTCCCTGTAATCACATTGCTCCATGATCCATTTCATCACAATGCTCTATGACCACTGTCATTACAATGCCACATTATACCTGTCATCACAATGCTCCATGGCCCCTGTCAGCACAATGTTCCATGACAGATGTCATCACTCTCCTCCATGGTCCCTGTAATCACAATGCTCCATTCCCTTGTCAACGCAATGCTCCAGAACTCTTGTCATCAAAATGCTCCATGCCCGTCTCATCACAATTCTCCATGACACTTTTCATTAAAATGCTCCATGGCCTTTATCATCACAATGCTCCATGGCCCTGTTATCACAGTGATCCATGGTACCTTTCATCACAGTGCTAGATAACCTCTGTCATCACAATGCCCGAGGACACCTGTCATCAGAATTGGCCATGGCCCTTGTCATCACAATGCTCCATGCCCTTGTCACCACAATGCTCCAGAACTCTTGGCATCATAATGCTCCATGTCCGTCTCATCACAATGCTCCATGACACTTGTCATCAAAATGCTCCATGGCCTTTGTCATCACAATGCTCCATGGCCCCTGTTATCACAGTGCTCCATGTTACCTTTCATCACAATTCTAGATGACCACTGTCATCACAATGCCCCATGACACCTGTCAACACAATTCCCCATGGCCCTTGTCAACACAATGCTCCATGATCCATGTCATCACAATGTTCTTGGACACTTATCATCACAATGAACTATGACCACATTCATCACAATGCTCCATGACCCCTGTCATCACACTGCTCCATGGCCTATGCATTCAAAATGCTCCATGGCCCCTGTAATCACATTGCTCCATGATCCATTTCATCACAATGTTCTATGACCACTCTCATCACAATACCCCATGACGCCTATCATCATAATGCTCCAAGGCCCCTCTCATCACAATGCTCCATGAACCCTGTCATCACAATGTTCCATGACACTTGTCATCACAGTGCTCCATGAACCCCTGTCATCACAATATACACTTCCCATGTAATCACAATGCTCCTGGTCCCCTGTAATCACAGTGCTCCATACCCTTTTCATCACAATGCTCCAGAACTGTTGTCATCATAATGCTCCATGCCCGTGTCATCACAATGCTTGAAGAACTTTGTCATCACAATGCTCCATGAACCGTGTCATCACAAGGTTCCAGGACCCTTGTCATCACAATTATCCATGACCCCTGTCATCTCAATGCTCCATGATCTTTGTATTCAAAATGCTCCATGGCCCCTATAATTGCAGTGATCCATGACCCCTGTCATCACAATGCTCCCTGGTATATTTCATCACAATTCTAGATGACCACTGTCATCACAGTGCTCCACGGCCCCTGTCGTCAGAGTCCTCCATGATACCTTTCATTACAATTCTACATGACAACTGTCATCACAATGCCCCATGACACCTGTCATCACAATTCGCCATGGCATTTGTCATCACAATGCTCCCTGGTATATTTCATCACAATTCTAGATGACCACTGTCATCACAGTGCTCCACGGCCCTTGTCGTCAGAGTCCTCCATGATACCTTTCATTACAATTCTACATGACAACTGTCATCACAATGCCCCATGACACCTGTCATCACAATTCGCCATGGCACTTGTCATCACAATGCTCCATGAACCATGTCATCACAATATTCATGGACACTTGTCATCACAATGCTCCATGACAACTTACATCACAATGCTCCTTGACCCCTGTCATTTCATTGCTCCATGGCCTATGCATTCACAATGCTCCATGGCTCCTGTAATCACATTGCTCCATGATTCCTTTCATCACAATGCTCCAAGACCGCTGTCATCACAATGCCCCATGATGCCTATCATCATAATGCTCCAAGGCCCCTCTTATCACAATGCTCCATGATCCCTGTCATCACAATGTTCCATGACACTAGTCATCACAGTGCTCCATGACCCCTGTCATCACAATATTCACTGCCCATGTAATCACAATGCTCCTGGTCCCCTCTAATCACAATGCTCCATACCCTTGTCATCACAATGCTCCAGAACACTTGTCATCATAATTCTCCATGCCCGTGTCATCACAGTGCTCCATGACCACTTTCATCACAATGCCCCTTGACCCCTGTCATCACAATGCTCTATGACCACTGTCATCACAATACCACATGACACCTGTCATCACAATGCTCTATAGCCCCTGTCAGCACAATGTTCCATGACAGGTATCATCACAATGATCCATGACTGCTCTCATCACAATGTTCCCTGCCCTTGTCATCTCAATGCTCCCTGGCCCCTGTCCTCACAATGCTCCATGCTCATATCATCACAATGCTCCATTACCCATGTCATCGTAGTGATCCATGACCCCTTTCATCACAATGCTCCATGACCCCAGTCATCACAATGCTCCATAGCCCTTGTCATCACAATGCTCCATTAGCCCTGTCATCACAATGTTCCATGACTCTTGTCATCAAAATGCCTCATGATCCATTTAATCACAATGCTCCATGACTCCTTTCATCACATCCTCCATGATTCTTGTCATTACACTGCCCCATGACCTTTTTCAGAACAATGCTCCATGATACCAGTCATCACAATGCTCCATGACCATTGTCGTCACAATGCTCCATGCCCCTTTCAACACAATGCTCCATGACAACTGTCATCACAATGCTCCATGGCCTTTGTCATCACAATTATACATGGCCCCTGTGATCACAATGCCCCATGACCCCTGTCATCACAATGCTCCATGGCCCCTGTCATTACAATGCTCCATGACCACTGTCATCACAATGTTCCATGATCGCTGTAATCACAATGACCCATGACACCTTTCCTCAGAAGGCTCCAGTACGCCTGTCATCACAATGCTCCAATGACCGTCTCATCACAATGCTGCATGATCCCTGTCAGCACAACGTTCCATGACAATTGTCATCACAATGCTCCATGACACCTGTCATCACAATGTTGCCTGCCCATGTCATCAAAATGCTCCATGTCCCCTGTAATCACAATGTTCCATTACACCTGTCTTCACAATGTTCCCTGCCCATGTCATCACAATGCTCCATTACCAATGTAATCAAAATGTTCGCCTGCCCTTGTCATCAAAATGCTCCATGGCCCCTTTAATCACAATGCTCCATGAACCCTGTCATCACAATGTTCCATGACAGTTGTCATCACAATGATCCATGACCCTGTAATCACAATGCTCCATGCCCTTGTCATCACAATGCTCCAGAACTCTTGTCATCATAATGATGAATGCTCGTGTCATCACAAAGCTCCATGATACTTGTCATCACAATGTTCCATGGCCTTGTCATTACAATACTCCATGGCCCCTGTCATCACAGTGCTCCATGATACCTTTCATTACAATTCTACATGACCACTGTCATCACAATGCCCCAAGACACATGTTATCACAATTCGCCATGGCCCTTGCCATCACAATGCTCCATGACCCGTGTCATCACAGTGGTCCAGGACACTTGTCATCACAATGATCCATGACCACTTACATCACAATGCTCCTTGACTCCTGTCATCACAATGCTCCATAGCCTATGCATTCGCAATGCTACATGGTCCCTGTAATCACATTGCTCCATGATCCATTTCATCACAATGCTCTATGACCACTGTCATTACAATGCCACATTATACCTGTCATCACAATGCTCCATGGCCCCTGTCAGCACAATGTTCCATGACAGATGTCATCACTCTCCTCCATGGTCCCTGTAATCACAATGCTCCATTCCCTTGTCAACGCAATGCTCCAGAACTCTTGTCATCATAATGCTCCATGCCCGTCTCATCACAATTCTCCATGACACTTTTCGTTAAAATGCTCCATGGTCTTTATCATCACAATGCTCCATGGCCCCTGTTATCACAGTGATCCATGGTACCTTTCATCACAATGCTAGATAACCTCTGTCATCACAATGCCCGATGACACCTGTCATCAGAATTGGCCATGGCCCTTGTCATCACAATGCTCCATACACTTGTCATCACAATGCTCCAGAACTCTTGTCATCAAAATGCTGCATGCCCGTGTCCTCACAGTGCTCCAGGTCCACTTTCATAACAATGCTCCTTGACCCCTGTCATCACAATGCTCCATGGCTTATGTATTCACAATGCTCCATGGCACCTGTAATCACATTGCTCCATGATCCTTTTCATCACAATGCTCTATGACCACTGTCATCACAATGCCACATGACACCTGTCATCACAATGCTCTATAGCCCCTGTCAGCACAATGTTCCATGACAGGTATCATCAAAAAGATTCATGACTGCTGTCATCACAATGTTCCCTGCCCCTGTCATTCTCAATGCTCCCTGGCCCCTGTCATCACAATGCTCCATGCTCATATCATCACAATGCTCCATTACCCATGTCATCGTAGTGATCCATGACCCCTTTCATCACAATGCTCCATGACCCCAGTCATCACAATGCTCCATAGCCCTTGTCATCACAATGCTCCATTAGCCCTGTCATCACAATGTTCCATGACTCTTGTCATCAAAATGCCTCATGATCCATTTAATCACAATGCTCCATGATACCTTTCATCTCATCCTCCATGATACTTGTCATTACACTGCCCCATGACCTTTTTCAGAACAATGCTCCATGATACCAGTCATCACAATGCTCCATGACCATTGTCGTCACAATGCTCCATGCCCCTTTCAACACAATGCTCCATGAAAACTGTCATCACAATGCTCCATGGCCTTTGTCATCACAATTATACATGGCCCCTGTGATCACAGTGCTCCATGACCCCTTTCATCACAATGCTCCAAGACCGCTGTCATCACAATGCCCCATGACGCCTATCATCATAATGCTCTAAGGCCCCTCTCATCACAATGCTCCATGATCCCTGTCATCACAATGTTCCATGACACTAGTCATCACAGTGCTCCATGACCCCTGTCATCACAATATTCACTGCCCATGTAATCACAATGCTCCTGGTCCCCTGTAATCACAGTGCTCCATACCCTTTTCATCACAATGCTCCAGAACTCTTGTCATCATAATGCTCCATGCCCGTGTCATCACAATGCTTGAAGAACCTTGTCATCACAATGCTCCATGAACCGTGTCATCACAAGTTTCCAGGACTCTTGTCATCACAATGATCCATGACCCCTGTCATCTCAATGCTCAATGATCTTTGTATTCACAATGCTCCATGGCCCCTATAATTGCGGTGATCCATGACCCCTGTCATCACAATGCTCCCTGGTATATTTCATCACAATTCTAGATGACCACTGTCATCACAGTGCTCCACGGCCCCTGTCATCAGAGTCCTCCCTGATACCTTTCATCACAATTCTATATGACTGCTCTCCTCACAATTCCACATGACACCTGTCATCACAATCCTCCATGAACCATGTCATCACAATGTTCATGGACAATAGTCATCACAATGCTCCATGACAACTTACATCACAATGCTCCTTGACCCCTGTCATTTCATTGCTCCATGGCCTATGCATACACAATGCTCCATGGCCCCTGTAATCACATTGCTCCATGATCCTTTTCCTCACAATGCTCTATGACCACTGTCATCACAAGGCCACACGACACCTGTCATCACAATGCTCTATGGCCCCTGTCAGCACAATGCTCCATGACAGATATCATCACAAGGATCCATGACCGCTGTCATCACAATGTTCCCTGCCCTTGTCATCTCAATGCTCCCTGGCCCCTGTAATCGCAATGCTCCATACGCTTGTCATCGCAATGCTCCAGATCACTTCTCATCATAATGCTCCATGCCCGTGTCATCACAATGCTCCATGGCCCCTGTCATCACAGTGCTCCGTGATACCTTTCATCATAATGATAGATGACCACTGTCATCACAATGCTCCATGACACCTGTCATCAGAATTGGCCATGGCCCTTGTCATCACAATGCTCCAGGACACTTGTCTTCACAATGTTCCATGGCGCATTTCATCACAATGCTCCATGACCACTTTCATCAAATTGCTCCATGATGCCTGTCATCACAATGCTCCATGGCCTTTGTCATCAAAATTCTACATGGCCCCTTTAATAACAGTGCTTCAGGACAACATTTTTCACAATGCTCCATGACCACTCTCATCACAATGCCACATAAGACCTTTCATGACAATGCTCCATGGCCCTTGTCATCACAATATTCTATGACTTCTGTCATCACAATGCTCCATGCCCCTGTCATCACAATGCCCCATCACCCCTGCTATTACAATGCTCCATGACCCCTGTCGTCACAATGCTCCGAAACCCTTGTCATCACAATATTCCATGATCCGTGTAATCACGATGATCCATGAACCATTTCTGTACAATGCTCCAGTACCCCTTTCATTAAAATGCTCCATGGCGCTTGTCATCAGAATGCTCCAGGAACCCTTCCATCACAATAATCCATGACCCGTTTCCTCACAATTCTCCAGGACCGCTTTCATCACAATGCTCCATTCCCTTGTCATCTCAATGCTTCATGGCCCCTGTCATCAAAATGATCCATGCCCTTGTCATCAAAATGCTCCAGAACTCTTGTCATCACTATGCTCCATGCCCATGTCATCACAATGCTGCATGGCCCCTGTCATCACAATGCTGCATGACCCCTGTCATCACATTGCTCCATGCCCGTATCATCACAATGCTCCATTACCCATGTCATCGTAGTGATCCATGACCCCTTTCATCACAATGCTGCATGACACCTGTCATCACAATGCTCCATAGCCCTTGTCATCACAATGCTCCATTAGCCCTGTCATCACAATGTTCCATGACTCTTGTCATCAAAATGCCTCATGATCCATTTAATCACAATGCTCCATGACTCCTTTCATCACATCCTCCATGATACTTGTCATTACACTGCCCCATGACCTTTTTCAGAACAATGCTCCATGATACCAGTCATCACAATGCTCCATGACCATTGTCGTCACAATGCTCCATGCCCCTTTCAACACAATGCTCCATGACAACTGTCATCACAATTCTCCATGGCTTTTGTCATCACAATTATACATGGCCCCTGTAATCACAGTGCTCCATGACCCCTTTCATCACAATGCTGCATGACACCTGTCATCACAATGCTCCGTGGTCTTTGTCATCACAATGCTTCATGACCACTGTCATCACCATGCCCCATGACCCCAGTCATCACAATGCTCCATAGACCTTGTCATCACAATGCTCCATTAGCCCTGTCATCACAATGTACCATGACTCTTGTCATCAAAATGCCTCATGATCCATTTAATCACAATGCTCCATGACTCCATTCATCACATCCTCCATGATACTTGTCATTACACTGCCCCATGACCTTTTTCAGAACAATGCTCCATGATACCAGTCATCACAATGCTCCATGACCATTGTCGTCACAATGCTCCATGCCCCATTCAACACAATGCTCCATGACAACTGTCATCACAATGCTCCATGGCCTTTGTCATCACAATTATACATGGCTCCTGTGATCACAGTGCTTCATGACCCCTTTCATCACAATGCTCCATGACCACTGTCATCACAATGTTCCATGGGCGCTGTAATCACAATGACTCATGACACCATTCCTAAGAAGGCTCGAGTACGCCTGTCATCACAATGCTCCATGATCCCTGTCAGCACAAAGTTACATGACAATTGTCTTCACAATGCTCCAAGACACCTGTCATCACAATGTTGCCTGCCCATGTCATCAAAATGCTCCATGTCCCCTGTAATCACAATGTTCCATTACACCTGTCTTCACAATGTTCCCTGCCCATGTCATCACAATGCTCCATTATCAATGTAATCAAAATGTTCGCCTGCCCTTGTCATCAAAATGCTCCATGGCCCCTTTAATCACAATGCTCCATGAACCCTGTCATCACAATGTTCCATGACAGTTGTCATCACAATGCTCCATGACCCTGTAATCACAATGCTCCATGCCCTTGTCATCACAATGCTCCAGAACTCTTGTCATCATAAAGATGAATGCTCGTGTCATCACAAAGCTCCATGATACTTGTCATTACAATGTTCCATGGCCTTGTCATTACAATACTCCATGACCCCTGTCATCTCAATGCTCCATGATCTTTGTATTCACAATGCTCCATGGCCCCTATAATTGCGGTGATCCATGACCCCTGTCATCACACTGCTCCATGGCCTATGCATTCAAAATGCTCCATGGCCCCTTTAATCACATTGCTCCATGATCCCTTTCATCACAATGTTCTATGACCACTCTCATCACAATACCCCATGACGCCTATCATCATAAAGCTCCAAGGCCCCTCTCATCACAATGCTCCATGAACCCTGTCATCACAATGTTCCATGACACTTGTCATCACAGTGCTCCATGAACCCCTGTCATCACAATATTCACTGCCCATGTAATCACAATGCTCCTGGTCCCCTGTAATCACAGTGCTCCATACCCTTTTCATCACAATGCTCCAGAACTCTTGTCTTCATAATGCTCCATGCCCGTGTCATCACAATGCTTGAAGAACCTTGTCATCAAATGCTCCATGAACCGTGTCATCACCAGGTTCCAGGACACTTGTCATCACAATGATCCATGACCCCTGTCATCTCAATGCTCCATGATCTTTGTATTCACAATGCTCCATGGCCCCTATAATTGCGATGATCCATGACCCCTGTCATCACAATACTCCCTGGTATATTTCATCACAATTCTAGATGACCACTGTCATCACAGTGCTCCACGGCCCCTGTCATCAGAGTCCTCCATGATACTTTTCATTACAATTCTACATGACCACTGTCATCACAATTCCCCATGACACCTGTCATCACAATGCTCCATGAACGATGTCATCACAATATTCATGGACACTTGTGATCACAATGCTCCATGACAACTTACATCACAATGCTCCTTGACCCCTGTCATTTCATTGCTCCATGGCCTATGCATTCACAATGCTCCATGGCCCCTGTAATCACATTGCTCCATGATCCCTTTAATCACAATGCTCCAAGACCGCTGTCATCAAAATGCCCCATGACGCCTATCATCATAATGCTCCAAGGCCCCTCTCATCACAATGCTCCATGATCCCTGTCATCACAATGATCCATGACACTAGTCAACACAGTGCTCCATTAACCCCTGTCATCACAATATTCACTGCCCATGTAATCACAATGCTCCTGGTCCCCTGTAATCACAATGCTCCATACCCTTGTCATCACAATGCTCCAGAACTCTTGTCATCATAATGCTCCATGCCCGTGTCATCACAGTGCTCCATGTCCACTTTCATCACAATGCTCCTTGACCCCTGTCATCACAATGCTCCATGGCCTATGTATTCACAATGCTCCATGGCCCCTGTAATCACATTGTTCCATGATCCTTTTCATCACAATGCTCTATGACCACTGTCATCACAATGCCACATGACACCTGTCATCACAATGCTCTATGGCCCCTGTCAGCACAATGTTCCATGACAGGTATCATCACAATGGTCCATGACTGCTGTCATCAAAATGTTCCCTGCCCTTGTCATCTCAATGCTCCCTGGCCCCTGCCCTCACAATTTTCCATGCTCATATCATCACAATGCTCCATTACCCATGTCATCGTAGTGATCCATGACCCCTTTCATCACAATGCTCCATGACCCCAGTCATCACAATGCTCCATAGCCCTTGTCATCACAATGCTCCATTATCCATGTCATCACAATGTTCCATGACTCTGGTCATCAAAATGCTCCATGGCCTTTGTCATCACAATGCTCCATGCCCTTGTCACCACAATGCTCCAGAACTCTTGGCATCATAATGCTCCATGCCCGTCTCATCACAATGCTCCATGACACTTGTCATCAAAATGCTCCATGGCCTTTGTCATCACAATGCTCCATGGCCCCTGTTATCACAGTGCTCCATGTTACCTTTCATCACAATTCTAGATGACCACTGTCATCACAAGGCCCCATGACACCTGTCATCACAATTCGCCATGGCCCTTGTCATCACAATGCTCCATGATCCATGTCATCACAATGTTCCATGACACTAGTCATCACAGTGCTCCATGACCCCTGTCATCACAATATTCACTGCCCATGTAATCACAATGCTCCTGGTCCCCTGTAATCATAATGCTCCATACCCTTGTCATCACAATGCTCCAGAACTCTTGTCATCATAATGCTCCATGCCCGTGTCATCACAATGCTTGAAGAACCTTGTCATCACAATGCTCCATGAACCGTGTCATCACAAGGTTCCAGGACCCTTGTCATCACAATGATCCGTGACCCCTGTCATCTCAATGCTCCATGATCTTTGTATTCACAATGCTCCATGGCCCCTATAATTGCGGTGATCCATGACCCCTGTCATCACAATGCTCCCTGGTATATTTCATCACAATTCTAGATGACCACTGTCATCACAGTGCTCCACGGCCCCTGTCATCAGAGTCCTCCCTGATACCTTTCATCACAATTCTATATGACTGCTCTCATCACAATTCCACATGACACCTGTCATCACAATGCTCCATGAACCATGTCATCACAATGTTCATGGACAATAGTCATCACAATGCTCCATGACAACTTACATCACAATGCTCCTTGACCCCTGTCATTTCATTGCTCCATGGCCTATGCATTCACAATGCTCCATGGCTCCTGTAATCACATTGCTCCATGATCCCTTTCATCACAATGCTCCAAGACTGCTGTCATCACAATGCCCCATGACGCCTATCATCATAATGCTCCAAGGCCCCTCTCATCACAATGCTCCATGATCCCTGTCATCACAATGTTCCATGACACTAGTCATCACAGTGCTCCATGACCCCTGTCATCACAATATTCACTTCCCATGTAATCACAATGCTCCTGGTCCCCTGTAATCACAATGATCCATACACTTGTCATCACATAGCTCCAGAACTCTTGTCATCATAATTCTCCATGCTCGTGTCATCACAGTGCTCCATGACCACTTTCATCACAATGCTCCTTGACCCCTGTCATCACAATGCTCTATGACCACTGTCATCACAATGCCACATGACACCTGTCATCACAATGCTCTATAGCCCCTGTCAGCACAATGTTCCATGACAGGTATCATCACAATGATCCATGACTGCTGTCATCACAATATTCCCTGCCCTTGTCATCTCAATGCTCCCTGGCCCCTGTCATCACAATGCTCCATGCTCATATCATCACAATGCTCCATTACCCCAGTCATCACAATGCTCCATAGCCCTTGTCATCACAATGCTCCATTAGCCCTGTCATCACAATGTTCCATGACTCTTGTCATCAAAATGCCTCATGATCCATTTAATCACAATGCTCCATGACTCCTTTCATCACATCCTCCATGAGACTTGTCATTACACTCCCCATGACTTTTTCAGAACAATGCTCCATGATACCAGTCATCACAATGCTCCATGACCATTGTCGTCACAATGCTCCATGCCCCTTTCAACACAATGCTCCATGACAACTGTCATCACAATTATACATGGCCCCTGTGATCACAGTGCTCCATGACCCCTTTCATCACAATGCTCCATGACCACTGTCATCACAATGCCCCATGAACCCTGTCATCACAATGCTCCATGGCCCCTGTCATTACAATGCTCCATGACCACTGTCATCACAATGTTCCATGATCGCTGTAATCACAATGACCCATGACACCTTTCCTCAGAACGCTCCAGTACGCCTGTCATCACAATGCTCCAATGACCGTCTCATCACAATGCTCCATGATCCCTGTCAGCACAACATTACATGACAATTGTCATCACAATGCTCCATGACACCTGTCATCACAATGTTGCCTGCCCATGTCATCAAAATGCTCCATGTCCCCTGTAATCACAAAGTTCCATTACACCTGTCTTCACAATGTTCCCTGCCCATGTCATCACAATGCTCCATTACCAATGTAATCAAAATGTTCGCCTGCCCTTGTCATCAAAATGCTCCATGGCCCCCTTAATCACAATGCTCCATGAACCCTGTCATCACAATGTTCCATGACAGTTGTCATCACAATGCTCCATGACCCTGTAATCACAATGCTCCATGCCCTTGTCATCACAATGCTCCAGAACCTTGTCATCATAATGATGAATGCTCGTGTCATCACAAAGCTCCATGATACTTGTCATCACAATGTTCCATGGCCTTTTCATTACAATACTCCATGGCCCCTGTCATCACAGTGCTCCATGATACCATTTATCACAATTCTAGATGACCACTGTCATCACAATGCCCCAAGACACATGTCATCACAATTCGCCATGGCCCTTGCCATCACAATGCTCCACGACCCGTGTAATCACAATGGTCCAGGACACTTGTCATCACAATGATCCATGACCACTTACATCACAATGCTCCTTGACTCCTGTCATCACAATGCTCCATAGCCTATGCATTCGCAATGCTACATGGTCCCTGTAATCACATTGCTCCATGATCCATTTCATCACAATGCTCTATGACCACTGTCATTACAATGCCACATTATACCTGTCATCACAATGCTCCATGGCCCCTGTCAGCACAATGTTCCATGACAGATGTCATCACTATCCTCCATGGTCCCTGTAATCACAATGCTCCATTCCCTTGTCAACGCAATGCTCCAGAACTCTTGTCATCAAAATGCTCCATGCCCCTCTCATCACAATTTTCCATGACACTTTTGATTAAAATGCTCCATGGCCTTTATCGTCACAATGTTCCATGGCCCCTGTTATCACAGTGATCCATGGTACCTTTCATCACAATGCTAGATAACCTCTGTCATCACAATGCCCGAAGACACCTGTCATCAGAATTGGCCATGGCCCTTGTCATCACAATGCTCCATGCCCTTGTCACCACAATGCTCCAGAACTCTTGGCATCATAATGCTCCATGCCCGTCTCATCACAATGCTCCATGACACTTGTCATCAAAATGCTCCATGGCCTTTGTCCTCACAATGCTCCATGGCCCCTGTTATCACAGTGCTCCATGTTACCTTTCATCACAATCCTAGATGACCACTGTCATCACAATGCCCCATGACACCTGTCATCACAATTCGCCATGGCCCTTGTCATCACAATGCTCCATGATCCATGTCATCACAATGTTCCTGGACACTTATCATCACAATGAACTATGACCACATTCATCACAATGCCTCATGACCCCTGTCATCACACTGCTCCATGGCCTATGCATTCAATATGCTCCATGGCCCCTGTAATCACATTGCTTCATGATCCCTTTCATCACAATGTTCTATGACCACTCTCATCACAATACCCCATGACGCCTATCATCATAATGCTCCAAGGCCCCTCTCATCACAATGCTCCATGAACCCTGTCATCACAATGTTCCATGACACTTGTCATCACAGTGCTCCATGAACCCTTGTCATCACAATATTCACTGCCCATGTAATCACAATGCTCCTGGTCCCCTGTAATCACAGTGCTCCATACCCTTTTCATCACAATGCTCCAGAACTCTTGTCATCATAATGCTCCATGCCCGTGTCATCACAATGCTTGAAGAACCTTGTCATCACAATGCTCCATGAACCGTGTCATCACAAGGTTCCAGGACCCTTGTCATCACAATGATCCATGACCCCTGTCATCTCAATGCTCCATGATCTTTGTATTCACAATGCTCCATGGCCCCTATAATTGTGGTGATCCATGACCCCTGTCATCACAATGCTCCCTGGTATATTTCATCACAATTCTAGATGACCACTGTCATCACAGTGCTCCACGGCCCCTGTCGTCAGAGTCCTCCATGATACCTTTCATTACAATTCTAAATGACCACTGTCATCACAATGCCCCATGACACCTGTCATCACAATTCGCCATGGCACTTGTCATAACAATGCTCCATGAACCATGTCATCACAATGTTCATGGACACTTATCATCACAATGCTCCATGACAACTTACATCACAATGCTCCTTGACCCCTGTCACTTCATTGCTCCATGGCCTATGCATTCACAATGCTCCATGGCTCCTGTAATCACATTGCTCCATGATCCGTTTCATCACAATGCTCCAAGACCGCTGTCATCACAATGCCCCATGACGCCTATCATCATAATGCTCCAAGGCCCCTCTCATCACAATGCTCCATGATCCCGGTCATCACAATGTTCCATGACATTAGTCATCACAGTGCTCCATGACCCCTGTCATCACAATATTCACTGCCCATGTAATCAAAATGCTCCTTGTCCCCTGTGATCACAATGCTCCATACCCTTGTCATCACAATGCTCCAGAACTCTTGTCATCATAATTCTCCATGCCCGTGTCATCACAGTGCCCCATGACCCCTGTCATCACAATGCTCTATGACCACTGTCATCACAATGCCACATGACACCTGTCATCACAATGCTCTATAGACCCTGTCAGCACAATGTTCCATGACAGGTATCATCACAATGGTCCATGTCTGCTGTCATCACAATGTTCCCTGCCCTTGTCATCTCAGTGCTCCCTGGCCCCTCTCATCACAATGCTCCATGCTCATATCATCACAATGCTCCATTACCCATGTCATCGCAGTGATCCATGACCCCTTTCATCACAATGCTCCATGACCCCAGTCATCACAATGCTCCATAGCCCTTGTCATCACAATGCTCCATTAGCCCTGTCATCACAATGTTCCATGACTCTTGTCATCAAAATGCCTCATGATCCATTTAATCACAATGCTCCATGACTCCTTTCATCACATCCTCCATGATACTTGTCATTACACTGACCCATGTCCTTTTTAAGAACAATGCTCCATGATACCATTCCTCACAATGCTCCATGATCATTGTCGTCACAATGCTCCATGCCCCTTTCAACACAATGCTCCATGACAACTGTCATCACAATGCTCCCTGGCCTTTGTCATCCCAATTATACATGGCCCATGTGATCACAGTGCTCCATGACCCCTTTCATCACAATGCTCCATGACCACTATCATCACAATGTTGCCTGCCCATGTCATCAAAATGCTCCATGTCCCCTGTAATCACAATGTTCCATTACACCTGTCTTCACAATGTTCCCTGCCCATGTCATCACAATGCTCCATTACCAAGGTAATCAAAATGTTCGCCTGCCCTTGTCATCAAAATGCTCCATGGCCCCTTTAATCACAATGCTCCATGAACCCTGTCATCACAATGTTCCATGACAGTTGTCATCACAATACTCCATGACCCTGTAATCACAATGCTCCATGCCCTTGTCATCACAATGCTCCAGAACTCTTGTCATCATAATGATGAATGCTCGTGTCATCACAAAGCTCCATGATACTTGTCATCACAATGTTCCATGGCCTTGTCATTACAATACTCCATGGCCCCTGTCATCACAGTGCTCCATGATACCTTTTATCACAATTCTAGATGACCACTGTCATCACAATGCCCCAAGACACATGTCATCACAATTCGCCATGGCCCTTGCCATCACAATGCTCCATGACCCGTGTCATCACAATGGTCCAGGACACTTGTCATCACAATGATCCATGACCACTTACATCACAATGCTCCTTGACTCCTGTCATCACAATGCTCCATAGCCTATGCATTCGCAATGCTACATGGTCCCTGTAATCACATTGCTCCATGATCCATTTCATCATAATGCTCTATGACCACTGTCATTACAATGCCACATTATACCTGTCATCACAATGCTCCATGGCCCCTGTCAGCACAATGTTCCATGACAGATGTCATCACTCTCCTCCATGGTCCCTGTAATCACAATGCTCCATTCCCTTGTCAACGCAATGCTCCAGAACTCTTGTCATCATAATGCTCCATGCCCGTCTCATCACAATTCTCCATGACACTTTTCATTAAAATGCTCCATGGCCTTTATCATCACAATGATCCATGGCCCCTGTTATCACAGTGATCCATGGTACCTTTCATCACAATGCTAGATAACCTCTGTCATCACAATGCCCGATGACACCTGTCATCAGAATTGGCCATGGCCCTTGTCATCACAATGCTCCATGCCCTTGTCACCACAATGCTCCAGAACTCTTGGTATCATAATGCTCCATGCCCGTCTCATCAAAATGTTCCATGACACTTGTCATCAAAATGCTCCATGACCTTTGTCATCACAATGCTCCATGGCCCCTGTTATCACAGTGCTCCATGTTACCTTTCATCACAATCCTAGATGACCACTGTCGTCACAATGCCCCATGACACCTGTCATCACAATTCGCCATGGCCCTTGTCTTCACAATGCTCCATGATCCATGTCATCACAATGTTCCTGGACACTTATCATCACAATGAACTATGACCACATTCATCACAACGCTCCATGACCCCTGTCATAACACTGCTCCATGGCCTATGCATTCAAAATGCTCCATGGCCCCTGTAATCACATTGCTCCATGATCCCTTTCATCACAATGTTCTATGACCACTCTCATCACAATACCCCATGACGCCTATCATCATAATGCTCCAAGGCCCCTCTCATCACAATGCTCCATGAACCCTTTCATCACAATGTTCCATGTCACTTGTCATCACAGTGCTCCATGAACCCCTGTCATCACAATATTCACTGCCCATGTAATCACAATGCTTCTGGTCCCCTATAATCACAGTGCTCCATACCCTATTCATCACAATGCTCCAGAACACTTGTCATCATAATGCTCCATGCCTGTGTCATCACAATGCTTGAAGAACCTTGTCTTCACAATGATCCGTGAACCGTGTCATCACAAGGTTCCAGGACCATTGTCACCACAATGATCCATGACCCCTGTCATCTCAATGCTCCATGATCTTTGTATTCACAATGCTCCATGGCCCCTATAATTGCGGTGATCCATGACCCCTGTCATCACAATGCTCCCTGGTATATTTCATCACAATTCTAGATGACCACTGTCATCACAGTGCTCCACGGCCCCTGTCATCAGAGTCCTCCATGATACTTTTCATTACAATTCTACATGACCACTGTCATCACAATTCCCCATGACACCTGTCATCACAATGCTCCATGATCCATGTCATCACAATGTTCCTGGACACTTATCATCACAATGAACTATGACCACATTCATCACAACGCTCCATGACCCCTGTCATAACACTGCTCCATGGCCTATGCATTCAAAATGCTCCATGGCCCCTGTAATCACATTGCTCCATGATCCCTTTCATCACAATGTTCTATGACCACTCTCATCACAATACCCCATGACGCCTATCAGCATAATGCTCCAAGGCCCCTCTCATCACAATGCTCCATGAACCCTGTCATCACAATGTTCCATGTCACTTGTCATCACAGTGCTCCATGAACCCCTGTCATCACAATATTCACTGCCCATGTAATCACAATGCTTCTGGTCCCCTATAATCACAGTGCTCCATACCCTATTCATCACAATGCTCCAGAACACTTGTCATCATAATGCTCCATGCCTGTGTCATCACAATGCTTGAAGAACCTTGTCTTCACAATGATCCGTGAACCGTGTCATCACAAGGTTCCAGGACCATTGTCACCACAATGATCCATGACCCCTGTCATCTCAATGCTCCATGATCTTTGTATTCACAATGCTCCATGGCCCCTATAATTGCGGTGATCCATGACCCCTGTCATCACAATGCTCCCTGGTATATTTCATCACAATTCTAGATGACCACTGTCATCACAGTGCTCCACGGCCCCTGTCGTCAGAATCCTCCATGATACCTTTCATTACAATACTACGTGACCACTGTCATCACAATGCCCCATGACACCTGTCATCACAATTCGCCATGGCACTTGTCATCACAATGCTCCATGAACCATGTCATCACAATGTTCATGGACACTTGTCATCACAATGCTCCATGACAACTTACATCACTATGCTCCTTGACCCCTGTCATTTCATTGCTCCCTGGCCTATGCATTCACAATGCTCCATGGCTCCTTTAATCACATTGCTCCATGATCCCTTTCATCACAATGCTCCAAGACTGCTGTCATCACAATGCCCCATGATGCCTATCATCATAATGCTCCAAGGCCCCTCTCATCACAATGCTCCATGATCCCTGTCATCACAATGTTCCATGACTCTTGTCATCAAAATGCCTCATGATCCATTTAATCACAATGCTCCATGACTCCATTCATCACATCCTCCATGATACTTGTCATTACACTGCCCCATGACCTTTTTCAGAACAATGCTCCATGATACCAGTCATCACAATGCTCCATGACCATTGTCGTCACAGTGCTCCATGCCCCTTTCAACACAATGCTCCATGACAACTGTCATCACAATGCTCCCTGGCCTTTGTCATCACAATTATACATGGCCCCTGTGATCACAGTGCTCCATTACCCCTTTCATCACAATGCTCCATGACCACTGTCATCACAATGTTGCCTGCCCATGTCATCAAAATGCTCCATGTCCCCTGTAATCACAATGTTCCATTACACCTGTCTTCACAATGTTCCCTGCCCATGTCATCACAATGCTCCATTACCAAGGTAATCAAAATGTTCGCCTGCCCTTGTCATCAAAATGCTCCATGGCCCCTTTAATCACAATGCTCCATACCCTTGTCATCACAATGCTCCAGAACTCTTGTCATCATAATGCTCCATTCCCGTGTCATCACAGTGCTCCATGACCCCTTTCATCACAATGCTCCATGACCACTGTCATCACAATGTTCCATGATCGCTGTAATCACAATGACTCATGACACCATTCCTAAGAAGGCTCCAGTACGCCTGTCATCACAATGCTCCATGATCCCTGTCAGCACAAAGTTACATGACAATTCTCTTCACAATGCTCCAAGACACCTGTCATCACAATGTTGCCTGCCCATGTCATCAAAATGCTCCATGTCCCCTGTAATCACAATGTTCCATTACACCTGTCTTCACAATGTTCCCTGCCCATGTCATCACAATGCTCCATTACCAATGTAATCAAAATGTTCGCCTGCCCTTGTCATCAAAATGCTCCATGGCCCCTTTAATCACAATGCTCCATGAACCCTGTCATCACAATGTTCCATGACAGTTGTCATCACAATGCTCCATGACACTGTAATCACAATGCTCCATGCCCTTGTCATCACAATGCTCCAGAACTCTTGTCATCATAATGATGAATGCTCGTGTCATCAAAAAGCTCCATGATACTTGTCATTACAATGTTCCATGGCCTTGTCATTACAATACTCCATGACCCCTGTCATCTCAATGCTCCATGATCTTTGTATTCACAATGCTCCATGGCCCCTATAATTGCGGTGATCCATGACACCTGTCATCACAATGCTCCATGAACCATGTCATCACAATGTTCATGGACAATAGTCATCACAATGCTCCATGACAACTTACATCACAATGCTCCTTGACCCCTGTCATTTCATTGCTCCATGGCCTATGCATTCACAATGCTCCATGGCTCCTGTAATCACATTGCTCCATGATCCCTTTCATCACAATGCTCCAAGACTGCTGTCATCACAATGCCCCATGATGCCTATCATCATAATGCTCCAAGACCCCTCTCATCACAATGCTCCATGATCCCTGTCATCACAATGTTCCATGACACTAGTCATCACAGTGCTCCATGACCCCTGTCATCACAATATTCACTGCCCATGTAATCACAATGCTCCTGGTCCCCTGTAATCACAATGCTCCATACCCTTGTCATCACATAGCTCCAGAACTCTTGTCATCATAATTCTCCATGCTCGTGTCATCACAGTGCTCCATGACCACTTTCATCACAATGCTCTATGACCACTGTCATCACAATGCTCCATAGCCCTTGTCATCACAATGCTCCATTAGCGCTGTCATCACAATGTTCCATGACTCTTGTCATCAAAATGCCTCATGATCCATTTAATCACAATGCTCCATGACTCCTTTCATCACATCCTCCATGATACTTGTCATTACACTCCCCATGACCTTTTTCAGAACAATGCTCCATGATACCAGTCATCACAATGCTCCATGACCATTGTCCTCACAATGCTCCATGCCCCTTTCAACACAATGCTCCATGACAACTGTCATCACAATGCTCCATGGCCTTTGTCATCACAATTATACATGGCCCCTGTGATCGCAGTGCTCCATGACCCCTTTCATCACAATGCTCCATGACCACTGTCATCACAATGCCCCATGAACCCTGTCATCACAATGCTCCATGGCCCCTGTCATTACAATGCTCCATGACCACTGTCATCACAATGTTCCATGATCGCTGTAATCACAATGACCCATGACACCTTTCCTCAGAACGCTCCAGTACGCCTGTCATCACAATGCTCCAATGACCGTCTCATCACAATGCTCCATGATCCCTGTCAGCACAACATTACATGACAATTGTCATCACAATGCTCCATGACACCTGTCATCACAATGTTGCCTGCCCATGTCATCAAAATGCTCCATGTCCCCTGTAATCACAATGTTCCATTACACCTGTCTTCACAATGTTCCCTGCCCATGTCATCACAATGCTCCATTACCAATGTAATCAAAATGTTCGCCTGCCCTTGTCACCAAAATGCTCCATGGCCCCTTTAATCACAATGCTCCATGAACCCTGTCATCACAATGTTCCATGACAGTTGTCATCACAATGCTCCATGACCCTGTAATCACAATGCTCCATGCCCTTGTCATCACAATGCTCCAGAACTCTTGTCATCATAATGATGAATGCTCGTGTCATCACAAAACTCCATGATACTTGTCATCACAATGTTCCATGGCCTTTTCATTACAATACTCCATGGCCCCTGTCATCACAGTGCTCCATGATACCATTTATCACAATTCTAGATGACCACTGTCATCACAATGCCCCAAGACACATGTCATCACAATTCGCCATGGCCCTTGCCATCACAATGCTCCACGACCCGTGTCATCACAATGGTCCAGGACACTTGTCATCACAATGATCCATGACCACTTACATCACAATGCTCCTTGACTCCTGTCATCACAATGCTCCATAGCCTATGCATTCGCAATGCTACATGGTCCCTGTAATCACATTGCTCCATGATCCATTTCATCACAATGCTCTATGACCACTGTCATTACAATGCCACATTATACCTGTCATCACAATGCTCCATGGCCCCTGTCAGCACAATGTTCCATGACAGATGTCATCACTCTCCTCCATGGTCCCTGTAATCACAATGCTCCATTCCCTTGTCAACGCAATGCTCCAGAACTCTTGTCATCAAAATGCTCCATGCCCGTCTCATCACAATTTTACATGACACTTTTCATTAAAATGCTCCATGGCCTTTATCGTCACAATGTTCCATGGCCCCTGTTATCACAGTGATCCATGGTACCTTTCATCACAATGCTAGATAACCTCTGTCATCACAATGCCCGATGACACCTGTCATCAGAATTGGCCATGGCCCTTGTCATCACAATGCTCCATGCCCTTGTCACCACAATGCTCCAGAACTCTTGGCATCATAATGCTCCATGCCCGTCTCATCACAATGCTCCATGACACTTGTCATCAAAATGCTCCATGGCCTTTGTCCTCACAATGCTCCATGGCCCCTGTTATCACAGTGCTCCATGTTACCTTTCATCACAATCCTAGATGACCACTGTCATCACAATGCCCCATGACACCTGTCATCACAATTCGCCATGGCCCTTGTCATCACAATGCTCCATGATCCATGTCATCACAATGTTCCTGGACACTTATCATCACAATGAACTATGACCACATTCATCAGAATGCCTCATGACCCCTGTCATCACACTGCTCCATGGCCTATGCATTCAATATGCTCCATGGCCCCTGTAATCACATTGCTTCATGATCCCTTTCATCACAATGTTCTATGACCACTCTCATCACAATACCCCATGACGCCTATCATCATAATGCTCCAAGGCCCCTCTCATCACAATGCTCCATGAACCCTGTCATCACAATGTTCCATGACACTTGTCATCACAGTGCTCCATGAACCCTTGTCATCACAATATTCACTGCCCATGTAATCACAATGCTCCTGGTCCCCTGTAATCACAGTGCTCCATACCCTTTTCATCACAATGCTCCAGAACTCTTGTCATCATAATGCTGCATGCCCGTGTCATCACAATGCTTGAAGAACCTTGTCATCACAATGCTCCATGAACCGTGTCATCACAAGGTTCCAGGACCCTTGTCATCACAATGATCCATGACCCCTGTCATCTCAATGCTCCATGATCTTTGTATTCACAATGCTCCATGGCCCCTATAATTGCGGTGATCCATGACCCCTGTCATCACAATGCTCTCTGGTATATTTCATCACAATTCTAGATGACCACTGTCATCACAGTGCTCCACGGCCCCTGTCGTCAGAGTCCTCCATGATACCTTTCATTACAATTCTACATGACCACTGTCATCACAATGCCCCATGACACCTGTCATCACAATTCGCCATGGCACTTGTCATAACAATGCTCCATGAACCATGCCATCACAATGTTCATGGACACTTGTCATCACAATGCTCCATGACAACTTACATCACAATGCTCCTTGACCCCTGTCACTTCATTGCTCCATGGCCTATGCATTCACAATGCTCCATGGCTCCTGTAATCACATTGCTCCATGATCCGTTTCATCACAATGCTCCAAGACCGCTGTCATCACAATGCCCCATGACGCCTATCATCATAATGCTCCAAGGCCCCTCTCATCACAATGCTCCATGATCCCGGTCATCACAATGTTCCATGACATTAGTCATCACAGTGCTCCATGACCCCTGTCATCACAATATTCACTGCCCATGTAATCAAAATGCTCCTTGTCCCCTGTAATCACAATTCTCCATACCCTTGTCATCACAATGCTCCAGAACTCTTGTCATCATAATTCTCCATGCCCGTGTCATCACAGTGCCCCATGACCCCTGTCATCACAATGCTCTATGACCACTGTCATCACAATGCCACAAGACACCTGTCATCACAATGCTCTATAGCCCCTGTCAGCACAATGTTCCATGACAGGTATCATCACAATGGTCCATGTCTGCTGTCATCACAATGTTCCCTGCCCTTGTCATCTCAATGCTCCCTGGCCCCTCTCATCACAATGCTCCATGCTCATATCATCACAATGCTCCATTACCCATGTCATCGTAGTGATCCATGACCCCTTTCATCACAATGCTCCATGACCCCAGTCATCACAATGCTCCATAGCCCTTGTCATCACAATGCTCCATTAGCCCTGTCATCACAATGTTCCATGACTCTTGTCATCAAAATGCCTCATGATCCATTTAATCACAATGCTCCATGACTCCTTTCATCACATCCTCCATGATACTTGTCATTACACTGCCCCATATCCTTTTTCAGAACAATGCTCCATGATACCATTCCTCACAATGCTCCATGATCATTGTTGTCACAATGCTCCATGCCCCTTTCAACACAATGCTCCATGACAACTGTCATCACAATGCTCCCTGGCCTTTGTCATCACAATTATACATGGCCCCTGTGATCACAGTGCTCCATGACCCCTTTCATCACAATGCTCCATGACCACTGTCATCACAATGTTGCCTGCCCATGTCATCAAAATGCTCCATGTCCCCTGTAATCACAATGTTCCATTACACCTGTCTTCACAATGTTCCCTGCCCATGTCATCACAATGCTCCATTACCAAGGTAATCAAAATGTTCGCCTGCCCTTGTCATCAAAATGCTCCATGGCCCCTTTAATCACAATGCTCCATGAACCCTGTCATCACAATGTTCCATGACAGTTGTCATCACAATGCTCCATGACCCTGTAATCACAATGCTCCATGCCCTTGTCATCACAATGCTCCAGAACTCTTGTCATCATAATGATGAATGCTCGTGTCATCACAAAGCTCCATGATACTTGTCATCACAATGTTCCATGGCCTTGTCATTACAATACTCCATGGCCCCTGTCATCACAGTGCTCCATGATACCTTTTATCACAATTCTAGATGACCACTGTCATCACAATGCCCCAAGACACATGTCATCACAATTCGCCATGGCCCTTGCCATCACAATGCTCCATGACCCGTGTCATCACAATGGTACAGGACACTTGTCATCACAATGATACATGACCACTTACATCACAATGCTCCTTGACTCCTGTCATCACAATGCTCCATAGCCTATGCATTCGCAATGCTACATAGTCCCTGTAATCACATTGCTCCATGATCCATTTCATCACAATGCTCTATGACCACTGTCATTACAATGCCACATTATACCTGTCATCACAATGCTCCATGGCCCCTGTCAGCACAATGTTCCATGACAGATGTCATCACTCTCCTCCATGGTCCCTGTAATCACAATGCTCCATTCCCTTGTCAACGCAATGCTCCAGAACTCTTGTCATCATAATGCTCCATGCCCGTCTCATCACAATTCTCCATGACACTTTTCATTAAAATGCTCCATGGCCTTTATCATCACAATGCTCCATGGCCCCTGTTATCACAGTGATCCATGGTACCTTTCATCACAATGCTAGATAACCTCTGTCATCACAATGCCCGATGACACCTGTCATCAGAATTGGCCATGGCCCTTGTCATCACAATGCTCCATGCCCTTGTCACCACAATGCTCCAGAACTCTTGGTATCATAATGCTCCATGCCCGTCTCATCACAATGTTCCATGACACTTGTCATCAAAATGCTCCATGGCCTTTGTCATCACAATGCTCCATGGCCCCTGTTATCACAGTGCTCCATGTTACCTTTCATCACAATCCTAGATGACCACTGTCATCACAATGCCCCATGACACCTGTCATCACAATTCGCCATGGCCCTTGTCTTCACAATGCTCCATGATCCATATCATCACAATGTTCCTGGACACTTATCATCACAATGAACTATGACCACATTCATCACAACGCTCCATGACCCCTGTCATAACACTGCTCCATGGCCTATGCATTCAAAATGCTCCATGGCCCCTGTAATCACATTGCTCCATGATCCCTTTCATCACAATGTTCTATGACCACTCTCATCACAATACCCCATGACGCCTATCATCATAATGCTCCAAGGCCCCTCTCATCACAATGCTCCATGAACCCTGTCATCACAATGTTCCATGTCACTTGTCATCACAGTGCTCCATGAACCCCTGTCATCACAATATTCACTGCCCATGTAATCACAATGCTTCTGGTCCCCTATAATCACAGTGCTCCATACCCTATTCATCACAATGCTCCAGAACACTTGTCATCATAATGCTCCATGCCTGTGTCATCACAATGCTTGAAGAACCATGTCTTCACAATGATCCATGAATCGTGTCATCACAAGGTTCCAGGACCATTGTCACCACAATGATCCATGACCCCTGTCATCTCAATGCTCCATGATCTTTGTATTCACAATGCTCCATGGCCCCTATAATTGCGGTGATCCATGACCCCTGTCATCACAATGCTCCCTGGTATATTTCATCACAATTCTAGATGACCACTGTCATCACAGTGCTCCACGGCCCCTGTCATCAGAGTCCTCCATGATACTTTTCATTACAATTCTACATGACCACTGTCATCACAATTCCCCATGACACCTGTCATCACAATGCTCCATGAACGATGTCATCACAATATTCATGGACACTTGTGATCACAATGCTCCATGACAACTTACATCACAATGCTCCTTGACCCCTGTCATTTCATTGCTCCATGGCCTATGCATTCACAATGCTCCATGGCCCCTGTAATCACATTGCTCCATGATCCCTTTCATCACAATGCTCCAAGACCGCTGTCATCAAAATGCCCCATGACGCCTATCATCATAATGCTCCAAGGCCCCTCTCATCACAATGCTCCATGATCACTGTCATCACAATGATCCATGACACTAGTCATCACAGTGCTCCATGAACCCTTGTCATCACAATATTCACTGCCCATGTAATCACAATGCTCCTGGTCCCCTGTAATCACAATGCTCCATACCCTTGTCATCACAATGCTCCAGAACTCTTGTCATCATAATGCTCCATGCCCGTGTCATCACAGTGCTCCATGACCACTTTCATCACAATGCTCCTTGACCCCTGTCATCACAATGCTCCATGGCCTATGTATTCACAATGCTCCATGTCCCCTGTAATCACATTGTTCCATGATCCTTTTCATCACAATGCTCTATGACCACTGTCATCACAATGCCACATGACACCTGTCATCACAATGCTCTATAGCCCCTGTCAGCACAATGTTCCATGACAGGTATAATCACAATGATCCATGACTGCTGTCATCAAAATGTTCCCTGCCCTTGTCATCTCAATGCTCCCTTGCCCCTGCCCTCACAATTTTCCATGCTCATATCATCACAATGCTCCATTACCCATGTCATCGTAGTGATACATGACCCCTTTCATCACAATGCTCCATGACCCCAGTCATCACAATGCTCCTTAGCCCTTGTCATCACAATGCTCCATTATCCCTGTCATCACAATGTTCCATGACTCAGGTCATCAAAATGCTCCATGGCCTTTGTCATCACAATGCTCCATGCCCTTGTCACCACAATGCTCCAGAACTCTTGGCATCATAATGCTCCATGCCCGCTTCATCACAATGCTCCATGACACTTGTCATCAAAATGCTCCATGGCCTTTGTCATCACAATGCTCCATGGCACTTGTTATGACAGTGCTCCATGTTACCTTTCATCTCAATTCTAGATGACCACTGTCATCACAATGCCCCATGACACCTGTCATCACAATTCGCCATGGCCCTTGTCATCACAATGCTCCATGATCCATGTCATCACAATGTTCCTGGACACTTATCATCACAATGAACTATGACCACATTCATCACAATGCTCCATGACCCCTGTCATCACACTGCTCCATGGCCTATGCATTCAAAATGCTCCATGGCCCCTTTAATCACGTTGCTCCATGATACCTTTCATCACAATGTTCTATGACCACTCTCATCACAATACCCCATGACGCCTATCATCATAATGCTCCAAGGCCCCTCTCATCACAATGCTCCATGAACCCTGTCATCACAATGTTCCATGACTCTTGTCATCACAGTGCTCCATGAACCCCTGCCATCACAATATTCACTGCCCATGTAATCACAATGCTCCTGGTCCCCTGTAATCACAGTGCTCCATACACTTTTCATCACAATGCTCCAGAACTCTTGTCATCATAATGCTCCATGCCCGTGTCATCACAATGCTTGAAGAACCTTGTCATCACAATGCTCCATGAACCGTGTCATCACAAGGTTCCAGGACCCTTGTCATCACAATGATCCATGACCCCTGTCATCTCAATGCTCCATGATCTTTGTATTCACAATGCTCCATGGCCCCTATAATGGCGGTGATCCATGACCCCTGTCATCACAATACTCCCTGGTATATTTCATCACAATTCTAGATGACCACTGTCAACACAGGGCTCCACAGTCCCTGTCATCAGAGTCCTCCATGATACTTTTCATTACAATTCTACATGACCACTGTCATCACAATTCCCCATGACACCTGTCATCACAATGCTCCATGAACGATGTCATCACAATATTCATGGACACTTGTGATCACAATGCTCCATGACAACTTACATCACAATGCTCCTTGACCCCTGTCATTTCATTGCTCCATGGCCTATGCATTCACAATGCTCCATGGCTCCTGTAATCACATTGCTCCATGATCCCTTTAATCACAATGCTCCAAGACCGCTGTCATCAAAATGCCCCATGACGCCTATCATCATAATGCTCCAAGGCCCCTCTCATCACAATGCTCCATGATCCCTGTCATCACAATGATCCATGACACTAGTCAACACAGTGCTCCATTAACCCCTGTCATCACAATATTCACTGCCCATGTAATCACAATGCTCCTGGTCCCCTGTAATCACAATGCTCCATACCCTTGTCATCACAATGCTCCAGAACTCTTGTCATCATAATGCTCCATGCCCGTGTCATCACAGTGCTCCATGTCCACTTTCATCACAATGCTCCTTGACCCCTGTCATCACAATGCTCCATGGCCTATGTATTCACAATGCTCCATGGCCCCTGTAATCACATTGTTCCATGATCCTTTTCATCACAATGCTCTATGACCACTGTCATCACAATGCCACATGACACCTGTCATCACAATGCTCTATAGCCCCTGTCAGCACAATGTTCCATGACAGGTATCATCACAATGATCCATGACTGCTGTCATCAAAATGTTCCCTGCCCTTGTCATTCTCATGCTCCCTGGCCCCTGTCATCAGAATGCTCCATGCTCATATCATCACAATGCTCCATTACCCATGTCATCGTAGTGATCCCTGACCCCTTTCATCACAATGCTCCATGACCCCAGTCATCACAATGCTCCATAGCCCTTCTCATCACAATGCTCCATTATCCCTGTCATCACAATGTTCCATGACTCTGGTCATCAAAATGCTCCATGGCCTTTGTCATCACAATGCTCCATGCCCTTGTCACCACAATGCTCCAGAACTCTTGGCATCATAATGCTCCATGCCCGTCTCATCACAATGCTCCATGACACTTGTCATCAAAATGCTCCATGGCCTTTGTCATCACAATGCTCCATGGCCCCTGTTATCACAGTGCTCCATGTTACCTTTCATCACAATTCTAGATGACCACTGTCATCACAAGGCCCCATGACACCTGTCATCACAATTCGCCATGGCCCTTGTCATCACAATGCTCCATGATCCATGTCATCACAATGTTCCATGACACTAGTCATCACAGTGCTCCATGACCCCTGTCATCACAATATTCACTGCCCATGTAATCACAATGCTCCTGGTCCCCTGTAATCATAATGCTCCATACCCTTTTCATCACAATGCTCCAGAACTCTTGTCATCATAATGCTCCATGCCCGTGTCATCACAATGCTTGAAGAACCTTGTCATCACAATGCTCCATGAACCGTGTCATCACAAGGTTCCAGGACCCTTGTCATCACAATGATCCGTGACCCCTGTCATCTCAATGCTCCATGATCTTTGTATTCACAATGCTCCATGGCCCCTATAATTGCGGTGATCCATGACCCCTGTCATCACAATGCTCCCTGGTATATTTCATCACAATTCTAGATGACCACTGTCATCACAGTGCTCCACGGCCCCTGTCATCAGAATCCTCCCTGATACCTTTCATCACAATTCTATATGACCGCTCTCATCACAATTCCACATGACACCTGTCATCACAATGCTCCATGAACCATGTCATCACAATGTTCATGGACAATAGTCATCACAATGCTCCATGACAACTTACATCACAATGCTCCTTGACCCCTGTCATTTCATTGCTCCATGGCCTATGCATTCACAATGCTCCATGGCTCCTGTAATCACATTGCTCCATGATCCCTTTCATCACAATGCTCCAAGACTGCTGTCATCACAATGCCCCATGACGCCTATCATCATAATGCTCCAAGGCCCCTCTCATCACAATGCTCCATGATCTCTGTCATCACAATGTTCCATGACACTAGTCATCACAGTGCTCCATGACCCCTGTCATCACAATATTCACTGCCCATGTAATCACAATGCTCCTGGTCCCCTGTAATCACAATGCTCCATACCCTTGTCATCACATAGCTCCAGAACTCTTGTCATCATAATTCTCCATGCTCGTGTCATCAAAGTGCTCCATGACCACTTTCATCACAATGCTCCTTGACCCCTGTCATCACAATGCTCTATGACCACTGTCATCACAATGCCACATGACACCTGTCATCACAATGCTCTATAGCCCCTGTCAGCACAATGTTCCATGACAGGTATCATCACAATGATCCATGACTGCTGTCATCACAATGTTCCCTGCCCTTGTCATCTCAATGCTCCCTGGCCCCTGTCATCACAATGCTCCATGCTCATATCATCACAATGCTCCATTACCCATGTCATCGTAGTGATCCATGACCCCTTTCATCACAATGCTCCATGACCCCAGTCATCACAATGCTCCATAGCCCTTGTCATCACAATGCTCCATTAGCCCTGTCATCACAATGTTCCATGACTCTTGTCATCAAAATGCCTCATGATCCATTTAATCACAATGCTCCATGACTCCTTTCATCACATCCTCCATGATACTTGTCATTACACTCCCCATGACCTTTTTCAGAACAATGCTCCATGATACCAGTCATCACAATGCTCCATGACCATTGTCGTCACAATGCTCCATGCCCCTTTCAACACAATGCTCCATGACAACTGTCATCACAATGCTCCATGGCCTTTGTCATCACAATTATACATGGCCCCTGTGATCACAGTGCTCCATGACCCCTTTCATCACAATGCTCCATGACCACTGTCATCACAATGCCCCATGAACCCTGTCATCACAATGCTCCATGGCCCCTGTCATTACAATGCTCCATGACCACTGTCATCACAATGTTCCATGATCGCTGTAATCACAATGACCCATGACACCTTTCCTCAGAACGCTCCAGTACGCCTGTCATCACAATGCTCCAATGACCGTCTCATTACAATGCTGCATGATCCCTGTCAGCACAACGTTCCATGACAATTGTCATCACAATGCTCCATGACACCTGTCATCACAATGTTGCCTGCCCATGTCATCAAAATGCTCCATGTCCCCTGTAATCACAATGTTCCATTACACCTGTCTTCACAATGTTCCCTGCCCATGTCATCACAATGCTCCATTACCAATGTAATCAAAATGTTCGCCTGCCCTTTTCATCAAAATGCTCCATGGCCCCTTTAATCACAATGCTCCATGAACCCTGTCATCACAATGTTCCATGAGAGTTGTCATCACAATGCTCCATGACCCTGTAATCACAATGCTCCATGCCCTTGTCATCACAATGCTCCAGAACTCTTGTCATCATAATGATGAATGCTCGTGTCATCACAAAGCTCCATGATACTTGTCATCACAATGCTCCATGGCCTTTTCATTACAATACTCCATGGCCCCTGTCATCACAGTGCTCCATGATACCTTTTATCACAATTCTAGATGACCACTGTCATCACAATGCCCCAAGACACATGTCATCACAATTCGCCATGGCCCTTGCCATCACAATGCTCCATGCCCTTGTCACCACAATGCTCCAGAACTCTGGGCATCATAATGCTCCATGCCCGTCTCATCACAATGCTCCATGACACTTGTCATCAAAATGCTCCATGGCCTTTGTCATCACAATGCTCCATGGCCCCTGTTATCATAGTGCTCCATGTTACCTTTCATCACAATCCTAGATGACCACTGTCATCACAAGTCCCCATGACACCTGTCATCACAATTCGCCATGGCCCTTGTCATCACAATGCTCCATGATCCATGTCATCACACTGTTCCTGGACACTTATCATCACAATGAACTATGACCACATTCATCACAATGCTCCATGATCCCTGTCATCACACTGCTCCATGGCCTATGCATTCAAAATGCTCCATGGCCCCTGTAATCACATTGCTCCATGATCCCTTTCATCACAATGCTCCAAGACCGCTGTAATCACAAGGCCCCATGACGCGTATCAACATAATGCTCCAAGGCCCCTCTCATCACAATGCTCCATGAACCCTGTCATTACATTGTTCCATGACACTTGTCATCACAGTGCTACATGAACCCCTGTCATCACAATATTCACTGCCCATGTAATCACAATGCTCCTGGTCTCCTGTAATCACAGTGCTCCATACCCTTTTCATCACAATGCTCCAGAACTCTAGTCATCATAATGCTCCATGCCCGTGTCATCACAATGCTTGAAGAACCTTGTCATCACAATGCTCCATGAACCGTGTCATCACAAGGTTCCAGGACCCTTGTCATCACAATGATCTATGACCCCTGTCATCTCAATGCTCCATGATCTTTGTATTCACAATGCTCCCTGGCCCCTATAATTGCGGTGATCCATGACCGCTGTCATCACAATGCTCCCTGGTATATTTCATCACAATTCTAGATGACCACTGTCATCACAGTGCTCCACGGCCCCTGTCGTCAGAGTCCTCCATGATACCTTTCATTACAATTCTACATGACCACTGTCATCACAATGCCCCATGACACCTGTCATCACAATTCGCCATGGCACTTGTCATCACAATGCTCCATGAACCATGTCATCACAATGTTCATGGACACTTGTCATCACAATGCTCCATGAGAACTTACATCACAATGCTCCTTGACCCCTGTCATTTCATTGCTCCATGGCCTATGCATTCACAATGCTCCATGGCTCCTGTAAGCACATTGCTCCATGTTCCCTTTCATCACAATGCTCCAAGACCGCTGTCATCACAATGCCCCATGACGCCTATCATCATAATGCTCTTAGGCCCCTCTCATCACAATGCTCCATGATTTCTGTCATCACAATATTCCATGACACTAGTCATCACAGTCCTCCATGACCCCTGTCATCACAATATTCACTGCCCATGTAATCACAATGCTCCTGGTCCCCTGTAATCATAGTGCTCCATACCCTTGTCATCACAATGCTCCAGAACTCTTGTCATCATAATGCTCCATGCCCGTGTCATCACAATGCTTGAAGAACCTTGTCATCACAATGCTCCATGAACCGTGTCATCAGAAGGTTCCAGGACCCTTGTCATCACAATGATCCGTGACCCCTGTCATCTCAATGCTCCATGATCTTTGTATTCACAATGCTCCATGGCCTCTATAATTGCGGTGATCCATGACCCCTGTCATCACAATGCTCCCTGGTATATTTCATCACAATTCTAGATGACCACTGTCATCACAGTGCTCCACGGCCCCTGTCAGCAGAGTCCTCCCTGATACCTTTCATCACAATTCTATATGACCGCTCTCATCACAATTCCACATGACACCTGTCATCACAATGCTCCATGAACCATGTCATCACAATGTTCATGGACAATAGTCATCACAATGCTCCATGACAACTTACATCACAACGCTCCTTGAACCCTGTCATTCCATTGCTCCATGGCCTATGCATTCACAATGCTCCATGGCTCCTGTAATCACATTGCTCCATGATCCCTCTCATCACAATGTTCCATGACACTAGTCATCACAGTGCTCCATGACCCCTGTCATCACAATATTCACTGCCCATGTAATCAAAATGCTCCTTGTCCCCTGTAATCACAATGCTCCATAACCTTGTCATCACAATGCTCCAGAATTCTTGTCATCATAATTCTCCATGCCCGTGTCATCACTGTGCCCCATGACCACTTTCATCACAATGCTCCTTGACCCCTGTCATCACAATGCTCTATGACCACTGTCATCACAATGCCACATGACACCTGTCATCACAATGCTCTATAGCCCCTGTCAGCACAATGTTCCATGACAGGTATCATCACAATGGTCCATGTCTGCTGTCATCACAATGTTCCCTGCCCTTGTCATCTCAATGCTCCCTGGCCCCTCTCATCACAATGCGCCATGCTCATATCATCAGAATGCTCCATTACCCATGTCATCGTAGTGATCCATGACCCCTTTCATCACAATGCTCCATGACCCCAGTCATCACAATGCTCCATAGCCCTTGTCATCACAATGCTCCATTAGCCCTGTCATCACAATGTTCCATGACTCTTGTCATCAAAATGCCTCATGATCCATTTAATCACAATGCTCCATGACTCCTTTCATCACATCCTCCATGATACTTGTCATTACACTGCCCCATGACCTTTTTCAGAAAAATGCTCCATGATACCAGTCATCACAATGCTCCATGACCATTGTCGTCACAATGCTCCATGCCCCTTTCAACACAATGCTCCATGACAACTGTCATCACAATGCTCCCTGGCCTTTGTCATCACAATTATACATGGCCCCTGTGATCACAGTGCTCCATGACCCCTTTCATCAAAATGCTCCATGACCACTGTCATCACAATGTTGCCTGCCCATGTCATCAAAATGCTCCATGTCCCCTGTAATCACAATGTTCCATTACACCTGTCTTCACAATGTTCCCTGCCCATGTCATCACAATGCTCCATTACCAAGGTAATCAAAATGTTCGCCTGCCCTTGTCATCAAAATGCTCCATGACAGTTGTCATCACAATGCTCCATGACCCTGTAATCACAATGCTCCATGCCCTTGTCATCACAATGCTCCAGAACTCTTGTCATCATAATGATGAATGCTCGTGTCATCACAAAGCTCCATGATACTTGTCATCACAATGTTCCATGGCCTTGTCATTACAATAATCCATGGCCCCTGTCATCACAGTGCTCCATGATACCTTTTATCACAATTCTAGATGACCACTGTCATCACAATGCCCCAAGACACATGTCATCACAATTCGCCATGGCCCTTGCCATCACAATGCTCCATGACCCGTGTCATCACAATGGTCCAGGAAACTTGTCATCACAATGATCCATGACCACTTACATCACAATGCTCCTTGACTCCTGTCATCACAATGCTCCATAGCCTATGCATTCGCAATGCTACATGGTCCCTGTAATCACATTGCTCCATGATCCATTTCATCACAATGCTCTATGACCACTGTCATTACAATGCCACATTATACCTGTCATCACAATGCTCCATGGCCCCTGTCAGCACAATGTTCCATGACAGATGTCATCACTCTCCTCCATGGTCCCTGTAATCACAATGCTCCATTCCCTTGTCAACGCAATGCTCCAGAACTCTTGTCATCATAATGCTCCATGCCCGTCTCATCACAATTCTCCATGACACTTTTCATTAAAATGCTCCATGGCCTTTATCATCACAATGCTCCATGGCCCCTGTTATCACAGTGATCCATGGTACCTTTCATCACAATGCTAGATAACCTCTGTCATCACAATGCCCGAGGACACCTGTCATCAGAATTGGCCATGGCCCTTGTTATCACAATGCTCCATGCCCTTGTCACCACAATGCTCCAGAACTCTTGGCATCATAATGCTCCATGCCCGTCTCATCACAATGCTCCATGACACTTGTCATCAAAATGCTCCATGGCCTTTCTCATCACAATGCTCCATGGCTCCTGTAATCACATTGCTCCATGATCCCTTTCATCACAATGCTCCAAGACCCCTGTCATTACAATGCCCCATATGCCTATCATCATAATGCTCCAAGGCCACTCTTAATCACAATGCTCCATGATCCCTGTCCTCCCAATGTTCCATGACACTAGTCATCACAGTGCTCCATGACCCCTGTCATCACAATATTCACTGCCCATGTAATCACAATGCTCCTGGTCCCCTGTAATCACAATGCTCCATACCCTTGTCATCACAATGCTCCAGAACTCTTGTCATCATAATGCTCCATCCCCGTGTCATCACAGTGCTCCATGACCACTTTCATCACAATGCTCCTTGACCCCTGTCATCACAATGCTCATGACCACTGTCATCACAATGCCACATGACACCTGTCATCACAATGCTCTATAGCCCCTGTCAGCACAATGTTCCATGACAGGTATCATCACAATGATCCATGACTGCTGTCATCACAATGTTCCCTGCCTTTGTCATTCTCAATGCTCCCTGGCCCCTGTCATCACAATGCTCCATGCTCATATCATCACAATGCTCCATTACTCATGTCATCGTAGTGATCCATGACCCCTTTCATCACAATGCTCCATGACCCCAGTCATCACAATGCTCCATAGCGCTTGTCATCACAATGCTCCATTATCCCTGTCATCACAGTGTTCCATGACTCAGGTCATCAAAATGCTCCATGGCTTTGTCATCACAATGCTCCATGCCCTTGTCACCACAATGCTCCAGAACTCTTGGCATCATAATGCTCCATGCCCGTCTCATCACAATGCTCCTTGACACTTGTCATCAAAATGCTCCATCGCCTTTGTCATCACAATGCTCCATGGCACCTGTTATGACAGTGCTCCATGTTACCTTTCATCTCAATTCTAGATGGCCACTGTCATCACAATGCCCCATGACACCTGTCATCACAATTCGCCATGGCCCTTGTCATCACAATGCTCCATGATCCATGTCATCACAATATTCCTGGACACTTATCATCACAATGAACGATGACCACATTCATCACAATGCTCCATGAACCCTGTCATCACAATGTTCCATGACACTTGTCATCACAGTGCTCCATGAACCCCTGTCATCACAATATTCACTGCCCATGTAATCACAATGCTCCTGGTCCCCTGTAATCACAGTGCTCCATACCCTTTTCATCACAATGCTCCAGAACTCTTGTCATCATAATGCTCCATGCCCGTGTCATCACAATGCTTGAAGAACCTTGTCATCACAATGCTCCATGAACCGTGTCATCACAAGGTTCCAGGACCCTTGTCATCACAATGATCCATGACCCCTGTCATCTCAATGCTCCATGATCTTTGTATTCACAATGCTCCATGGCCCCTATAATTGCGGTGATCCATGACCCCTGTCATCACAGTGCTCCCTGGTATATTTCATCACAATTCTAGATGACCACTGTCATCACAGTGCTCCACGGCCCCTGTCGTCAGAATCCTCCATGATACCATTCATTACAATACTACGTGCCCACTGTCATCACAATGCCCCATGACACCTGTCATCACAATTCGCCATGGCACTTGTCATCACAATGCTCCATGAACCATGTCATCACAATGTTCATGGACACTTGTCATCACAATGCTCCATGACAACTTACATCACAATGCTCCTTGACCCCTGTCATTTCATTGCTCCATGGCCTATGCATTCACAATGCTCCATGGCCCCTGTAATCACATTGCTCCATGATCCCTTTCATCACAATGCTCCAAGACCGCTGTCATCAAAATGCCCCATGACGCCTATCATCATAATGCTCCAAGGCCCCTCTCATCACAATGCTCCATGATCACTGTCATCACAATGATCCATGACACTAGTCATCACAGTGCTCCACGAACCCTTGTCATCACAATATTCACTGCCCATGTAATCACAATGCTCCTGGTCCCCTGTAATCACAATGCTCCATACCCTTGTCATCACAATGCTCCAGAACTCTTGTCATCATAATTCTCCATGCCCGTGTCATCACAGTGCTCCATGACCACTTTCATCACAATGCTCCTTGACCCCTGTCATCACAATGCTCCATGGCCTATGTATTCACAATGCTCCATGTCCCCTGTAATCACATTGTTCCATGATCCTTTTCATCACAATGCTCTATGACCACTGTCATCACAATGCCACATGACACCTGTCATCACAATGCTCTATAGCCCCTGTCAGCACAATGTTCCATGACAGGTATCATCACAATGATCCATGACTGCTGTCATCACAATATTCCCTGCCCTTGTCATCTCAATGCTCCCTGGCCCCTGTCATCACAATGCTCCATGCTCATATCATCACAATGCTCCATTACCCATGTCATCGTAGTGATCCATGACCCCTTTCATCACAATGCTCCATGACTCCAGTCATCACAATGCTCCATAGCGCTTGTCATCACAATGCTCCATTATCCCTGTCATCACAATGTTCCATGACTCAGGTCATCAAAATGCTCCATGGCTTTGTCACCACAATGCTCCAGAACTCTTGGCATCATAATGCTCCATGCCCGTCTCATCACAATGCTCCTTGACACTTGTCATCAAAATGCTCCATCGCCTTTGTCATCACAATGCTCCATGGCACCTGTTATGACAGTGCTCCATGTTACCTTTCATCTCAATTCTAGATGGCCACTGTCATCACAATGCCCCATGACACCTGTCATCACAATTCGCCATGGCCCTTGTCATCACAATGCTCCATGATCCATGTCATCACAATGTTCCTGGACACTTATCATCACAATGAACGATGACCACATTCATCACAATGCTCCATGAACCCTGTCATCACAGTGTTCCATGACACTTGTCATCACAGTGCTCCATGAACCCCTGTCATCACAATATTCACTGCCCATGTAATCACAATGCTCCTGGTCCCCTGTAATCACAGTGCTCCATACCCTTTTCATCACAATGCTCCAGAACTCTTGTCATCATAATGCTCCATGCCCGTGTCATCACAATGCTTGAAGAACCTTGTCATCACAATGCTCCATGAACCGTGTCATCACAAGGTTCCAGGACCCTTGTCATCACAATGATCCACGACCCCTGTCATCTCAATGCTCCATGATCTTTGTATTCACAATGCTCCATGGCCCCTATAATTGCGGTGATCCATGACCCCTGTCATCACAATGCTCCCTGGTATATTTCATCACAATTCTAGATGACCACTGTCATCACAGTGCTCCACGGCCCCTGTCGTCAGAATCCTCCATGATACCATTCATTACAATACTACGTGCCCACTGTCATCACAATGCCCCATGACACCTGTCATCACAATTCGCCATGGCACTTGTCATCACAATGCTCCATGAACCATGTCATCACAATGTTCATGGACACTTGTCATCACAATGCTCCATGACAACTTACATCACAATGCTCCTTGACACCTGTCATTTCATTGCTCCATGGCCTATGCATTCACAATGCTCCATGGCTCCTTTAATCACATTGCTCCATGATCCCTTTCATCACAATGCTCCAAGACTGCTGTCATCACAATGCCCCATGATGCCTATCATTATAATGCTCCAAGGCCCCTCTCATCACAATGCTCCATGATCCCTGTCATCACAATGTTCCATGACACTAGTCATCACAGTGCTCCATGACCCCTGTCATCACAATATTCACTGCCCATGTAATCACAATGATCCTGGTCCCCTGTAATCACAATGCTCCATACCCTTGTCATCACAATGCTCCAGAACTCTTGTCATCATAATTCTCCATGCCTGTGTCATCACAGTGCTCCATGACCACTTTCATCACAATGCTCCTTGACCCCTGTCATCACAATGCTCTATGACCACTGTCATCACAATGCCACATGACACCTGTCATCACAATGCTCTATAGCCCCTGTCAGCACAATGTTCCATGACAGGTATCATCACAATGATCCATGACTGCTGTCATCACAATATTCCCTGCTCTTGTCATCTCAATGCTCCCTGGCCCCTGTCATCACAATGCTCCATGCTCATATCATCACAATGCTTCATTACCCATGTCATCGTAGTGATCCATGACCCCTTTCATCACAATGCTCCATGACCCCAGTCATCACAATGCTCCATAGCCCTTGTCATCACAATGCTCCATTAGCCCTGTCATCACAATGTTCCATGACTCTTGTCATCAAAATGCCTCATGATCCATTTAATCACAATGCTCCATGACTCCTTTCATCACATCCTCCATGATACTTGTCATTACACTCCCCATGACCTTTTTCAGAACAATGCTCCATGATACCAGTCATCACAATGCTCCATGACCATTGTCGTCACAATGCTCCATGCCCCTTTCAACACAATGCTCCATGACAACTGTCATCACAATGCTCCATGGCCTTTGTCATCACAATTATACATGGCCCCTGTGATCACAGTGCTCCATGACCCCTTTCATCACAATGCTCCATGACCACTGTCATCACAATGCCCCATGACCCCTGTCATCACAATGCTCCATGGCCCCTGTCATTACAATGCTCCATGACCACTGTCATCACAATGTTCCATGATCGCTGTAATCACAATGACCCATGACACCTTTCCTCAGAAGGCTCCAGTACGCCTGTCATCACAATGCTCCAATGACCGTCTCATCACAATGCTCCATGATCCCTGTCAGCACATCGTTACATGACAATTGTCATCACAATGCTCCATGACACCTGTCATCACAATGTTGCCTGCCCATGTCATCAAAATGCTCCATGTCCCCTGTAATCACAATGTTCCATTACACCTGTCTTCACAATGTTCCCTGCCCATGTCATCACAATGCTCCATTACCAAGATAATCAAAATGTTCGCCTGCCCTTGTCATCAAAATGCTCCATGGCCCCTTTAATCACAGTGCTCCATGAACCCTGTCATCACAATGTTCCATGAGAGTTGTCATCACAATGCTCCATGACCCTGTAATCACAATGCTCCATGCCCTTGTCATCACAATGCTCCAGAACTCTTGTCATCATAATGATGAATGCTCGTGTCATCACAAAGCTCCATGATACTTGTCATCACAATGTTCCATGGCCTTGTCATTACAATACTCCATGGCCCCTGTCATCACAGTGCTCCATGATACCTTTTATCACAATTCTAGATGACCACTGTCATCACAATGCCCCAAGACACATGTCATCACAATTCGCCATGGCCCTTGCCATCACAATGCTCCATGACCCGTGTCATCACAATGATCCATGACCACTTACATCACAATGCTCCTTGACTCCTGTCATCACAATGCTCCATAGCCTATGCATTCGCAATGCTACATGGTCCCTGTAATCACATTGCTCCATGATCCATTTCATCACAATGCTCTATGACCACTGTCATTACAATGCCACATTATACCTGTCATCACAATGCTCCATGGCCCCTGTCAGTACAATGTTCTATGACAGATGTCATCACTCTCCTCCATGGTCCCTGTAATCACAATGCTCCATTCCCTTGTCAACGCAATGCTCCAGAACTCTTGTCATCATAATGCTCCATGCCCGACTCATCACAATTCTCCATGACACTTTTCATTAAAATGCTCCATGGCCTTTATCATCACAATGCTCCATGGCCCCTGTTATCACAGTGATCCATGGTACCTTTCATCACAATGCTAGATAACCTCTGTCATCACAATGCCCGAGGACACCTGTCATCAGAATTGGCCATGGCCCTTGTCATCACAATGCTCCATGCCCTTGTCACCACAATGCTCCAGAACTCTTGGCATCATAATGCTCCATGCCCGTCTCATCACAATGTTCCATGACACTAGTCATCAAAATGCTCCATGGCCTTTGTCATCACAATGCTCCATGGCCCCTGTTATCACAGTGCTCCATGTTACCTTTCATCACAATCCTAGATGACCACTGTCATCACAATGCCCCATGACACCTGTCATCACAATTCGCCATGGCCCTTGTCATCACAATGCTCCATGATCCATGTCATCACAATGTTCCTGGACACTTATCATCACAATGCACTATGACCACATTCATCAAAACGCTCCATGACCCCTGTCATAACACTGCTGCATGGCCTATGCATTCAAAATGCTCCATGGCCCCTGTAATCACATTGCTCCATGATCCCTTTCATCACAATGCTCCAAGACTGCTGTCATCACAATGCCCCATGAGGCCTATCATCATAATGCTCCAAGGCCCCTCTCATCACAATGCTCCATGAACCCTGTCATCACAATGTTCCATGACACTTGTCATCACAGTGCTCCATGAACCCCTGTCATCACAATATTCACTGCCCATGTAATCACAATGCTCCTGGTCTCCTGTAATCACAGTGCTCCATACCCTTTTCATCACAATGCTCCAGAACTCTTGTCATCATAATGCTCCATGCCCGTGTCATCACAATGCTTGAAGAACCTTGTCATCACAATGCTCCATGAACCGTGTCATCACAAGGTTCCAGGACCCTTGTCATCACAATGATCCATGACCCCTGTCATCTCAATGCTCCATGATCTTTGTATTCACAATGCTCCCTGGCCCCTATAATTGCGGTGATCCATGACCCCTGTCATCACAATGCTCCCTGGTATATTTCATCACAATTCTAGATGACCACTGTCATCACAGTGCTCCACGGCCCCTGTCGTCAGAGTCCTCCATGATACCTGTCATTACAATTCTACATGACCACTGTCATCACAATGCCCCATGACACCTGTCATCACAATTCGCCATGGCACTTGTCAACACAATGCTCCATGAACCATGTCATCACAATGTTCATGGACACTTGTCATCACAATGCTCCATGACAACTTACATCACAATGCTCCTTGACCCCTGTCATCACACTGCTCCATGGCCTATGCATTCACAATGCTCCATGGCTCCTGTAAGCACATTGCTCCATGATCCCTTTCATCACAATGCTCCAAGACCGCTGTCATCACAATGCCCCATGACGCCTATCATCATAATGCTCTAAGGCCCCTCTCATCACAATGCTCCATGATTCCTGTCATCACAATGTTCCATGACACTAGTCATCACAGTGCTCCATGACCCCTGTCATCACAATATTCACTGCCCATGTAATCACAATGCGCCTGGTCCCCTGTAATCATAGTGCTCCATACCTTTGTCATCACAATGCTCCAGAACTCTTGTCATCATAATGCTCCATGCCCGTGTCATCACAATGCTTGAAGAACCTTGTCATCACAATGCTCCATGAACCGTGTCATCACAAGGTTCCAGGACCCTTGTCATCACAATGATCCGTGACACCTGTCATCTCAATGCTCCATGATCTTTGTATTCACAATGCTCCATGGCCTCTATAATTGCGGTGATCCATGACCCCTGTCATCACAATGCTCCCTGGTATATTTCATCACAATTCTAGATGACCACTGTCATCACAGTGCTCCACGGCCCCTGTCAGCAGAGTCCTCCCTGATACCTTTCATCACAATTCTGTTTGACCGCTCTCATCACAATTCCACATGACAGCTGTCATCACAATGCTCCATGAACCATGTCATCACAATGTTCATGGACAATAGTCATCACAATGCTCCATGACAACTTACATCACAATGCTCCTTGACCCCTGTCATGCCATTGCTCCATGGCCTATGCATTCACAATGCTCCATGGCTCCTGTAATCACATTGCTCCATGATCCCTTTCATCACAATGCTCCAAGACCGCTGTCATCACAATGCCCCATAACGCCTATCATCATAATGCTCCAAGGCCCCTCTCATCACAATGCTCCATGATCCCTGTCATCACAATGTTCCATGACACTAGTCATCACAGTGCTCCATGACCACTGTCATCACAATATTCACTGCCCATGTAATCACAATGCTCCTGGTCCCCTGTAATCACAATGCTCCATACCCTTGTCATCACAATGCTCCAGAACTCTTGTCATCATAATGCTCCATTCCCGTGTCATCACAGTGTTCCATGACCACTTTCATCACAATGCTCCTTGACCCCTGTCATCACAATGCTCTATGACCACTGTCATCACAATGCCACATGACACCTGTCATCACAATGCTCTATAGCCCCTGTCAGCACAATGTTCCATGACAGGTATCATCACAATGATCCATGACTGCTGTCATCACATGTTCCCTGCCCTTGTCATTCTCAATGCTCCCTGGCCCCTGTCATCACAATGCTCCATGACCATTGTCGTCACAATGCTCCATGCCCCTTTCAACACAATGCTCCATGACAACTGTCATCACAATGCTCCATGGCCTTTGTCATCACAATTATACATGGCCCCTGTGATCACAGTGCTCCATGACCCCTTTCATCACAATGCTCCATGACCACTGTCATCACAATGCCCCATGACCCCTGTCATCAAAATGCTCCATGGCCCCTGTCATTACAATGCTCCATGACCACTGTCATCACAATGTTCCATGATCGCTGTAATCACAATGACCCATGACACCTTTCCTCAGAAGGCTCCAGTACGCCTGTCATCACAATGCTCCAATGACCGTCTCATCACAATGCTCCATGATCCCTGTCAGCACAACGTTCCATGACAATTGTCATCACAATGCTCCATGACACCTGCCATCACAATGTTGCCTGCCCATGTCATCAAAATGCTCCATGTCCCCTGTAATCACAATGTTCCATTACACCTGTCTTCACAATGTTCCCTGCCCATGTCATCACAATGCTCCATTACCAATGTAATCAAAATGTTCGCCTGCCCTTATCATCAAAATGCTCCATGGCCCCTTTAATCACAATGCTCCATGAACCCTGTCATCCCAATGTTCCATGACAGTTGTCATCACAATGTTCCATGGCCTTGTCATTACAATACTCCATGGCCCCTGTCATCACTGTGCTCCATGATACCTTTTATCACAGTTCTAGATGACCACTGTCATCACAATGCCCCAAGACACATGTCATCACAATTCGCCATGGCCCTTGCCATCACAATGCTCCATGACAAGTGTCATCACAATGGTCCAGGACACTTGTCATCACAATGATCCATGACCACTTACATCACAATGCTCCTTGACTCCTGTCATCACAATGCTCCATAGCCTATGCATTCGCAATGCTACATGGTCCCTGTAATCACATTGCTCCATGATCCATTTCATCACAATGCTCTATGACCACTGTCATTACAATGCCACATTATACCTGTCATCACAATGCTCCATGGCCCCTGTCAGCCCAATATTCCATGACAGATGTCATCACTCTCCTCCATGGTCCCTGTAATCACAATGCTCCATTCCCTTGTCAACGCAATGCTCCAGAACTCTTGTCATCATAATGCTCCATGCCCGTCTCATCACAATTCTCCATGACACTTTTCATTAAAATGCTCCATGGTCTTTATCATCACAATGCTCCATGGCCCCTGTTATCACATTGATCCATTGTACCTTTCATCACAATGCTAGATAACCTCTGTCATCACAATGCCCGATGACACCTGTCATCAGAATTGGCCATGGCCCTTGTCATCACAATGCTCCATGCCCTTGTCAACACAATGCTCCAGAACTCTTGGCATCATAATGCTCCATGTCCGTCTCATCACAATGCTCCATGACACTTGTCATCAAAATGCTCCATGGCCTTTGTCATCACAATGCTCCATGGCCCTTGTTATCACAGTGCTCCATGTTACCTTTCATCACAATTCTAGATGACCACTGTCATCACAATGCCCCATGACACCTGTCATCACAATTCGCCATGGCCCTTGTCATCACAATGCTCCATGATCCATGTCATCACAATGTTCCTGGACACTTATCATCACAATGAACTATGACCACATTCATCACAATGCTCCATGACCCCTGTCATCACACTGCTCCATGGCCTATGCATTCAAAATGCTCCATGGCCCCTGTAATCACATTGCTCCATGATCCCTTTCATCACAATGTTCTATGACCACTCTCATCACAATACCCCATGACGCGTATCATCATAATGCTCCAAGGCCCCTCTCATCACAATGCTCCATGAACCCTGTCATCACAATGTTCCATGACACTTGTCATCACAGTGCTACATGAACCCCTGTCATCACAATATTCACTGCCCATGTAATCACAATGCTCCTGGTCTCCTGTAATCACAGTGCTCCATACCCTTTTCATCACAATGCTCCAGAACTCTTGTCATCATAATGCTCCATGCCCGTGTCATCACAATGCTTGAAGAACCTTGTCATCACAATGCTCCATGAACCGTGTCATCACAAGGTTCCAGGACCTTTGTCATCACAATGATCCATGACCCCTGTCATCTCAATGCTCCATGATCTTTGTATTCACAATGCTCCCTGGCCCCTATAATTGCGGTGATCCATGACCCCTGTCATCACAATGCTCCCTGGTATATTTCATCACAATTCTAGATGACCACTGTCATCACAGTGCTCCACGGCCCCTGTCGTCAGAGTCCTCCATGATACCTTTCATTACAATTCTACATGACCACTGTCATCACAATGCCCCATGACACCTGTCATCACAATTCGCCATGGCACTTGTCAACACAATGCTCCATGAACCATGTCATCACAATGTTCATGGACACTTGTCATCACAATGCTCCATGACAACTTACATCACAATGCTCCTTGACCCCTGTCATCACACTGCTCCATGGCCTATGCATTCACAATGCTCCATGGCTCCTGTAAGCACATTGCTCCATGATCCCTTTCATCACAATGCTCCAAGACCGCTGTCATCACAATGCCCCATGACGCCTATCATCATAATGCTCTAAGGCCCCTCTCATCACAATGCTCCATGATTCCTGTCATCACAATGTTCCATGACACTAGTCATCACAGTGCTCCATGACCCCTGTCATCACAATATTCACTGCCCATGTAATCACAATGCGCCTGGTCCCCTGTAATCATAGTGCTCCATACCCTTGTCATCACAATGCTCCAGAACTCTTGTCATCATAATGCTCCATGCCCGTGTCATCACAATGCTTGAAGAACCTTGTCATCACAATGCTCCATGAACCGTGTCATCACAAGGTTCCAGGACCCTTGTCATCACAATGATCCGTGACACCTGTCATCTCAATGCTCCATGATCTTTGTATTCACAATGCTCCATGGCCTCTATAATTGCGGTGATCCATGACCCCTGTCATCACAATGCTCCCTGGTATATTTCATCACAATTCTAGATGACCACTGTCATCACAGTGCTCCACGGCCCCTGTCAGCAGAGTCCTCCCTGATACCTTTCATCACAATTCTGTTTGACCGCTCTCATCACAATTCCACATGACAGCTGTCATCACAATGCTCCATGAACCATGTCATCACAATGTTCATGGACAATAGTCATCACAATGCTCCATGACAACTTACATCACAATGCTCCTTGACCCCTGTCATGCCATTGCTCCATGGCCTATGCATTCACAATGCTCCATGGCTCCTGTAATCACATTGCTCCATGATCCCTTTCATCACAATGCTCCAAGACCGCTGTCATCACAATGCCCCATAACGCCTATCATCATAATGCTCCAAGGCCCCTCTCATCACAATGCTCCATGATCCCTGTCATCACAATGTTCCATGACACTAGTCATCACAGTGCTCCATGACCACTGTCATCACAATATTCACTGCCCATGTAATCACAATGCTCCTGGTCCCCTGTAATCACAATGCTCCATACCCTTGTCATCACAATGCTCCAGAACTCTTGTCATCATAATGCTCCATTCCCGTGTCATCACAGTGCTCCATGACCACTTTCATCACAATGCTCCTTGACCCCTGTCATCACAATGCTCTATGACCACTGTCATCACAATGCCACATGACACCTGTCATCACAATGCTCTATAGCCCCTGTCAGCACAATGTTCCATGACAGGTATCATCACAATGATCCATGACTGCTGTCATCACATGTTCCCTGCCCTTGTCATTCTCAATGCTCCCTGGCCCCTGTCATCACAATGCTCCATGACCATTGTCGTCACAATGCTCCATGCCCCTTTCAACACAATGCTCCATGACAACTGTCATCACAATGCTCCATGGCCTTTGTCATCACAATTATACATGGCCCCTGTGATCACAGTGCTCCATGACCCCTTTCATCACAATGCTCCATGACCACTGTCATCACAATGCCCCATGACCCCTGTCATCAAAATGCTCCATGGCCCCTGTCATTACAATGCTCCATGACCACTGTCATCACAATGTTCCATGATCGCTGTAATCACAATGACCCATGACACCTTTCCTCAGAAGGCTCCAGTACGCCTGTCATCACAATGCTCCAATGACCGTCTCATCACAATGCTCCATGATCCCTGTCAGCACAACGTTCCATGACAATTGTCATCACAATGCTCCATGACACCTGCCATCACAATGTTGCCTGCCCATGTCATCAAAATGCTCCATGTCCCCTGTAATCACAATGTTCCATTACACCTGTCTTCACAATGTTCCCTGCCCATGTCATCACAATGCTCCATTACCAATGTAATCAAAATGTTCGCCTGCCCTTATCATCAAAATGCTCCATGGCCCCTTTAATCACAATGCTCCATGAACCCTGTCATCCCAATGTTCCATGACAGTTGTCATCACAATGTTCCATGGCCTTGTCATTACAATACTCCATGGCCCCTGTCATCACTGTGCTCCATGATACCTTTTATCACAGTTCTAGATGACCACTGTCATCACAATGCCCCAAGACACATGTCATCACAATTCGCCATGGCCCTTGCCATCACAATGCTCCATGCCCTTGTCACCACAATGCTCCAGAACTCTTGGCATCATAATGCTCCATGTCCGTCTCATCACAATGCTCCATGACACTTGTCATCAAAATGCTCCATGGCCTTTGTCATCACAATGCTCCATGGCCCTTGTTATCACAGTGCTCCATGTTACCTTTCATCACAATTCTAGATGACCACTGTCATCACAATGCCCCATGACACCTGTCATCACAATTCGCCATGGCCCTTGTCATCACAATGCTCCATGATCCATGTCATCACAATGTTCCTGGACACTTATCATCACAATGAACTATGACCACATTCATCACAATGCTCCATGACCCCTGTCATCACACTGCTCCATGGCCTATGCATTCAAAATGCTCCATGGCCCCTGTAATCACATTGCTCCATGATCCCTTTCATCACAATGTTCTATGACCACTCTCATCACAATACCCCATGACGCCTATCATCATAATGCTCCAAGGCCCGTCTCATCACAATGCTCCATGAACCCTGTCATCACAATGTTCCATGACACTTGTCAGCACAGTGCTCCATGAACCCCTGTCATCACAATATTCACTGCCCATGTAATCACAATGCTCCTGGTCCCCTGTAATCACAGTGCTCCATACCCTTTTCATCACAATGCTCCAGAACTCTTGTCATCATAATGCTCCATGCCCGTGTCATCACAATGCTTGAAGAACCTTGTCATCACAATGCTCCATGAACCGTGTCATCACAAGGTTCCAGGACCCTTGTCATCACAATGATCCATGACCCCTGTCATCTCAATGCTCCATGATCTTTTTATTCACAATGCTCCCAGGCCCCTATAATTGCGGTGATCCATGACCCCTGTCATCACAATGCTCCCTGGTATATTTCATCACAATTCTAGATGACCACTGTCATCACAGTGCCTCACGGCCCCTGTCGTCAGAGTCCTCCATGATACCTTTCATTACAATTCTACATGACCACTGTCATCACAATGCCCCATGACACCTGTCATCACAATTCGCCATGGCACTTGTCATCACAATGCTCCATGAACCATGTCATCACAATGTTCATGGACACTTGTCATCACAATGCTCCATGACAACTTACATCACAATGCTCCTTGACCCCTGTCATTTCATTGCTCCATGGCCTATGCATTCACAATGCTCCATGGCTCCTGTAAGCACATTGCTCCATGATCCCTTTCATCACAATGTTCTATGACCACTCTCATCACAATATCCCATGACGCCTATCATCATAATGCTCCAAGGGCCCTCTCATCACAATGCTCCATGAACCCTGTCATCACAATGTTCAATGACACTTGTCATCACAGTGCTCCATGAACGCCTGTCATCACAATATTCACTGCCCATGTAATCACAATGCTCCTGGTCCCCTGTAATCACAGTGCTCCATACCCTTTTCATCACAATGCTCCAGAACTCTTGTCATCATAATGCTCCATGCCCGTGTCATCACAATGCTTGAAGAACCTTGTCATCACAATGCTCCATGAACCGTGTCATCACAAGGTTCCAGGACCCTTGTCATCACAATGATCCGTGACACCTGTCATCTCAATGCTCCATGTTCTTTGTATTCACAATGCTCCATGGCCTCTATAATTGCGGTGATCCATGACCCCTGTCATCACAATGCTCCCTGGTATATTTCATCACAATTCTAGATGACCACTGTCATCACAGTGCTCCACGGCCCCTGTCATCAGAGTCCTCCCTGATACCTTTCATCACAATTCTATTTGACCGGTCTCATCACAATTCCACATGACACCTGTCATCACAATGCTCCATGAACCATGTCATCACAATGTTCATGGACAATAGTCATCACAATGCTCCATGACAACTTACATCACAATGCTCCTTGACCCCTGTCATTCCATTGCTCCATGGCCTATGCATTCACAATGCTCCATGGCTCCTGTAATCACATTGCTCCATGATCCCTTTCATCACAATGCTCCAAGACCGCTGTCATCACAATGCCCCATAACGCCTATCATCATAATGCTCCAAGGCCCCTCTCATCACAATGCTCCATGATCCCTGTCATCACAATGTTCCATGACACTAGTCATCACAGTGCTCCATGACCCCTGTCATCACAATATTCACTGCCCATGTAATCACAATGCTCCTGGTCCCCTGTAATCACAATGCTCCATAACCTTGTCATCACAATGCTCCAGAACTCTTGTCATCATAATGCTCCATTCCCGTGTCATCACAGTGCTCCATGACCACTTTCATCACAATGCTCCTTGACCCCTGTCATCACAATGCTCTATGACCACTGTCATCACAATGCCACATGACACCTGTCATCACAATGCTCTATAGCCCCTGTCAGCACAATGTTCCATGACAGGTATCATAACAATGATCCATGACTGCTGTCATCACAATGTTCCCTGCCCTTGTCATTCTCAATGCTCCCTGGCCCCTGTCATCACAATGATCCATGCTCATATCATCACAATGCTCCATTACCCATGTCATCGTAGTGATCCATGACCCGTTTCATCACAATGCTCCATGACCCCAGTCATCACAATGCTCCATAGCCCTTGTCATCACAATGCTCCATTAGCCCTGTCATCACAATGTTCCATGACTCTTGTCATCAAAATGCCTCATGATCCATTTAATCACAATGCTCCATGACTCCTTTCATCACATCCTCCATGATACTTGTCATTACACTGCCCCATGACCTTTTTCAGAACAACGCTTCATGATACCAGTCATCACAATGCTCCATGACCATTGTCGTCACAATGCTCCATGCCCCTTTCAACACAATGCTCCATGACAACTGTCATCACAATGCTCCATGGTCTTTGTCATCACAATTATACATGGCCCCTGTGATCACAGTGCTCCATGACCCCTTTCATCACAATGCTCCATGACCACTGTCATCACAATGCCCCATGACCCCTGTCATCAAAATGCTCCATGGCCCCTGTCATTACAATGCTCCATGACCACTGTCATCACAATGTTCCATGATCGCTGTAATCACAATGACCCATGACACCTTTCCTCAGAAGGCTCCAGTACGCCTGTCATCACAATGCTCCAATGACCGTCTCATCACAATGCTCCATGATCCCTGTCAGCACAACGTTCCATGACAATTGTCATCACAATGCTCCATGACACCTGTCATCACAATGTTGCCTGCCCATGTCATCAAAATGCTCCATGTCCCCTGTAATCACAATGTTCCATTACACCTGTCTTCACAATGTTCCCTGCCCATGTCATCACAATGCTCCATTACCAATGTAATCAAAATGTTCGCCTGCCCTTGTCATCAAAATGCTCCATGGCCCCTTTAATCACAATGCTCCATGAACCCTGTCATCCCAATGTTCCATGACAGTTGTCATCACAATGCTCCATGACCCTGTAATCACAATGCTCCATGCCCTTGTCATCACAATGCTCCAGAACTCTTGTCATCATAATGATGAATGCTCGTGTCATCACAAAGCTCCATGATACTTGTCATCACAATGTTCCATGGCCTTGTCATTACAATACTCCATGGCCCCTGTCATCACCGTGCTCCATGATACCTTTTATCACAATTCTAGATGACCACTGTCATCACAATGCCCCAAGACACATGTCATCACAATTCGCCATGGCCCTTGCCATCACAATGCTCCATGACCCGTGTCATCACAATGGTCCAGGACACTTGTCATCACAATGATCCATGACCACTTACATCACAATGCTCCTTGACTCCTGTCATCACAATGCTCCATAGCCTATGCATTCGCAATGCTACATGGTCCCTGTAATCACATTGCTCCATGATCCATTTCATCACAATGCTCTATGACCACTGTCATTACAATGCCACATTATACCTGTCATCACAATGCTCCATGGCCCCTGTCAGCCCAATATTCCATGACAGATGTCATCACTCTCCTCCATGGTCCCTGTAATCACAATGCTCCATTCCCTTGTCAACGCAATGCTCCAGAACTCTTGTCATCATAATGCTCCATGCCCGTCTCATCACAATTCTCCATGACACTTTTCATTAAAATGCTCCATGGTCTTTATCATCACAATGCTCCATGGCCCCTGTTATCACATTGATCCATTGTACCTTTCATCACAATGCTAGATAACCTCTGTCATCACAATGCCCGATGACACCTGTCATCAGAATTGGCCATGGCCCTTGTCATCACAATGCTCCATGCCCTTGTCACCACAATGCTCCAGAACTCTTGGCATCATAATGCTCCATGTCCGTCTCATCACAATGCTCCATGACACTTGTCATCAAAATGCTCCATGGCCTTTGTCATCACAATGCTCCATGGCCCTTGTTATCACAGTGCTCCATGTTACCTTTCATCACAATTCTAGATGACCACTGTCATCACAATGCCCCATGACACCTGTCATCACAATTCGCCATGGCCCTTGTCATCACAATGCTCCATGATCCATGTCATCACAATGTTCCTGGACACTTATCATCACAATGAACTATGACCACATTCATCACAATGCTCCATGACCCCTGTCATCACACTGCTCCATGGCCTATGCATTCAAAATGCTCCATGGCCCCTGTAATCACATTCCTCCATGATCCCTTTCATCACAATGTTCTATGACCACTCTCATCACAATACCCCATGACGCGCATCATCATAATGCTCCAAGGCCCCTCTCATCACAATGCTCCATGAACCCTGTCATCACAATGTTCCATGACACTTGTCATCACAGTGCTACATGAACCCCTGTCATCACAATATTCACTGCCCATGTAATCACAATGCTCCTGGTCTCCTGTAATCACAGTGCTCCATACCCTTTTCATCACAATGCTCCAGAACTCTTGTCATCATAATGCTCCATGCCCGTGTCATCACAATGCTTGAAGAACCTTGTCATCACAATGCTCCATGAACCGTGTCATCACAAGGTTCCAGGACCTTTGTCATCACAATGATCCATGACCCCTGTCATCTCAATGCTCCATGATCTTTGTATTCACAATGCTCCCTGGCCCCTATAATTGCGGTGATCCATGACCCCTGTCATCACAATGCTCCCTGGTATATTTCATCACAATTCTAGATGACCACTGTCATCACAGTGCTCCACGGCCCCTGTCGTCAGAGTCCTCCATGATACCGTTCATTACAATTCTACATGACCACTGTCATCACAATGCCGCATGACACCTGTCATCACAATTCGCCATGGCACTTGTCAACACAATGCTCCATGAACCATGTCATCACAATGTTCATGGACACTTGTCATCACAATGCTCCATGACAACTTACATCACAATGCTCCTTGACCCCTGTCATCACACTGCTCCATGGCCTATGCATTCACAATGCTCCATGGCTCCTGTAAGCACATTGCTCCATGATCCCTTTCATCACAATGCTCCAAGACCGCTGTCATCACAATGCCCCATGACGCCTATCATCATAATGCTCTAAGGCCCCTCTCATCACAATGCTCCATGATTCCTGTCATCACAATGTTCCATGACACTAGTCATCACAGTGCTCCATGACCCCTGTCATCACAATATTCACTGCCCATGTAATCACAATGCGCCTGGTCCCCTGTAATCATAGTGCTCCATACCCTTGTCATCACAATGCTCCAGAACTCTTGTCATCATAATGCTCCATGCCCGTGTCATCACAATGCTTGAAGAACCTTGTCATCACAATGCTCCATGAACCGTGTCATCACAAGGTTCCAGGACCCTTGTCATCACAATGATCCGTGACACCTGTCATCTCAATGCTCCATGATCTTTGTATTCACAATGCTCCATGGCCTCTATAATTGCGGTGATCCATGACCCCTGTCATCACAATGCTCCCTGGTATATTTCATCACAATTCTAGATGACCACTGTCATCACAGTGCTCCACGGCCCCTGTCAGCAGAGTCCTCCCTGATACCTTTCATCACAATTCTGTTTGACCGCTCTCATCACAATTCCACATGACACCTGTCATCACAATGCTCCATGAACCATGTCATCACAATGTTAATGGACAATAGTCATCACAATGCTCCATGACAACTTACATCACAATGCTCCTTGACCCCTGTCATGCCATTGCTCCATGGCCTATGCATTCACAATGCTCCATGGCTCCTGTAATCACATTGCTCCATGATCCATTTCATCACAATGCTCCAAGACCGCTGTCATCACAATGCCCCATAACGCCTATCATCATAATGCTCCAAGGCCCCTCTCATCACAATGCTCCATGATCCCTGTCATCACAATGTTCCATGACACTAGTCATCACAGTGCTCCATGACCCCTGTCATCACAATATTCACTGCCCATGTAATCACAATGCTCCTGGTCCCCTGTAATCACAATGCTCCATACCCTTGTCATCACAATGCTCCAGAACTCTTGTCATCATAATGCTCCATTCCCGTGTCATCACAGTGCTCCATGACCACTTTCATCACAATGCTCCTTGACCCCTGTCATCACAATGCTCCATGACCCGTGTCATCACAATGGTCCAGGAAACTTGTCATCACAATGATCCATGACCACTTACATCACAATGCTCCTTGACTCCTGTCATCACAATGCTCCATAGCCTATGCATTCGCAATGCTACATGGTCCCTGTAATCACATTGCTCCATGATCCATTTCATCACAATGCTCTATGACCACTGTCATTACAATGCCACATTATACCTGTCATCACAATGCTCCATGGCCCCTGTCAGCACAATGTTCCATGACAGATGTCATCACTCTCCTCCATGGTCCCTGTAATCACAATGCTCCATTCCCTTGTCAACGCAATGCTCCAGAACTCTTGTCATCATAATGCTCCATGCCCGTCTCATCACAATTTTCCATGACACTTTTCATTAAAATGCTCCATGGCCTTTATCATCACAATGCTCCATGGCCCCTGTTATCACAGTGATCCATGGTACCTTTCATCACAATGCTAGATAACCTCTGTCATCACAATGCCCGAGGACACCTGTCATCAGAATTGGCCATGGCCCTTGTTATCACAATGCTCCATGCCCTTGTCACCACAATGCTCCAGAACTCTTGGCATCATAATGCTCCATGCCCGTCTCATCACAATGTTCCATGACACTTGTCATCAAAATGCTCCATGGACTTTGTCATCACAATGCTCCATGGCCCCTGTTATCACAGTGCTCCATGTTACCTTTCATCACAATCCTAGATGACCACTGTCATCACAATGCCCCATGACACCTGTCATCACAATTCGCCATGGCCCTTGTCATCACAATGCTCCATGATCCATGTCATCACAATGTTCCTGGACACTTATCATCACAATGAACTATGACCACATTCATCACAACGCTCCATGACCCCTGTCATAACACTGCTCCATGGCCTATGCATTCAAAATGCTCCATGGCCCCTGTAATCACATTGCTCCATGATCCCTTTCATCACAATGTTCTATGACCACTCTCATCACAATACCCCATGACGCCTATCATCATAATGCTCCAAGGCCCCTCTCATCACAATGCTCCATGAACCCTATCATCACAATGTTCCATGTCACTTGTCATCACAGTGCTCCATGAACCCCTGTCATCACAATATTCACTGCCCATGTAATCACAATGCTTCTGGTCCCCTATAATCACAGTGCTCCATACCCTATTCATCACAATGCTCCAGAACACTTGTCATCATAATGCTCCATGCCTGTGTCATCACAAAGCTTGAAGAACCTTGTCTTCACAATGATCCATGAACCGTGTCATCACAAGGTTCCAGGACCATTGTCACCACAATGATCCATGACCCCTGTCATCTCAATGCTCCATGATCTTTGTATTCACTATGCTCCATGGCCCCTATAATTGCGGTGATCCATGACCCCTGTCATCACAATGCTCCCTGGTATATTTCATCACAATTCTAGATGACCACTGTCATCACAGTGCTCCACGGCCCCTGTCATCAGAGTCCTCCATGATACTTTTCATTACAATTCTACACGACCACTGTCATCACAATTCCCCTGACACCTGTCATCACAATGCTCCATGAACGATGTCATCACAATATTCATGGACACTTGTGATCACAATGCTCCATGACAACTTACATCACAATGCTCCTTGACCCCTGTCATTTCATTGCTCCATGGCCTATGCATTCACAATGCTCCATGGCCCCTGTAATCACATTGCTCCATGATCCCTTTCATCACAATGCTCCAAGACCGCTGTCATCAAAATGCCCCATGACGCCTAACATCATAATGCTCCAAGGCCCCTCTCATCACAATGCTCCATGATCACTGTCATCACAATGATCCATGACACTAGTCATCACAGTGCTCCATGAACCCTTGTCATCACAATATTCACTGCCCATGTAATCACAATGCTCCTGGTCCCCTGTAATCACAATGCTCCATACCCTTGTCATCACAATGCTCCAGAACTCTTGTCATCATAATGCTCCATGCCCGTGTCATCACAGTGCTCCATGACCACTTTCATCACAATGCTCCTTGACCCCTGTCATCACAATGCTCCATGGCCTATGTATTCACAATGCTCCATGTCCCCTGTAATCACATTGTTCCATGATCCTTTTCATCACAATGCTCTATGACCACTGTCATCACAATGCCACATGACACCTGTCATCACAATGCTCTATAGCCCCTGTCAGCACAATGTTCCATGACAGGTATCATCACAATGATCGATGACTGCTGTCATCACAATATTCCCTGCCCTTGTCATCTCAATGCTCCCTGGCTCCTGTCATCACAATGCTCCATGCTCATATCATCACAATGCTCCATTACCCATGTCATCGTAGTGATCCATGACCCCTTTCATCACAATGCTCCATGACCCCAGTCATCACAATGCTCCATAGCGCTTGTCATCACAATGCTCCATTATCCCTGTCATCACAATGTTCCATGACTCAGGTCATCAAAATGCTCCATGGCTTTGTCATCACAATGCTCCATGCCCTTGTCACCACAATGCTCCAGAACTCTTGGCATCATAATGCTCCATGCCCGTCTCATCACAATGCTCCTTGACACTTGTCATCAAAATGCTCCATGGCCTTTGTCATCACAACGCTCCATGGCACCTGTTATGACAGTGCTCCATGTTACCTTTCATCTCAATTCTAGATGGCCACTGTCATCACAATGCCCCATGACACCTGTCATCACAATTCGCCATGGCCCTTGTCATCACAATGCTCCATGATCCATGTCATCACAATGTTCCTGGACACTTATCATCACAATGAACGATGACCACATTCATCACAATGCTCCATGAACCCTGTCATCACAATGTTCCATGACACTTGTCTTCACAGTGCTCCATGAACCCCTGTCATCACAATATTCACTGCCCATGTAATCACAATGCTCCTGGTCCCCTGTAATCACAGTGCTCCCTACCCTTTTCATCACAATGCTCCAGAACTCTTGTCATCATAATGCTCCATGCCCGTGTCATCACAATGCTTGAAGAACCTTGTCATCACAATGCTCCATGAACCGGGTCATCACAAGGTTCCAGGACCCTTGTCATCACAATGATCCATGACCCCTGTCATCTCAATGCTCCATGATCTTTGTATTCACAATGCTCCAGGGCCCCTATAATTGCGGTGATCCATGACCCCTGTCATCACAATGCTCCCTGGTATATTTCATCACAATTCTAGATGACCACTGTCATCACAGTGCTCCACGGCCCCTGTCGTCAGAATCCTCCATGATACCATTCATTACAATACTACGTGCCCACTGTCATCACAATGCCCCATGACACCTGTCATCACAATTCGCCATGGCACTTGTCATCACAATGCTCCATGAACCATGTCATCACAATGTTCATGGACACTTGTCATCACAATGCTCCATGACAACTTACATCACAATGCTCCTTGACCCCTGTCATTTCATTGCTCCATGGCCTATGCATTCACAATGCTCCATGGCCCCTGTAATCACATTGCTCCATGATCCCTTTCATCACAATGCTCCAAGACCGCTGTCATCAAAATGCCCCATGACGCCTATCATCATAATGCTCCAAGGCCCCTCTCATCACAATGCTCCATGATTACTGTCATCACAATGATCCATGACACTAGTCATCACAGTGCTCCATGAACCCTTGTCATCACAATATTCACTGCCCATGTAATCACAATGCTCCTGGTCCCCTGTAATCACAATGCTCCATACCCTTGTCATCACAATGCTCCAGAACTCTTGTCATCATAATGCTCCATGCCCGTGTCATCACAGTGCTCCATGACCACTTTCATCACAATGCTCCTTGACCCCTGTCATCACAATGCTCCATGGCCTATGTATTCACAATGCTCCATGTCCCCTGTAATCACATTGTTCCATGATCCTTTTCATCACAATGCTCTATGACCACTGTCATCACAATGCCACATGACACCTGTCATCACAATGCTCTATAGCCCCTGTCAGCACAATGTTCCATGACAGGTATCATCACAATGATCGATGACTGCTGTCATCACAATATTCCCTGCCCTTGTCATCTCAATGCTCCCTGGCCCCTGTCATCACAATGCTCCATGCTCATATCATCACAATGCTCCATTACCCATGTCATCGTAGTGATCCATGACCCCTTTCATCACAATGCTCCATGACCCCAGTCATCACAATGCTCCATAGCGCTTGTCATCACAATGCTCCATTATCCCTGTCATCACAATGTTCCATGACTCAGGTCATCAAAATGCTCCATGGCTTTGTCATCACAATGCTCCATGCCCTTGTCACCACAATGCTCCAGAACTCTTGGCATCATAATGCTCCATGCCCGTCTCATCACAATGCTCCTTGACACTTGTCATCAAAATGCTCCATGGCCTTTGTCATCACAATGCTCCATGGCACCTGTTATGACAGTGCTCCATGTTACCTTTCATCTCAATTCTAGATGGCCACTGTCCTCACAATGCCCCATGACACCTGTCATCACAATTCGCCATGGCCCTTGTCATCACAATGCTCCATGATCCATGTCATCACAATGTTCCTGGACACTTATCATCACAATGAACGATGACCACATTCATCACAATGCTCCATGAACCCTGTCATCACAATGCCACATGACACCTGTCATCACAATGCTCTATAGCCCCTGTCAGCACAATGTTCCATGACAGGTATCATCACAATGATACAAGACTGCTGTCATCAGAATGTTCCCTGCTCTTGTCATCTCAATGCTCCCTGGCCCCTGTTATCACAATGCTCCATGTCCATATCATCACAATGCTCCATTACACATGTCATCGTAGTGATCCATGACCCCTTTCATCACAATGCTGCATGACACCTGTCATCACAATGCTCCATAGCCCTTGTCATCACAATGCTCCATAGCCCTTGTCATCACAATGCTCCATTAGCCCTGTCATCACAATGTTCCATGACTCTTGTCATCAAAATGCCTCATGATCCATTTAATCACAATGCTCCATGACTCCTTTCATCACATCCTCCATGATACTTGTCATTACACTGCCCCATGACCTTTTTCAGAACAATGCTCCATGATACCAGTCATCACAATGCTCCATGACCATTGTCGTCACAATGCTCCATGCCCCTTTCAACACAATGCCCCATGACACCTGTCATCACAATTCACCATCGCACTTGTCATCACAATGCTCCATGAACCCTGTCATCACAATGTTCCATGACAGTTGTCATCACAATGCTCCATGACCCTGTAATCACAATGCTCTATGCCCTTGTCATCACAATGCTCCAGAACTCTTGTCATCATAATGATGAATGCTCGTGTCATCACAAAGCTCCATGATACTTGTCATCACAATGTTCCATTGCCTTGTCATTACAATACTCCATGGCCCCTGTCATCACAGTGCTCCATGATACCTTTTATCACAATTCTAGATGACCACTGTCATCACAATGCCCCAAGACACATGTCATAACAATTCGCCATGGCCCTTGCCATCACAATGCTCCATGACCCGTGTCATCACAATGGTCCAGGACACTTGTCATCACAATGATCCATGACCACTTACATCACAATGCTCCTTGACTCCTGTCATCACAATGCTCCATAGCCTATGCATTCGCAATGCTACATGGTCCCTGTAATCACATTGCTCCATGATCCATTTCATCACAATGCTCTATGACCACTGTCATTACAATGCCACATTATACCTGTCATCACAATGCTCCATGGCCCCTGTCAGCACAATGTTCCATGACAGATGTCATCACTATCCTCCATGGCCCTTGTCATCACAATGCTCCATGCCCTTGTCAACGCAATGCTCCAGAACTCTTGGCATCATAATGCTCCATGCCCGTCTCATCACAATGCTCCATGACACTTGTCATCAAAATGCTCCATGGCCTTTGTCATCACAATGCTCCATGGCCCCTGTTATCACAGTGCTCCATGTTACCTTTCATCACTATTCTAGATGACCACTGTCATCACAATGCCCCATGACACCTGTCATCACAATTCGCCATGGCCCTTGTCATCACAATGCTCCATGATCCATGTCATCACAATGTTCCTGGACACTTATCATCACAATGAACTATGACCACATTCATCACAATGCTCCATGACCCCTGTCATCACACTGCTCCATGGACTATGCATTCAAAATGCCTCATGGCCCCTGTAATCACATTGCTCCATGATCCCTTTCATCACAATGTTCTATGACCACTCTCATCACAATACCCCATGACGCCTATCATCATAATGCTCCAAGGCCCCTCTCATCACAATGCTCCATGAACCCTGTCATCACAATGTTCCATGACACTTGTCATCACAGTGCTCCATGAACACCTGTCATCACAATATTCACTGCCCATGTAATCACAATGCTCCTGGTCCCCTGTAATCACAGTGCTCCATACCCTTTTCATCACAATGCTCCAGAACTCTTGTCATCATAATGCTCCATGCCCGTGTCATCACAATGCTTGAAGAACCTTGTCATCACAATGCTCCATGAACCGTGTCATCACAAGGTTCCAGGACCCTTGTCATCACAATGATCCATGACCCCTGTCATCTCAATGCTCCATGATCTTTGTATTCACAATGCTCCCTGGCCCCTATAATTGCGGTGATCCATGACCCCTGTCATCACAATGCTCCCTGGTATATTTCATCACAATTCTAGATGACCACTGTCATCACAGTGCTCCACGGCCCCTGTCGTCAGAGTCCTCCATGATACCGTTCATTACAATTCTACATGACCACTGTCATCACAATGCCGCATGACACCTGTCATCACAATTCGCCATGGCACTTGTCATCACAATGCTCCATGAACCATGTCATCACAATGTTCATGGACAATAGTCATGACAATGCTCCATGACAACTTACATCACAATGCTCCTTGACCCCTGTCATTTCATTGCTCCATGGCCTATGCATTCACAATGCTCCATGGTCCCTGTAATCACAATGCTCCATACCCTTGTCATCGCAATGCTCCAGATCACTTCTCATCATAATGCTCCATGCCCGTGTCATCACAATGCTCCATGGCCCCTGTCATCACGGTGCTCCGTGATACCTTTCATCATAATGATAGATGACCACTGTCATCACAATGCTCCATGACACCTGTCATCAGAATTGGCCATGGTCCTTGTCATCACAATGCTCCAGGACACTTGTCTTCACAATGTTCCATGGCGCATTTCATCACAATGCTCCATGACCACTTTCATCAAATTGCTCCATGATGCCTGTCATCACAATGCTCCATGGCCTTTGTCATCAAAATTCTACATGGCCCCTGTAATAACAGTGCTACAGGACAACTTTTATCACAATGCTCCATGACCACTCTCATCACAATGCCAGATAAGACCTTTCATGACAATGCTCCATGGCCCTTGTCATCACAATATTCTATGACTTCTGTCATCACAATGCTCCATGCCCCTGTCATCACAATGCCCCATCACCCCTGCTATTACAATGCTCCATGACCCCTGTCGTCGCAATGCTCTGAAACCCTTGTCATCACAATATTCCATGATCCGTGTAATCACGATGATCCATGAACCATTTCTGTACAATGCTCCAGTACCCCTTTCATTAAAATGCTCCATGGCACTTGTCATCAGAATGCTCCAGGAACCCTTCCATCACAATAATCCATGACCCGTTTCCTCACAATTCTCCAGGACCGCTTTCATCACAATGCTCCATTCCCTTGTCATCTCAATGCTTCATGGCCCCTGTCATCAAAATGATCCATGCCCTCGTCATCAAAATGCTCCAGAACTCTTGTCATCACTATGCTCCATGCCCATGTCATCAAAATGCTGCATGGCCCCTGTCATCACAATGCTGCATGACCCCTGTCATCACAATGCTCCATGCCCGTATCATCACAATGCTCCATTACCCATGTCATCGTAGTGATCCATGACCCCTTACATCACAATGCTGCATGACACCTGTCATCACAATGCTCCGTGGTCTTTGTCATCACAATGCTCCATGACCACTGTCATCACCATGCCCCATGACCCCATTCATCACAATGCTCCATAGCCCTTGTCATCACAATGCTCCATTAGCGCTGTCATCACAATGTTCCATGACTCTTGTCATCAAAATGCCTCATGATCCATTTAATCACAATGCTCCATGACTCCTTTCATCACATCCTCCATGATACTTGTCATTACACTGCCCCATGACCTCTTTCAGAACAATGCTCCATGATACCAGTCATCACAATGCTCCATGACCATTGTCGTCACAATGCTCCATGCCCCTTTCAACACAATGCTCCATGACAACTGTCATCACAATGCTCCATGGCCTTTGTCATCACAATTATACATGGCCCCTGTGATCACAGTGCTCCATGACCCCTTTCATCACAATGCTCCATGACCACTGTCATCACAAAGCCCCATGACCCCTGTCATCACAATGCTCCATGACCCCTGTCATTACAATGCTCCATGACCACTGTCATCACAATGTTCCATGATCGCTGTAATCACAATGACTCATGACACCTTTCCTCAGAAGGCTCCAGTACGCCTGTCATCACAATGCTCCAATGACCGTCTCATCACAATGCTCCATGATCCCTGTCAGCACAACGTTCCATGACAATTGTCATCACAATGCTCCATGACACCTGTCATCACAATGTTGCCTGCCCATGTCATCAAAATGCTCCATGTCCCCTGTAATCACAATGTTCCATTACACCTGTCTTCACAATGTTCCCTGCCCATGTCATCACAATGCTCCATTACCAATGTAATCAAAATGTTCGCCTGCCCTTGTCATCAAAATGCTCCATGGCCCCTTTAATCACAATGCTCCATGAACCCTGTCATCACAATGTTCCATGACAGTTGTCATCACAATGCTCCATGACCCTGTAATCACAATGCTCCATGCCCTTGTCATCACAATGCTCCAGAACTCTTATCATCATAATGATGAATGCTCGTGTCATCACAAAGCTCCATGATACTTGTCATCACAATGTTCCATGGCCTTGTCATTACAATACTCCATGGCCCCTGTCATCACAGTGCTCCATGATACCTTTTATCACAATTCTAGATGACCACTGTCATCACAATGCCCCAAGACACATGTCATCACAATTCGCCATGGCCCTTGCCATCACAATGCTCCATGACCCGTGTCATCACAATGGTACAGGACACTTGTCATCACAATGATCCATGACCACTTACATCACAATGCTCCTTGACTCCTGTCATCACAATGCTCCATAGCCTATGCATTCGCAATGCTACATGGTCCCTGTAATCACATTGCTCCATGATCCATTTCATCACAATGCTCTATGACCCCTGTCATTACAATGCCACATTATACCTGTCATCACAATGCTCCATGGCCCTGTCAGCACAATGTTCCATGACAGATGTCATCACTCTCCTCCATGGTCCCTGTAATCACAATGCTCCATTCCCTTGTCAACGCAATGCTCCAGAACTCTTGTCATCATAATGCTCCATGCCCGTCTCATCACAATTCTCCATGACACTTTTCATTAAAATGCTCCATGGCCTTTATCATCACAATGCTCCATGGCCCCTGTTATCACAGTGATCCATGGTACCTTTCATCACAATGCTAGATAACCTCTGTCATCACAATGCCCGATGACACCTGTCATCAGAATTGGCCATGGCCCTTGTCATCACAATGCTCCATGCCCTTGTCAACGCAATGCTCCAGAACTCTTGGCATCATAATGCTCCATGCCCGTCTCATCACAATGCTCCATGACACTTGTCATCAAAATGCTCCATGGCCTTTGTCATCACAATGCTCCATGGCCCCTGTTATCACAGTGCTCCATGTTACCTTTCCTCATAATTCTCGATGACCACTGTCATCACAATGCCCCATGACACCTGTCATCACAATTCGCCATGGCCCTTGTCATCACAATGCTCCATGATCCATGTCATCACAATGTTCCTGGACACTTATCATCACAATGAACTATGACCACATTCATCACAATGCTCCATGACCCCTGTCATCACACTGCTCCATGGCCTATGCATTCAAAATGCTCCATGGCCCCTGTAATCACATTGCTCCATGATCCCTTTCATCGCAATGTTCTATGACCACTCTCATCACGATACCCCATGACGCCTATCATCATAATGCTCCAAGGCCCCTCTCATCACAATACTCCATGGCCCCTGTCATCACAGTGCTCCATGATACCTTTCATCATAATGATAGATGACCACTGTCATCACAATGCTCCATGACACCTGTCATCAGAATTGGCCATGGCCCTTGTCATCACAATGCTCCAGGACACTTGTCTTCACAATGTTCCATGGCGCATTTCATCACAATGCTCCATGACCACTTTCATCAAATTGCTCCATGATGCCTGTCATCACAATGCTCCATGGCCTTTGTCATCAAAATTCTACATGGCCCCTGTAATAACAGTGCTTCAGGACAACTTTTATCACAATGCTCCATGACCACTCTCATCACAATGCCAGATAAGACCTTTCATGACAATGCTCCATGGCCCTTGTCATCACAATATTCTATGACTTCTGTCATCACAATGCTCCATGCCCCTGTCATCACAATGCCCCATCACCCCTGCTATTACAATGCTCCATGACCCCTGTCGTCACAATGCTCTGAAACCCTTGTCATCACAATATTCCATGATCCGTGTAATCACGATGATCCATGAACCATTTCTGTACAATGCTCCAGTACCCCTTTCATTAAAATGCTCCATGGCACTTGTCATCAGAATGCTCCAGGAACCCTTCCATCACAATAATCCATGACCCGTTTCCTCACAATTCTCCAGGACCGCTTTCATCACAATGCTCCATTCCCTTGTCATCTCAATGCTTCATGGCCCCTGTCATCAAAATGATCCATGCCCTCGTCATCAAAATGCTCCAGAACTCTTGTCATCACTATGCTCCATGCCCATGTTATCAAAATGCTGCATGGCCCCTGTCATCACAATGCTGCATGACCCCTGTCATCACAATGCTCCATGCCCGTATCATCACAATGCTCCATTACCCATGTCATCGTAGTGATCCATGACCCCTTTCATCACAATGCTGCATGACACCTGTCATCACAATGCTCCGTGGTCTTTGTCATCACAATGCTCCATAACCACTGTCATCACCATGCCCCATGACCCCATTCATCACAATGCTCCATAGCCCTTGTCATCACAATGCTCCATTAGCCCTGTCATCACAATGTTCCATGACTCTTGTCATCAAAATGCCTCATGATCCATTTAATCACAATGCTCCATGACTCCTTTCATCACATCCTCCATGATACTTGTCATTACACTGCCCCATGACCTCTTTCAGAACAATGCTCCATGATACCAGTCATCACAATGCTCCATGACCATTGTCGTCACAATGCTCCATGCCCCTTTCAACACAATGCTCCATGACAACTGTCATCACAATGCTCCATGGCCTTTGTCATCACAATTATACATGGCCCCTGTGATCACAGTGCTCCATGACCCCTTTCATCACAATGCTCCATGACCACTGTCATCACAATGCCCCATGACCCCTGTCATCACAATGCTCCATGGCCCCTGTCATTACAATGCTCCATGACCACTGTCATCACAATGTTCCATGATCGCTGTAATCACAATGACTCATGACACCTTTCCTCAGAAGGCTCCAGTACGCCTGTCATCACAATGCTCCAATGACCGTCTCATCACAATGCTCCATGATCCCTGTCAGCACAACGTTCCATGACAATTGTCATCACAATGCTCCATGACACCTGTCATCACAATGTTGCCTGCCCATGTCATCAAAATGCTCCATGTCCCCTGTAATCACAATGTTCCATTACACCTGTCTTCACAATGTTCCCTGCCCATGTCATCACAATGCTCCATTACCAATGTAATCAAAATGTTCGCCTGCCCTTGTCATCAAAATGCTCCATGGCCCCTTTAATCACAATGCTCCATGAACCCTGTCATCACAATGTTCCATGACAGTTGTCATCACAATGCTCCATGACCCTGTAATCACAATGCTCCATGCCCTTGTCATCACGATGCTCCAGAACTCTTGTCATCATAATGATGAATGCTCGTGTCATCACAAAGCTCCATGATACTTGTCATCACAATGTTCCATGGCCTTGTCATTACAATACTCCATGGCCCCTGTCATCACAGTGCTCCATGATACCTTTTATCACAATTCTAGATGACCACTGTCATCACAATGCCCCAAGACACATGTCATCACAATTCGCCATGGCCCTTGCCATCACAATGCTCCATGACCCGTGTCATCACACTGCTCCATGGACTATGCATTCAAAATGCTCCATGGCCCCTGTAATCACATTGCTCCATGATCCCTTTCATCACGATGTTCTATGACCACTCTCATCACAATACCCCATGACGCCTATCATCATAATGCTCCAAGGCCCCTCTCATCACAATGCTCCATGAACCCTGTCATCACAATGTTCCATGACACTTGTCATCACAGTGCTCCATGAACCCCTGTCATCACAATATTCACTGCCCATGTAATCACACTGCTCCTGGTCTCCTGTAATCACAGTGCTCCATACCCTTTTCATCACAATGCTCCAGAACTCTTGTCATCATAATGCTCCATGCCCGTGTCATCACAATGCTTGAAGAACCTTGTCATCACAATGCTCCATGAACCGTGTCATCACAAGGTTCCAGGACCCTTGTCATCACAATGATCCATGACCCCTGTCATCTCAATGCTCCATGATCTTTGTATTCACAATGCTCCCTGGCCCCTATAATTGCGGTGATCCATGACCCCTGTCATCACAATGCTCCCTGGTATATTTCATCACAATTCTAGATGACCACTGTCATCACAGTGCTCCACGGCCCCTGTCGTCAGAGTCCTCCATGATACCTTTCATTACAATTCTACATGACCACTGTCATCACAATGCCCCATGACACCTGTCATCACAATTCGCCATGGCACTTGTCATCACAAAGCTCCATGAACCATGTCATCACAATGTTCATGGACACTTGTCATCACAATGCTCCATGACAACTTACATCACAATGCTCCTTGACCCCTGTCATTTCATTGCTCCATGGCCTATGCATTCACAATGCTCCATGGCCCCTGTAATCACATTGCTCCATGATCCCTTTCATCACAATGCTCCAAGACCGCTGTCATCACAATGCCCCATGACGCCTATCATCATAATGCTCCAAGGCCCCTCTCATCACAGTGCTCCATGATCCCTCTCATCACAATGTTCCATGACACTAGTCATCACAGTGCTCCATGACCCCTGTCATCACAATATTCACTGCCCATGTAATCACAATGCTCCTGGTCCCCTGTAATCACAATGCTCCATACCCTTTTCATCACAATGCTCCAGAACTCTTGTCATCATAATGCTGCATGCCCGTGTCATCACAGTGCTCCATGTCCACTTTCATCACAATGCTCCTTGACCCCTGTCATCACAATGCTCCATGGCCTATGTATTCACAATGCTCCATGGCCCCTGTAATCACATTGCTCCATGATCCTTTTCATCACAATGCTCTATGACCACTGTCATCACAATGCCACATGACACCTGTCATCACAATGCTCTATAGCCCCTGTCAGCACAATGTTCCATGACAGGTATCATCACAATGATACAAGACTGCTGTCATCAGAATGTTCCCTGCTCTTGTCATCTCAATGCTCCCTGGCCCCTGTTATCACAATGCTCCATGTCCATATCATCACAATGCTCCATTACACATGTCATCGTAGTGATCCATGACCCCTTTCATCACAATGCTGCATGACACCTGTCATCACAATGCTCCATAGCCCTTGTCATCACAATGCTCCATAGCCCTTGTCATCACAATGCTCCATTAGCCCTGTCATCACAATGTTCCATGACTCTTGTCATCAAAATGCCTCATGATCCATTTAATCACAATGCTCCATGACTCCTTTCATCACATCCTCCATGATACTTGTCATTACACTGCCCCATGACCTTTTTCAGAACAATGCTCCATGATACCAGTCATCACAATGCTCCATGACCATTGTCGTCACAATGCTCCATGCCCCTTTCAACACAATGCCCCATGACACCTGTCATCACAATTCACCATCGCACTTGTCATCACAATGCTCCATGAACCCTGTCATCACAATGTTCTATGACAGTTGTCATCACAATGCTCCATGACCCTGTAATCACAATGCTCTATGCCCTTGTCATCACAATGCTCCAGAACTCTTGTCATCATAATGATGAATGCTCGTGTCATCACAAAGCTCCATGATACTTGTCATCACAATGTTCCATTGCCTTGTCATTACAATACTCCATGGCCCCTGTCATCACAGTGCTCCATGATACCTTTTATCACAATTCTAGATGACCACTGTCATCACAATGCCCCAAGACACATGTCATAACAATTCGCCATGGCCCTTGCCATCACAATGCTCCATGACCCGTGTCATCACAATGGTCCAGGACACTTGTCATCACAATGATCCATGACCACTTACATCACAATGCTCCTTGACTCCTGTCATCACAATGCTCCATAGCCTATGCATTCGCAATGCTACATGGTCCCTGTAATCACATTGCTCCATGATCCATTTCATCACAATGCTCTATGACCACTGTCATTACAATGCCACATTATACCTGTCATCACAATGCTCCATGGCCCCTGTCAGCACAATGTTCCATGACAGATGTCATCACTATCCTCCATGGTCCCTGTAATCACAATGCTCCATTCCCTTGTCAATGCAATGCTCCAGAACTCTTGTCATCATAATGCTCCATGCCCGTCTCATCACAATTCTCCATGACACTTTTCATTAAAATGCTCCATGGCCTTTATCATCACAATGCTCCATGGCCCCTGTTATCACATTGATCCATTGTACCTTTCATCACAATGCTAGATAACCTCTGTCATCACAATGCCCGATGACACCTGTCATCAGAATTGGCCATGGCCCTTGTCATCACAATGCTCCATGCCCTTGTCAACGCAATGCTCCAGAACTCTTGGCATCATAATGCTCCATGCCCGTCTCATCACAATGCTCCATGACACTTGTCATCAAAATGCTCCATGGCCTTTGTCATCACAATGCTCCATGGCCCCTGTTATCACAGTGCTCCATGTTACCTTTCATCACTATTCTAGATGACCACTGTCATCACAATGCCCCATGACACCTGTCATCACAATTCGCCATGGCCCTTGTCATCACAATGCTCCATGATCCATGTCATCACAATGTTCCTGGACACTTATCATCACAATGAACTATGACCACATTCATCACAATGCTCCATGACCCCTGTCATCACACTGCTCCATGGACTATGCATTCAAAATGCCTCATGGCCCCTGTAATCACATTGCTCCATGATCCCTTTCATCACAATGTTCTATGACCACTCTCATCACAATACCCCATGACGCCTATCATCATAATGCTCCAAGGCCCCTCTCATCACAATGCTCCATGAACCCTGTCATCACAATGTTCCATGACACTTGTCATCACAGTGCTCCATGAACACCTGTCATCACAATATTCACTGCCCATGTAATCACAATGCTCCTGGTCCCCTGTAATCACAGTGCTCCATACCCTTTTCATCACAATGCTCCAGAACTCTTGTCATCATAATGCTCCATGCCCGTGTCATCACAATGCTTGAAGAACCTTGTCATCACAATGCTCCATGAACCGTGTCATCACAAGGTTCCAGGACCCTTGTCATCACAATGATCCATGACCCCTGTCATCTCAATGCTCCATGATCTTTGTATTCACAATGCTCCCTGGCCCCTATAATTGCGGTGATCCATGACCCCTGTCATCACAATGCTCCCTGGTATATTTCATCACAATTCTAGATGACCACTGTCATCACAGTGCTCCACGGCCCCTGTCGTCAGAGTCCTCCATGATACCTTTCATTACAATTCTACATGACCACTGTCATCACAATGCCCCATGACACCTGTCATCACAATTCGCCATGGCACTTGTCATCACAATGCTCCATGACCCATGTCATCACAATGTTCATGGACACTTGTCATCACAATGCTCCATGACAACTTACATCACAATGCTCCTTGACCCCTGTCATTTCATTGCTCCATGGCCTATGCATTCACAATGCTCCATGGCTCCTGTAAGCACATTGCTCCATGATCCCTTTCATCACAATGCTCCAAGACCGCTGTCATCACAATGCCCCATGACGCCTATCATCATAATGCTCTAAGGCCCCTCTCATCACAATGCTCCATGATCCCTGTCATCACAATGTTCCATGACACTAGTCATCACAGTGCTCCATGACCCCTGTCATCAAAATATTCACTGCCCATGTAATCACAATGCTCCTGGTCCCCTGTAATCATAGTGCTCCATACCCTTGTCATCACAATGCTCCAGAACTCTTGTCATCATAATGCTCCATGCCCGTGTCATCACAATGCTTGAAGAACCTTGTCATCACAATGCTCCATGAACCGTGTCATCACAAGGTTACAGGACCCTTGTCATCACAATGATCCGTGACCCCTGTCATCTCAATGCTCCATGATCTTTGTATTCACAATGCTCCATGGCCTCTATAATTGCGGTGATCCATGACCCCTGTCATCACAATGCTCCCTGGTATATTTCATCACAATTCTAGATGACCACTGTCATCACAGTGCTCCACGGCCCCTGTTATCAGAGTCCTCCCTGATACCTTTAATCACAATTCTATATGACCGCTCTCATCACAATTCCACATGACACCTGTCATCACAATGCTCCATGAACCATGTCATCACAATGTTCATGGACAAGAGTCATCACAATGCTCCATGACAACTTACATCACAATGCTCCTTGACCCCTGTCATTCCATTGCTCCATGGCCTATGCATTCACAATGCTCCATGGCTCCTGTAATCACATTGCTCCATGATCCCTTTCATCACAATACTCCAAGACCGCTGTCATCACAATGCCCCATGACGCCTATCATCATAATGCTCCAAGGCCCCTCTCATCACAATGCTCCATGATCCCTGTCATCACAATGTTCCATGACACTAGTCATCACAGTGCTCCATGACCCCTGTCATCACAATGCCACATGACACCTGTCATCACAATGCTCTATAGCCCCTGTCAGCACAATGTTCCATGACAGGTATCATCACAATGATCCATGACTGCTGTCATCACAATGTTCCCTGCCCTTGTCATTCTCAATGCTCCCTGGCCCCTGTCATCACAATGCTCCATGCTCATATCATCACAATGCTCCATTACCCATGTCATCGATGTGATCCATGACCCCTTTCATCACAATGCTCCATGACCCCAGTCATCACAATGCTCCATAGCCCTTGTCATCACAATGCTCCATTAGCCCTGTCATCACAATGTTCCATGACTCTTGTCATCAAAATGCCTCATGATCCATTTAATCACAATGCTCCATGACTCCTTTCATCACATCCTCCATGATACTTGTCATTACACTGCCCCATGACCTTTTTCAGAACAATGCTCCATGATACCAGTCATCACAATGCTCCATGACCATTGTCGTCACAATGCTCCATGCCCCTTTCAACACAATGCTCCATGACAACTGTCATCACAATGCTCCATGGTCTTTGTCATCACAATTATACATGGCCCCTGTGATCACAGTGCTCCATGACCCCTTTCATCACAATGCTCCATGACCACTGTCATCACAATGCCCCATGACCCCTGTCATCACAATGCTCCATGGCCCCTGTCATTACAATGCTCCATGACCACTGTCATCACAATGTTCCATGACAGATGTCACCACTATCCTCCATGGTCCCTGTAATCACAATGCTCCATTCCCTTGTCAAAGCAATGCTCCAGAACTCTTGTCATCATAATGCTCCATGCCCGTCTCATCACAATTCTCCATGACACTTTTCATTAAAATGCTCCATGGCCTTTATCATCACAATGCTCCATGGCCCCTGTTATCACATTGATCCATTGTACCTTTCATCACAATGCTAGATAACCTCTGTCATCACAATGCCCGATGACACCTGTCATCAGAATTGGCCATGGCCCTTGTCATCACAATGCTCCATGCCCTTGTCACCACAATGCTCCAGAACTCTGGGCATCATAATGCTCCATGCCCGTCTCATCACAATGCTCCATGACACTTGTCATCAAAATGCTCCATGGCCTTTGTCATCACAATGCTCCATGGCCCCTGTTATCACAGTGCTCCATGTTACCTTTCATCACTATTCTAGATGACCACTGTCATCACAATGCCCCATGACACCTGTCATCACAATTCGCCATGGCCCTTGTCATCACAATGCTCCATGATCCATGTCATCACAATGTTCCTGGACACTTATCATCACAATGAACTATGACCACATTCATCACAATGCTCCATGACCCCTGTCATCACACTGCTCCATGGCCTATGCATTCAAAATGCTCCATGGCCCCTGTAATCACATTGCTCCATGATCCCTTTCATCACAATGCTCCAAGACCGCTGTCATCACAAGGCCCCATGACGCGTATCATCATAATGCTCCAAGGCCCCTCTCATCACAATGCTCCATGAACCCTGTCATCACAATGTTCCATGACACTTGTCATCACAGTGCTCCATGAACCCCTGTCATCACAATATTCACTGCCCATGTAATCACAATGCTCCTGGTCTCCTGTAATCACAGTGCTCCATACCCTTTTCATCACAATGCTCCAGAACTCTTGTCATCATAATGCTCCATGCCCGTGTCATCACAATGCTTGAAGAACCTTGTCATCACAATGCTCCATGAACCGTGTCATCACAAGGTTCCAGGACCCTTGTCATCACAATGCTCCATGACCCGTGTCATCACAATGGTACAGGACACTTGTCATCACAATGATCCATGACCACTTACATCACAATGCTCCTTGACTCCTGTCATCACAATGCTCCATAGCCTATGCATTCGCAATGCTACATGGTCCCTGTAATCACATTGCTCCATGATCCATTTCATCACAATGCTCTATGACCCCTGTCATTACAATGCCACATTATACCTGTCATCACAATGCTCCATGGCCCTGTCAGCACAATGTTCCATGACAGATGTCATCACTCTCCTCCATGGTCCCTGTAATCACAATGCTCCATTCCCTTGTCAACGCAATGCTCCAGAACTCTTGTCATCATAATGCTCCATGCCCGTCTCATCACAATTCTCCATGACACTTTTCATTAAAATGCTCCATGGCCTTTATCATCACAATGCTCCATGGCCCCTGTTATCACAGTGATCCATGGTACCTTTCATCACAATGCTAGATAACCTCTGTCATCACAATGCCCGATGACACCTGTCATCAGAATTGGCCATGGCCCTTGTCATCACAATGCTCCATGCCCTTGTCAACGCAATGCTCCAGAACTCTTGGCATCATAATGCTCCATGCCCGTCTCATCACAATGCTCCATGACACTTGTCATCAAAATGCTCCATGGCCTTTGTCATCACAATGCTCCATGGCCCCTGTTATCACAGTGCTCCATGTTACCTTTCCTCATAATTCTCGATGACCACTGTCATCACAATGCCCCATGACACCTGTCATCACAATTCGCCATGGCCCTTGTCATCACAATGCTCCATGATCCATGTCATCACAATGTTCCTGGACACTTATCATCACAATGAACTATGACCACATTCATCACAATGCTCCATGACCCCTGTCATCACACTGCTCCATGGCCTATGCATTCAAAATGCTCCATGGCCCCTGTAATCACATTGCTCCATGATCCCTTTCATCGCAATGTTCTATGACCACTCTCATCACGATACCCCATGACGCCTATCATCATAATGCTCCAAGGCCCCTCTCATCACAATACTCCATGGCCCCTGTCATCACAGTGCTCCATGATACCTTTCATCATAATGATAGATGACCACTGTCATCACAATGCTCCATGACACCTGTCATCAGAATTGGCCATGGCCCTTGTCATCACAATGCTCCAGGACACTTGTCTTCACAATGTTCCATGGCGCATTTCATCACAATGCTCCATGACCACTTTCATCAAATTGCTCCATGATGCCTGTCATCACAATGCTCCATGGCCTTTGTCATCAAAATTCTACATGGCCCCTGTAATAACAGTGCTTCAGGACAACTTTTATCACAATGCTCCATGACCACTCTCATCACAATGCCAGATAAGACCTTTCATGACAATGCTCCATGGCCCTTGTCATCACAATATTCTATGACTTCTGTCATCACAATGCTCCATGCCCCTGTCATCACAATGCCCCATCACCCCTGCTATTACAATGCTCCATGACCCCTGTCGTCACAATGCTCTGAAACCCTTGTCATCACAATATTCCATGATCCGTGTAATCACGATGATCCATGAACCATTTCTGTACAATGCTCCAGTACCCCTTTCATTAAAATGCTCCATGGCACTTGTCATCAGAATGCTCCAGGAACCCTTCCATCACAATAATCCATGACCCGTTTCCTCACAATTCTCCAGGACCGCTTTCATCACAATGCTCCATTCCCTTGTCATCTCAATGCTTCATGGCCCCTGTCATCAAAATGATCCATGCCCTCGTCATCAAAATGCTCCAGAACTCTTGTCATCACTATGCTCCATGCCCATGTTATCAAAATGCTGCATGGCCCCTGTCATCACAATGCTGCATGACCCCTGTCATCACAATGCTCCATGCCCGTATCATCACAATGCTCCATTACCCATGTCATCGTAGTGATCCATGACCCCTTTCATCACAATGCTGCATGACACCTGTCATCACAATGCTCCGTGGTCTTTGTCATCACAATGCTCCATAACCACTGTCATCACCATGCCCCATGACCCCATTCATCACAATGCTCCATAGCCCTTGTCATCACAATGCTCCATTAGCCCTGTCATCACAATGTTCCATGACTCTTGTCATCAAAATGCCTCATGATCCATTTAATCACAATGCTCCATGACTCCTTTCATCACATCCTCCATGATACTTGTCATTACACTGCCCCATGACCTCTTTCAGAACAATGCTCCATGATACCAGTCATCACAATGCTCCATGACCATTGTCGTCACAATGCTCCATGCCCCTTTCAACACAATGCTCCATGACAACTGTCATCACAATGCTCCATGGCCTTTGTCATCACAATTATACATGGCCCCTGTGATCACAGTGCTCCATGACCCCTTTCATCACAATGCTCCATGACCACTGTCATCACAATGCCCCATGACCCCTGTCATCACAATGCTCCATGGCCCCTGTCATTACAATGCTCCATGACCACTGTCATCACAATGTTCCATGATCGCTGTAATCACAATGACTCATGACACCTTTCCTCAGAAGGCTCCAGTACGCCTGTCATCACAATGCTCCAATGACCGTCTCATCACAATGCTCCATGATCCCTGTCAGCACAACGTTCCATGACAATTGTCATCACAATGCTCCATGACACCTGTCATCACAATGTTGCCTGCCCATGTCATCAAAATGCTCCATGTCCCCTGTAATCACAATGTTCCATTACACCTGTCTTCACAATGTTCCCTGCCCATGTCATCACAATGCTCCATTACCAATGTAATCAAAATGTTCGCCTGCCCTTGTCATCAAAATGCTCCATGGCCCCTTTAATCACAATGCTCCATGAACCCTGTCATCACAATGTTCCATGACAGTTGTCATCACAATGCTCCATGACCCTGTAATCACAATGCTCCATGCCCTTGTCATCACGATGCTCCAGAACTCTTGTCATCATAATGATGAATGCTCGTGTCATCACAAAGCTCCATGATACTTGTCATCACAATGTTCCATGGCCTTGTCATTACAATACTCCATGGCCCCTGTCATCACAGTGCTCCATGATACCTTTTATCACAATTCTAGATGACCACTGTCATCACAATGCCCCAAGACACATGTCATCACAATTCGCCATGGCCCTTGCCATCACAATGCTCCATGACCCGTGTCATCACAATGGTCCAGGACACTTGTCATCACAATGATCCATGACCCCTGTCATCACACTGCTCCATGGACTATGCATTCAAAATGCTCCATGGCCCCTGTAATCACATTGCTCCATGATCCCTTTCATCACGATGTTCTATGACCACTCTCATCACAATACCCCATGACGCCTATCATCATAATGCTCCAAGGCCCCTCTCATCACAATGCTCCATGAACCCTGTCATCACAATGTTCCATGACACTTGTCATCACAGTGCTCCATGAACCCCTGTCATCACAATATTCACTGCCCATGTAATCACACTGCTCCTGGTCTCCTGTAATCACAGTGCTCCATACCCTTTTCATCACAATGCTCCAGAACTCTTGTCATCATAATGCTCCATGCCCGTGTCATCACAATGCTTGAAGAACCTTGTCATCACAATGCTCCATGAACCGTGTCATCACAAGGTTCCAGGACCCTTGTCATCACAATGATCCATGACCCCTGTCATCTCAATGCTCCATGATCTTTGTATTCACAATGCTCCCTGGCCCCTATAATTGCGGTGATCCATGACCCCTGTCATCACAATGCTCCCTGGTATATTTCATCACAATTCTAGATGACCACTGTCATCACAGTGCTCCACGGCCCCTGTCGTCAGAGTCCTCCATGATACCTTTCATTACAATTCTACATGACCACTGTCATCACAATGCCCCATGACACCTGTCATCACAATTCGCCATGGCACTTGTCATCACAAAGCTCCATGAACCATGTCATCACAATGTTCATGGACACTTGTCATCACAATGCTCCATGACAACTTACATCACAATGCTCCTTGACCCCTGTCATTTCATTGCTCCATGGCCTATGCATTCACAATGCTCCATGGCCCCTGTAATCACATTGCTCCATGATCCCTTTCATCACAATGCTCCAAGACCGCTGTCATCACAATGCCCCATGACGCCTATCATCATAATGCTCCAAGGCCCCTCTCATCACAGTGCTCCATGATCCCTCTCATCACAATGTTCCATGACACTAGTCATCACAGTGCTCCATGACCCCTGTCATCACAATATTCACTGCCCATGTAATCACAATGCTCCTGGTCCCCTGTAATCACAATGCTCCATACCCTTTTCATCACAATGCTCCAGAACTCTTGTCATCATAATGCTGCATGCCCGTGTCATCACAGTGCTCCATGTCCACTTTCATCACAATGCTCCTTGACCCCTGTCATCACAATGCTCCATGGCCTATGTATTCACAATGCTCCATGGCCCCTGTAATCACATTGCTCCATGATCCTTTTCATCACAATGCTCTATGACCACTGTCATCACAATGCCACATGACACCTGTCATCACAATGCTCTATAGCCCCTGTCAGCACAATGTTCCATGACAGGTATCATCACAATGATACAAGACTGCTGTCATCAGAATGTTCCCTGCTCTTGTCATCTCAATGCTCCCTGGCCCCTGTTATCACAATGCTCCATGTCCATATCATCACAATGCTCCATTACACATGTCATCGTAGTGATCCATGACCCCTTTCATCACAATGCTGCATGACACCTGTCATCACAATGCTCCATAGCCCTTGTCATCACAATGCTCCATAGCCCTTGTCATCACAATGCTCCATTAGCCCTGTCATCACAATGTTCCATGACTCTTGTCATCAAAATGCCTCATGATCCATTTAATCACAATGCTCCATGACTCCTTTCATCACATCCTCCATGATACTTGTCATTACACTGCCCCATGACCTTTTTCAGAACAATGCTCCATGATACCAGTCATCACAATGCTCCATGACCATTGTCGTCACAATGCTCCATGCCCCTTTCAACACAATGCCCCATGACACCTGTCATCACAATTCACCATTGCCCCTTTCAACACAATGCCCCATGACACCTGTCATCACAATTCACCATCGCACTTGTCATCACAATGCTCCATGAACCCTGTCATCACAATGTTCTATGACAGTTGTCATCACAATGCTCCATGACCCTGTAATCACAATGCTCTATGCCCTTGTCATCACAATGCTCCAGAACTCTTGTCATCATAATGATGAATGCTCGTGTCATCACAAAGCTCCATGATACTTGTCATCACAATGTTCCATTGCCTTGTCATTACAATACTCCATGGCCCCTGTCATCACAGTGCTCCATGATACCTTTTATCACAATTCTAGATGACCACTGTCATCACAATGCCCCAAGACACATGTCATAACAATTCGCCATGGCCCTTGCCATCACAATGCTCCATGACCCGTGTCATCACAATGGTCCAGGACACTTGTCATCACAATGATCCATGACCACTTACATCACAATGCTCCTTGACTCCTGTCATCACAATGCTCCATAGCCTATGCATTCGCAATGCTACATGGTCCCTGTAATCACATTGCTCCATGATCCATTTCATCACAATGCTCTATGACCACTGTCATTACAATGCCACATTATACCTGTCATCACAATGCTCCATGGCCCCTGTCAGCACAATGTTCCATGACAGATGTCATCACTATCCTCCATGGTCCCTGTAATCACAATGCTCCATTCCCTTGTCAATGCAATGCTCCAGAACTCTTGTCATCATAATGCTCCATGCCCGTCTCATCACAATTCTCCATGACACTTTTCATTAAAATGCTCCATGGCCTTTATCATCACAATGCTCCATGGCCCCTGTTATCACATTGATCCATTGTACCTTTCATCACAATGCTAGATAACCTCTGTCATCACAATGCCCGATGACACCTGTCATCAGAATTGGCCATGGCCCTTGTCATCACAATGCTCCATGCCCTTGTCAACGCAATGCTCCAGAACTCTTGGCATCATAATGCTCCATGCCCGTCTCATCACAATGCTCCATGACACTTGTCATCAAAATGCTCCATGGCCTTTGTCATCACAATGCTCCATGGCCCCTGTTATCACAGTGCTCCATGTTACCTTTCATCACTATTCTAGATGACCACTGTCATCACAATGCCCCATGACACCTGTCATCACAATTCGCCATGGCCCTTGTCATCACAATGCTCCATGATCCATGTCATCACAATGTTCCTGGACACTTATCATCACAATGAACTATGACCACATTCATCACAATGCTCCATGACTCCTGTCATCACACTGCTCCATGGACTATGCATTCAAAATGCCTCATGGCCCCTGTAATCACATTGCTCCATGATCCCTTTCATCACAATGTTCTATGACCACTCTCATCACAATACCCCATGACGCCTATCATCATAATGCTCCAAGGCCCCTCTCATCACAATGCTCCATGAACCCTGTCATCACAATGTTCCATGACACTTGTCATCACAGTGCTCCATGAACACCTGTCATCACAATATTCACTGCCCATGTAATCACAATGCTCCTGGTCCCCTGTAATCACAGTGCTCCATACCCTTTTCATCACAATGCTCCAGAACTCTTGTCATCATAATGCTCCATGCCCGTGTCATCACAATGCTTGAAGAACCTTGTCATCACAATGCTCCATGAACCGTGTCATCACAAGGTTCCAGGACCCTTGTCATCACAATGATCCATGACCCCTGTCATCTCAATGCTCCATGATCTTTGTATTCACAATGCTCCCTGGCCCCTATAATTGCGGTGATCCATGACCCCTGTCATCACAATGCTGCCTGGTATATTTCATCACAATTCTAGATGACCACTGTCATCACAGTGCTCCACGGCCCCTGTCGTCAGAGTCCTCCATGATACCTTTCATTACAATTCTACATGACCACTGTCATCACAATGCCCCATGACACCTGTCATCACAATTCGCCATGGCACTTGTCATCACAATGCTCCATGACCCATGTCATCACAATGTTCATGGACACTTGTCATCACAATGCTCCATGACAACTTACATCACAATGCTCCTTGACCCCTGTCATTTCATTGCTCCATGGCCTATGCATTCACAATGCTCCATGGCTCCTGTAAGCACATTGCTCCATGATCCCTTTCATCACAATGCTCCAAGACCGCTGTCATCACAATGCCCCATGACGCCTATCATCATAATGCTCTAAGGCCCCTCTCATCACAATGCTCCATGATCCCTGTCATCACAATGTTCCATGACACTAGTCATCACAGTGCTCCATGACCCCTGTCATCAAAATATTCACTGCCCATGTAATCACAATGCTCCTGGTCCCCTGTAATCATAGTGCTCCATACCCTTGTCATCACAATGCTCCAGAACTCTTGTCATCATAATGCTCCATGCCCGTGTCATCACAATGCTTGAAGAACCTTGTCATCACAATGCTCCATGAACCGTGTCATCACAAGGTTACAGGACCCTTGTCATCACAATGATCCGTGACCCCTGTCATCTCAATGCTCCATGATCTTTGTATTCACAATGCTCCATGGCCTCTATAATTGCGGTGATCCATGACCCCTGTCATCACAATGCTCCCTGGTATATTTCATCACAATTCTAGATGACCACTGTCATCACAGTGCTCCACGGCCCCTGTTATCAGAGTCCTCCCTGATACCTTTAATCACAATTCTATATGACCGCTCTCATCACAATTCCACATGACACCTGTCATCACAATGCTCCATGAACCATGTCATCACAATGTTCATGGACAAGAGTCATCACAATGCTCCATGACAACTTACATCACAATGCTCCTTGACCCCTGTCATTCCATTGCTCCATGGCCTATGCATTCACAATGCTCCATGGCTCCTGTAATCACATTGCTCCATGATCCCTTTCATCACAATACTCCAAGACCGCTGTCATCACAATGCCCCATGACGCCTATCATCATAATGCTCCAAGGCCCCTCTCATCACAATGCTCCATGATCCCTGTCATCACAATGTTCCATGACACTAGTCATCACAGTGCTCCATGACCCCTGTCATCACAATGCCACATGACACCTGTCATCACAATGCTCTATAGCCCCTGTCAGCACAATGTTCCATGACAGGTATCATCACAATGATCCATGACTGCTGTCATCACAATGTTCCCTGCCCTTGTCATTCTCAATGCTCCCTGGCCCCTGTCATCACAATGCTCCATGCTCATATCATCACAATGCTCCATTACCCATGTCATCGATGTGATCCATGACCCCTTTCATCACAATGCTCCATGACCCCAGTCATCACAATGCTCCATAGCCCTTGTCATCACAATGCTCCATTAGCCCTGTCATCACAATGTTCCATGACTCTTGTCATCAAAATGCCTCATGATCCATTTAATCACAATGCTCCATGACTCCTTTCATCACATCCTCCATGATACTTGTCATTACACTGCCCCATGACCTTTTTCAGAACAATGCTCCATGATACCAGTCATCACAATGCTCCATGACCATTGTCGTCACAATGCTCCATGCCCCTTTCAACACAATGCTCCATGACAACTGTCATCACAATGCTCCATGGTCTTTGTCATCACAATTATACATGGCCCCTGTGATCACAGTGCTCCATGACCCCTTTCATCACAATGCTCCATGACCACTGTCATCACAATGCCCCATGACCCCTGTCATCACAATGCTCCATGGCCCCTGTCATTACAATGCTCCATGACCACTGTCATCACAATGTTCCATGACAGATGTCACCACTATCCTCCATGGTCCCTGTAATCACAATGCTCCATTCCCTTGTCAAAGCAATGCTCCAGAACTCTTGTCATCATAATGCTCCATGCCCGTCTCATCACAATTCTCCATGACACTTTTCATTAAAATGCTCCATGGCCTTTATCATCACAATGCTCCATGGCCCCTGTTATCACATTGATCCATTGTACCTTTCATCACAATGCTAGATAACCTCTGTCATCACAATGCCCGATGACACCTGTCATCAGAATTGGCCATGGCCCTTGTCATCACAATGCTCCATGCCCTTGTCACCACAATGCTCCAGAACTCTGGGCATCATAATGCTCCATGCCCGTCTCATCACAATGCTCCATGACACTTGTCATCAAAATGCTCCATGGCCTTTGTCATCACAATGCTCCATGGCCCCTGTTATCACAGTGCTCCATGTTACCTTTCATCACTATTCTAGATGACCACTGTCATCACAATGCCCCATGACACCTGTCATCACAATTCGCCATGGCCCTTGTCATCACAATGCTCCATGATCCATGTCATCACAATGTTCCTGGACACTTATCATCACAATGAACTATGACCACATTCATCACAATGCTCCATGACCCCTGTCATTACACTGCTCCATGGCCTATGCATTCAAAATGCTCCATGGCCCCTGTAATCACATTGCTCCATGATCCCTTTCATCACAATGCTCCAAGACCGCTGTCATCACAAGGCCCCATGACGCGTATCATCATAATGCTCCAAGGCCCCTCTCATCACAATGCTCCATGAACCCTGTCATCACAATGTTCCATGACACTTGTCATCACAGTGCTCCATGAACCCCTGTCATCACAATATTCACTGCCCATGTAATCACAATGCTCCTGGTCTCCTGTAATCACAGTGCTCCATACCCTTTTCATCACAATGCTCCAGAACTCTTGTCATCATAATGCTCCATGCCCGTGTCATCACAATGCTTGAAGAACCTTGTCATCACAATGCTCCATGAACCGTGTCATCACAAGGTTCCAGGACCCTTGTCATCACAATGATCCATGACCCCTGTCATCTCAATGCTCCATGATCTTTGTATTCACAATGCTCCCTGGCCCCTATAATTGCGGTGATCCATGACCCCTGTCATCACAATGCTCCCTGGTATATTTCATCACAATTCTAGATGACCACTGTCATCACAGTGCTCCACGGCCCCTGTCGTCAGAGTCCTCCATGATACCTTTCATTACAATTCTACATGACCACTGTCATCACAATGCCCCATGACACCTGTCATCACAATTCGCCATGGCACTTGTCATCACAAAGCTCCATGAACCATGTCATCACAATGTTCATGGACACTTGTCATCACAATGCTCCATGACAACTTACATCACAATGCTCCTTGACCCCTGTCATTTCATTGCTCCATGGCCTATGCATTCACAATGCTCCATGGCCCCTGTAATCACATTGCTCCATGATCCCTTTCATCACAATGCTCCAAGACCGCTGTCATCACAATGCCCCATGACGCCTATCATCATAATGCTCCAAGGCCCCTCTCATCACAGTGCTCCATGATCCCTCTCATCACAATGTTCCATGACACTAGTCATCACAGTGCTCCATGACCCCTGTCATCACAATATTCACTGCCCATGTAATCACAATGCTCCTGGTCCCCTGTAATCACAATGCTCCATACCCTTTTCATCACAATGCTCCAGAACTCTTGTCATCATAATGCTGCATGCCCGTGTCATCACAGTGCTCCATGTCCACTTTCATCACAATGCTCCTTGACCCCTGTCATCACAATGCTCCATGGCCTATGTATTCACAATGCTCCATGGCCCCTGTAATCACATTGCTCCATGATCCTTTTCATCACAATGCTCTATGACCACTGTCATCACAATGCCACATGACACCTGTCATCACAATGCTCTATAGCCCCTGTCAGCACAATGTTCCATGACAGGTATCATCACAATGATACAAGACTGCTGTCATCAGAATGTTCCCTGCTCTTGTCATCTCAATGCTCCCTGGCCCCTGTTATCACAATGCTCCATGTCCATATCATCACAATGCTCCATTACACATGTCATCGTAGTGATCCATGACCCCTTTCATCACAATGCTGCATGACACCTGTCATCACAATGCTCCATAGCCCTTGTCATCACAATGCTCCATAGCCCTTGTCATCACAATGCTCCATTAGCCCTGTCATCACAATGTTCCATGACTCTTGTCATCAAAATGCCTCATGATCCATTTAATCACAATGCTCCATGACTCCTTTCATCACATCCTCCATGATACTTGTCATTACACTGCCCCATGACCTTTTTCAGAACAATGCTCCATGATACCAGTCATCACAATGCTCCATGACCATTGTCGTCACAATGCTCCATGCCCCTTTCAACACAATGCCCCATGACACCTGTCATCACAATTCACCATCGCACTTGTCATCACAATGCTCCATGAACCCTGTCATCACAATGTTCCATGACAGTTGTCATCACAATGCTCCATGACCCTGTAATCACAATGCTCTATGCCCTTGTCATCACAATGCTCCAGAACTCTTGTCATCATAATGATGAATGCTCGTGTCATCACAAAGCTCCATGATACTTGTCATCACAATGTTCCATTGCCTTGTCATTACAATACTCCATGGCCCCTGTCATCACAGTGCTCCATGATACCTTTTATCACAATTCTAGATGACCACTGTCATCACAATGCCCCAAGACACATGTCATAACAATTCGCCATGGCCCTTGCCATCACAATGCTCCATGACCCGTGTCATCACAATGGTCCAGGACACTTGTCATCACAATGATCCATGACCACTTACATCACAATGCTCCTTGACTCCTGTCATCACAATGCTCCATAGCCTATGCATTCGCAATGCTACATGGTCCCTGTAATCACATTGCTCCATGATCCATTTCATCACAATGCTCTATGACCACTGTCATTACAATGCCACATTATACCTGTCATCACAATGCTCCATGGCCCCTGTCAGCACAATGTTCCATGACAGATGTCATCACTATCCTCCATGGTCCCTGTAATCACAATGCTCCATTCCCTTGTCAACGCAATGCTCCAGAACTCTTGTCATCATAATGCTCCATGCCCGTCTCATCACAATTCTCCATGACACTTTTCATTAAAATGCTCCATGGCCTTTATCATCACAATGCTCCATGGCCCCTGTTATCACATTGATCCATTGTACCTTTCATCACAATGCTAGATAACCTCTGTCATCACAATGCCCGATGACACCTGTCATCAGAATTGGCCATGGCCCTTGTCATCACAATGCTCCATGCCCTTGTCAACGCAATGCTCCAGAACTCTTGGCATCATAATGCTCCATGCCCGTCTCATCACAATGCTCCATGACACTTGTCATCAAAATGCTCCATGGCCTTTGTCATCACAATGCTCCATGGCCCCTGTTATCACAGTGCTCCATGTTACCTTTCATCACTATTCTAGATGACCACTGTCATCACAATGCCCCATGACACCTGTCATCACAATTCGCCATGGCCCTTGTCATCACAATGCTCCATGATCCATGTCATCACAATGTTCCTGGACACTTATCATCACAATGAACTATGACCACATTCATCACAATGCTCCATGACCCCTGTCATCACACTGCTCCATGGACTATGCATTCAAAATGCCTCATGGCCCCTGTAATCACATTGCTCCATGATCCCTTTCATCACAATGTTCTATGACCACTCTCATCACAATACCCCATGACGCCTATCATCATAATGCTCCAAGGCCCCTCTCATCACAATGCTCCATGAACCCTGTCATCACAATGTTCCATGACACTTGTCATCACAGTGCTCCATGAACACCTGTCATCACAATATTCACTGCCCATGTAATCACAATGCTCCTGGTCCCCTGTAATCACAGTGCTCCATACCCTTTTCATCACAATGCTCCAGAACTCTTGTCATCATAATGCTCCATGCCCGTGTCATCACAATGCTTGAAGAACCTTGTCATCACAATGCTCCATGAACCGTGTCATCACAAGGTTCCAGGACCCTTGTCATCACAATGATCCATGACCCCTGTCATCTCAATGCTCCATGATCTTTGTATTCACAATGCTCCCTGGCCCCTATAATTGCGGTGATCCATGACCCCTGTCATCACAATGCTCCCTGGTATATTTCATCACAATTCTAGATGACCACTGTCATCACAGTGCTCCACGGCCCCTGTCGTCAGAGTCCTCCATGATACCGTTCATTACAATTCTACATGACCACTGTCATCACAATGCCGCATGACACCTGTCATCACAATTCGCAATGGCACTTGTCATCACAATGCTCCATGAACCATGTCATCACAATGTTCATGGACAATAGTCATGACAATGCTCCATGACAACTTACATCACAATGCTCCTTGACCCCTGTCATTTCATTGCTCCATGGCCTATGCATTCACAATGCTCCATGGTCCCTGTAATCACAATGCTCCATACCCTTGTCATCGCAATGCTCCAGATCACTTCTCATCATAATGCTCCATGCCCGTGTCATCACAATGCTCCATGGCCCCTGTCATCACAGTGCTCCGTGATACCTTTCATCATAATGATAGATGACCACTGTCATCACAATGCTCCATGACACCTGTCATCAGAATTGGCCATGGTCCTTGTCATCACAATGCTCCAGGACACTTGTCTTCACAATGTTCCATGGCGCATTTCATCACAATGCTCCATGACCACTTTCATCAAATTGCTCCATGATGCCTGTCATCACAATGCTCCATGGCCTTTGTCATCAAAATTCTACATGGCCCCTGTAATAACAGTGCTACAGGACAACTTTTATCACAATGCTCCATGACCACTCTCATCACAATGCCAGATAAGACCTTTCATGACAATGCTCCATGGCCCTTGTCATCACAATATTCTATGACTTCTGTCATCAAAATGCTCCATGCCCCTGTCATCACAATGCCCCATCACCCCTGCTATTACAATGCTCCATGACCCCTGTCGTCGCAATGCTCTGAAACCCTTGTCATCACAATATTCCATGATCCGTGTAATCACGATGATCCATGAACCATTTCTGTACAATGCTCCAGTACCCCTTTCATTAAAATGCTCCATGGCACTTGTCATCAGAATGCTCCAGGAACCCTTCCATCACAATAATCCATGACCCGTTTCCTCACAATTCTCCAGGACCGCTTTCATCACAATGCTCCATTCCCTTGTCATCTCAATGCTTCATGGCCCCTGTCATCAAAATGATCCATGCCCTCGTCATCAAAATGCTCCAGAACTCTTGTCATCACTATGCTCCATGCCCATGTCATCAAAATGCTGCATGGCCCCTGTCATCACAATGCTGCATGACCCCTGTCATCACAATGCTCCATGCCCGTATCATCACAATGCTCCATTACCCATGTCATCGTAGTGATCCATGACCCCTTACATCACAATGCTGCATGACACCTGTCATCACAATGCTCCGTGGTCTTTGTCATCACAATGCTCCATGACCACTGTCATCACCATGCCCCATGACCCCATTCATCACAATGCTCCATAGCCCTTGTCATCACAATGCTCCATTAGCGCTGTCATCACAATGTTCCATGACTCTTGTCATCAAAATGCCTCATGATCCATTTAATCACAATGCTCCATGACTCCTTTCATCACATCCTCCATGATACTTGTCATTACACTGCCCCATGACCTCTTTCAGAACAATGCTCCATGATACCAGTCATCACAATGCTCCATGACCATTGTCGTCACAATGCTCCATGCCCCTTTCAACACAATGCTCCATGACAACTGTCATCACAATGCTCCATGGCCTTTGTCATCACAATTATACATGGCCCCTGTGATCACAGTGCTCCATGACCCCTTTCATCACAATGCTCCATGACCACTGTCATCACAAAGCCCCATGACCCCTGTCATCACAATGCTCCATGACCCCTGTCATTACAATGCTCCATGACCACTGTCATCACAATGTTCCATGATCGCTGTAATCACAATGACTCATGACACCTTTCCTCAGAAGGCTCCAGTACGCCTGTCATCACAATGCTCCAATGACCGTCTCATCACAATGCTCCATGATCCCTGTCAGCACAACGTTCCATGACAATTGTCATCACAATGCTCCATGACACCTGTCATCACAATGTTGCCTGCCCATGTCATCAAAATGCTCCATGTCCCCTGTAATCACAATGTTCCATTACACCTGTCTTCACAATGTTCCCTGCCCATGTCATCACAATGCTCCATTACCAATGTAATCAAAATGTTCGCCTGCCCTTGTCATCAAAATGCTCCATGGCCCCTTTAATCACAATGCTCCATGAACCCTGTCATCACAATGTTCCATGACAGTTGTCATCACAATGCTCCATGACCCTGTAATCACAATGCTCCATGCCCTTGTCATCACAATGCTCCAGAACTCTTATCATCATAATGATGAATGCTCGTGTCATCACAAAGCTCCATGATACTTGTCATCACAATGTTCCATGGCCTTGTCATTACAATACTCCATGGCCCCTGTCATCACAGTGCTCCATGATACCTTTTATCACAATTCTAGATGACCACTGTCATCACAATGCCCCAAGACACATGTCATCACAATTCGCCATGGCCCTTGCCATCACAATGCTCCATGACCCGTGTCATCACAATGGTACAGGACACTTGTCATCACAATGATCCATGACCACTTACATCACAATGCTCCTTGACTCCTGTCATCACAATGCTCCATAGCCTATGCATTCGCAATGCTACATGGTCCCTGTAATCACATTGCTCCATGATCCATTTCATCACAATGCTCTATGACCCCTGTCATTACAATGCCACATTATACCTGTCATCACAATGCTCCATGGCCCTGTCAGCACAATGTTCCATGACAGATGTCATCACTCTCCTCCATGGTCCCTGTAATCACAATGCTCCATTCCCTTGTCAACGCAATGCTCCAGAACTCTTGTCATCATAATGCTCCATGCCCGTCTCATCACAATTCTCCATGACACTTTTCATTAAAATGCTCCATGGCCTTTATCATCACAATGCTCCATGGCCCCTGTTATCACAGTGATCCATGGTACCTTTCATCACAATGCTAGATAACCTCTGTCATCACAATGCCCGATGACACCTGTCATCAGAATTGGCCATGGCCCTTGTCATCACAATGCTCCATGCCCTTGTCAACGCAATGCTCCAGAACTCTTGGCATCATAATGCTCCATGCCCGTCTCATCACAATGCTCCATGAAACTTGTCATCAAAATGCTCCATGGCCTTTGTCATCACAATGCTCCATGGCCCCTGTTATCACAGTGCTCCATGTTACCTTTCCTCATAATTCTCGATGACCACTGTCATCACAATGCCCCATGACACCTGTCATCACAATTCGCCATGGCCCTTGTCATCACAATGCTCCATGATCCATGTCATCACAATGTTCCTGGACACTTATCATCACAATGAACTATGACCACATTCATCACAATGCTCCATGACCCCTGTCATCACACTGCTCCATGGCCTATGCATTCAAAATGCTCCATGGCCCCTGTAATCACATTGCTCCATGATCCCTTTCATCGCAATGTTCTATGACCACTCTCATCACGATACCCCATGACGCCTATCATCATAATGCTCCAAGGCCCCTCTCATCACAATACTCCATGGCCCCTGTCATCACAGTGCTCCATGATACCTTTCATCATAATGATAGATGACCACTGTCATCACAATGCTCCATGACACCTGTCATCAGAATTGGCCATGGCCCTTGTCATCACAATGCTCCAGGACACTTGTCTTCACAATGTTCCATGGCGCATTTCATCACAATGCTCCATGACCACTTTCATCAAATTGCTCCATGATGCCTGTCATCACAATGCTCCATGGCCTTTGTCATCAAAATTCTACATGGCCCCTGTAATAACAGTGCTTCAGGACAACTTTTATCACAATGCTCCATGACCACTCTCATCACAATGCCAGATAAGACCTTTCATGACAATGCTCCATGGCCCTTGTCATCACAATATTCTATGACTTCTGTCATCACAATGCTCCATGCCCCTGTCATCACAATGCCCCATCACCCCTGCTATTACAATGCTCCATGACCCCTGTCGTCACAATGCTCTGAAACCCTTGTCATCACAATATTCCATGATCCGTGTAATCACGATGATCCATGAACCATTTCTGTACAATGCTCCAGTACCCCTTTCATTAAAATGCTCCATGGCACTTGTCATCAGAATGCTCCAGGAACCCTTCCATCACAATAATCCATGACCCGTTTCCTCACAATTCTCCAGGACCGCTTTCATCACAATGCTCCATTCCCTTGTCATCTCAATGCTTCATGGCCCCTGTCATCAAAATGATCCATGCCCTCGTCATCAAAATGCTCCAGAACTCTTGTCATCACTATGCTCCATGCCCATGTCATCAAAATGCTGCATGGCCCCTGTCATCACAATGCTGCATGACCCCTGTCATCACAATGCTCCATGCCCGTATCATCACAATGCTCCATTACCCATGTCATCGTAGTGATCCATGACCCCTTTCATCACAATGCTGCATGACACCTGTCATCACAATGCTCCGTGGTCTTTGTCATCACAATGCTCCATAACCACTGTCATCACCATGCCCCATGACCCCATTCATCACAATGCTCCATAGCCCTTGTCATCACAATGCTCCATTAGCCCTGTCATCACAATGTTCCATGACTCTTGTCATCAAAATGCCTCATGATCCATTTAATCACAATGCTCCATGACTCCTTTCATCACATCCTCCATGATACTTGTCATTACACTGCCCCATGACCTCTTTCAGAACAATGCTCCATGATACCAGTCATCACAATGCTCCATGACCATTGTCGTCACAATGCTCCATGCCCCTTTCAACACAATGCTCCATGACAACTGTCATCACAATGCTCCATGGCCTTTGTCATCACAATTATACATGGCCCCTGTGATCACAGTGCTCCATGACCCCTTTCATCACAATGCTCCATGACCACTGTCATCACAATGCCCCATGACCCCTGTCATCACAATGCTCCATGGCCCCTGTCATTACAATGCTCCATGACCACTGTCATCACAATGTTCCATGATCGCTGTAATCACAATGACTCATGACACCTTTCCTCAGAAGGCTCCAGTACGCCTGTCATCACAATGCTCCAATGACCGTCTCATCACAATGCTCCATGATCCCTGTCAGCACAACGTTCCATGACAATTGTCATCACAATGCTCCATGACACCTGTCATCACAATGTTGCCTGCCCATGTCATCAAAATGCTCCATGTCCCCTGTAATCACAATGTTCCATTACACCTGTCTTCACAATGTTCCCTGCCCATGTCATCACAATGCTCCATTACCAATGTAATCAAAATGTTCGCCTGCCCTTGTCATCAAAATGCTCCATGGCCCCTTTAATCACAATGCTCCATGAACCCTGTCATCACAATGTTCCATGACAGTTGTCATCACAATGCTCCATGACCCTGTAATCACAATGCTCCATGCCCTTGTCATCACGATGCTCCAGAACTCTTGTCATCATAATGATGAATGCTCGTGTCATCACAAAGCTCCATGATACTTGTCATCACAATGTTCCATGGCCTTGTCATTACAATACTCCATGGCCCCTGTCATCACAGTGCTCCATGATACCTTTTATCACAATTCTAGATGACCACTGTCATCACAATGCCCCAAGACACATGTCATCACAATTCGCCATGGCCCTTGCCATCACAATGCTCCATGACCCGTGTCATCACAATGGTCCAGGACACTTGTCATCACAATGATCCATGACCCCTGTCATCACACTGCTCCATGGACTATGCATTCAAAATGCTCCATGGCCCCTGTAATCACATTGCTCCATGATCCCTTTCATCACGATGTTCTATGACCACTCTCATCACAATACCCCATGACGCCTATCATCATAATGCTCCAAGGCCCCTCTCATCACAATGCTCCATGAACCCTGTCATCACAATGTTCCATGACACTTGTCATCACAGTGCTCCATGAACCCCTGTCATCACAATATTCACTGCCCATGTAATCACACTGCTCCTGGTCTCCTGTAATCACAGTGCTCCATACCCTTTTCATCACAATGCTCCAGAACTCTTGTCATCATAATGCTCCATGCCCGTGTCATCACAATGCTTGAAGAACCTTGTCATCACAATGCTCCATGAACCGTGTCATCACAAGGTTCCAGGACCCTTGTCATCACAATGATCCATGACCCCTGTCATCTCAATGCTCCATGATCTTTGTATTCACAATGCTCCCTGGCCCCTATAATTGCGGTGATCCATGACCCCTGTCATCACAATGCTCCCTGGTATATTTCATCACAATTCTAGATGACCACTGTCATCACAGTGCTCCACGGCCCCTGTCGTCAGAGTCCTCCATGATACCTTTCATTACAAGTCTACATGACCACTGTCATCACAATGCCCCATGACACCTGTCATCACAATTCGCCATGGCACTTGTCATCACAAAGCTCCATGAACCATGTCATCACAATGTTCATGGACACTTGTCATCACAATGCTCCATGACAACTTACATCACAATGCTCCTTGACCCCTGTCATTTCATTGCTCCATGGCCTATGCATTCACAATGCTCCATGGCCCCTGTAATCACATTGCTCCATGATCCCTTTCATCACAATGCTCCAAGACCGCTGTCATCACAATGCCCCATGACGCCTATCATCATAATGCTCCAAGGCCCCTCTCATCACAGTGCTCCATGATCCCTCTCATCACAATGTTCCATGACACTAGTCATCACAGTGCTCCATGACCCCTGTCATCACAATATTCACTGCCCATGTAATCACAATGCTCCTGGTCCCCTGTAATCACAATGCTCCATACCCTTTTCATCACAATGCTCCAGAACTCTTGTCATCATAATGCTGCATGCCCGTGTCATCACAGTGCTCCATGTCCACTTTCATCACAATGCTCCTTGACCCCTGTCATCACAATGCTCCATGGCCTATGTATTCACAATGCTCCATGGCCCCTGTAATCACATTGCTCCATGATCCTTTTCATCACAATGCTCTATGACCACTGTCATCACAATGCCACATGACACCTGTCATCACAATGCTCTATAGCCCCTGTCAGCACAATGTTCCATGACAGGTATCATCACAATGATACAAGACTGCTGTCATCAGAATGTTCCCTGCTCTTGTCATCTCAATGCTCCCTGGCCCCTGTTATCACAATGCTCCATGTCCATATCATCACAATGCTCCATTACACATGTCATCGTAGTGATCCATGACCCCTTTCATCACAATGCTGCATGACACCTGTCATCACAATGCTCCATAGCCCTTGTCATCACAATGCTCCATAGCCCTTGTCATCACAATGCTCCATTAGCCCTGTCATCACAATGTTCCATGACTCTTGTCATCAAAATGCCTCATGATCCATTTAATCACAATGCTCCATGACTCCTTTCATCACATCCTCCATGATACTTGTCATTACACTGCCCCATGACCTTTTTCAGAACAATGCTCCATGATACCAGTCATCACAATGCTCCATGACCATTGTCGTCACAATGCTCCATGCCCCTTTCAACACAATGCCCCATGACACCTGTCATCACAATTCACCATCGCACTTGTCATCACAATGCTCCATGAACCCTGTCATCACAATGTTCCATGACAGTTGTCATCACAATGCTCCATGACCCTGTAATCACAATGCTCTATGCCCTTGTCATCACAATGCTCCAGAACTCTTGTCATCATAATGATGAATGCTCGTGTCATCACAAAGCTCCATGATACTTGTCATCACAATGTTCCATTGCCTTGTCATTACAATACTCCATGGCCCCTGTCATCACAGTGCTCCATGATACCTTTTATCACAATTCTAGATGACCACTGTCATCACAATGCCCCAAGACACATGTCATAACAATTCGCCATGGCCCTTGCCATCACAATGCTCCATGACCCGTGTCATCACAATGGTCCAGGACACTTGTCATCACAATGATCCATGACCACTTACATCACAATGCTCCTTGACTCCTGTCATCACAATGCTCCATAGCCTATGCATTCGCAATGCTACATGGTCCCTGTAATCACATTGCTCCATGATCCATTTCATCACAATGCTCTATGACCACTGTCATTACAATGCCACATTATACCTGTCATCACAATGCTCCATGGCCCCTGTCAGCACAATGTTCCATGACAGATGTCATCACTATCCTCCATGGTCCCTGTAATCACAATGCTCCATTCCCTTGTCAACGCAATGCTCCAGAACTCTTGTCATCATAATGCTCCATGCCCGTCTCATCACAATTCTCCATGACACTTTTCATTAAAATGCTCCATGGCCTTTATCATCACAATGCTCCATGGCCCCTGTTATCACATTGATCCATTGTACCTTTCATCACAATGCTAGATAACCTCTGTCATCACAATGCCCGATGACACCTGTCATCAGAATTGGCCATGGCCCTTGTCATCACAATGCTCCATGCCCTTGTCAACGCAATGCTCCAGAACTCTTGGCATCATAATGCTCCATGCCCGTCTCATCACAATGCTCCATGACACTTGTCATCAAAATGCTCCATGGCCTTTGTCATCACAATGCTCCATGGCCCCTGTTATCACAGTGCTCCATGTTACCTTTCATCACTATTCTAGATGACCACTGTCATCACAATGCCCCATGACACCTGTCATCACAATTCGCCATGGCCCTTGTCATCACAATGCTCCATGATCCATGTCATCACAATGTTCCTGGACACTTATCATCACAATGAACTATGACCACATTCATCACAATGCTCCATGACCCCTGTCATCACACTGCTCCATGGACTATGCATTCAAAATGCCTCATGGCCCCTGTAATCACATTGCTCCATGATCCCTTTCATCACAATGTTCTATGACCACTCTCATCACAATACCCCATGACGCCTATCATCATAATGCTCCAAGGCCCCTCTCATCACAATGCTCCATGAACCCTGTCATCACAATGTTCCATGACACTTGTCATCACAGTGCTCCATGAACACCTGTCATCACAATATTCACTGCCCATGTAATCACAATGCTCCTGGTCCCCTGTAATCACAGTGCTCCATACCCTTTTCATCACAATGCTCCAGAACTCTTGTCATCATAATGCTCCATGCCCGTGTCATCACAATGCTTGAAGAACCTTGTCATCACAATGCTCCATGAACCGTGTCATCACAAGGTTCCAGGACCCTTGTCATCACAATGATCCATGACCCCTGTCATCTCAATGCTCCATGATCTTTGTATTCACAATGCTCCCTGGCCCCTATAATTGCGGTGATCCATGACCCCTGTCATCACAATGCTCCCTGGTATATTTCATCACAATTCTAGATGACCAGTGTCATCACAGTGCTCCACGGCCCCTGTCGTCAGAGTCCTCCATGATACCGTTCATTACAATTCTACATGACCACTGTCATCACAATGCCGCATGACACCTGTCATCACAATTCGCCATGGCACTTGTCATCACAATGCTCCATGAACCATGTCATCACAATGTTCATGGACAATAGTCATGACAATGCTCCATGACAACTTACATCACAATGCTCCTTGACCCCTGTCATTTCATTGCTCCATGGCCTATGCATTCACAATGCTCCATGGTCCCTGTAATCACAATGCTCCATACCCTTGTCATCGCAATGCTCCAGATCACTTCTCATCATAATGCTCCATGCCCGTGTCATCACAATGCTCCATGGCCCCTGTCATCACAGTGCTCCGTGATACCTTTCATCATAATGATAGATGACCACTGTCATCACAATGCTCCATGACACCTGTCATCAGAATTGGCCATGGTCCTTGTCATCACAATGCTCCAGGACACTTGTCTTCACAATGTTCCATGGCGCATTTCATCACAATGCTCCATGACCACTTTCATCAAATTGCTCCATGATGCCTGTCATCACAATGCTCCATGGCCTTTGTCATCAAAATTCTACATGGCCCCTGTAATAACAGTGCTACAGGACAACTTTTATCACAATGCTCCATGACCACTCTCATCACAATGCCAGATAAGACCTTTCATGACAATGCTCCATGGCCCTTGTCATCACAATATTCTATGACTTCTGTCATCACAATGCTCCATGCCCCTGTCATCACAATGCCCCATCACCCCTGCTATTACAATGCTCCATGACCCCTGTCGTCGCAATGCTCTGAAACCCTTGTCATCACAATATTCCATGATCCGTGTAATCACGATGATCCATGAACCATTTCTGTACAATGCTCCAGTACCCCTTTCATTAAAATGCTCCATGGCACTTGTCATCAGAATGCTCCAGGAACCCTTCCATCACAATAATCCATGACCCGTTTCCTCACAATTCTCCAGGACCGCTTTCATCACAATGCTCCATTCCCTTGTCATCTCAATGCTTCATGGCCCCTGTCATCAAAATGATCCATGCCCTCGTCATCAAAATGCTCCAGAACTCTTGTCATCACTATGCTCCATGCCCATGTCATCAAAATGCTGCATGGCCCCTGTCATCACAATGCTGCATGACCCCTGTCATCACAATGCTCCATGCCCGTATCATCACAATGCTCCATTACCCATGTCATCGTAGTGATCCATGACCCCTTACATCACAATGCTGCATGACACCTGTCATCACAATGCTCCGTGGTCTTTGTCATCACAATGCTCCATGACCACTGTCATCACCATGCCCCATGACCCCATTCATCACAATGCTCCATAGCCCTTGTCATCACAATGCTCCATTAGCGCTGTCATCACAATGTTCCATGACTCTTGTCATCAAAATGCCTCATGATCCATTTAATCACAATGCTCCATGACTCCTTTCATCACATCCTCCATGATACTTGTCATTACACTGCCCCATGACCTCTTTCAGAACAATGCTCCATGATACCAGTCATCACAATGCTCCATGACCATTGTCGTCACAATGCTCCATGCCCCTTTCAACACAATGCTCCATGACAACTGTCATCACAATGCTCCATGGCCTTTGTCATCACAATTATACATGGCCCCTGTGATCACAGTGCTCCATGACCCCTTTCATCACAATGCTCCATGACCACTGTCATCACAATGCCCCATGACCCCTGTCATCACAATGCTCCATGACCCCTGTCATTACAATGCTCCATGACCACTGTCATCACAATGTTCCATGATCGCTGTAATCACAATGACTCATGACACCTTTCCTCAGAAGGCTCCAGTACGCCTGTCATCACAATGCTCCAATGACCGTCTCATCACAATGCTCCATGATCCCTGTCAGCACAACGTTCCATGACAATTGTCATCACAATGCTCCATGACACCTGTCATCACAATGTTGCCTGCCCATGTCATCAAAATGCTCCATGTCCCCTGTAATCACAATGTTCCATTACACCTGTCTTCACAATGTTCCCTGCCCATGTCATCACAATGCTCCATTACCAATGTAATCAAAATGTTCGCCTGCCCTTGTCATCAAAATGCTCCATGGCCCCTTTAATCACAATGCTCCATGAACCCTGTCATCACAATGTTCCATGACAGTTGTCATCACAATGCTCCATGACCCTGTAATCACAATGCTCCATGCCCTTGTCATCACAATGCTCCAGAACTCTTATCATCATAATGATGAATGCTCGTGTCATCACAAAGCTCCATGATACTTGTCATCACAATGTTCCATGGCCTTGTCATTACAATACTCCATGGCCCCTGTCATCACAGTGCTCCATGATACCTTTTATCACAATTCTAGATGACCACTGTCATCACAATGCCCCAAGACACATGTCATCACAATTCGCCATGGCCCTTGCCATCACAATGCTCCATGACCCGTGTCATCACAATGGTACAGGACACTTGTCATCACAATGATCCATGACCACTTACATCACAATGCTCCTTGACTCCTGTCATCACAATGCTCCATAGCCTATGCATTCGCAATGCTACATGGTCCCTGTAATCACATTGCTCCATGATCCATTTCATCACAATGCTCTATGACCCCTGTCATTACAATGCCACATTATACCTGTCATCACAATGCTCCATGGCCCTGTCAGCACAATGTTCCATGACAGATGTCATCACTCTCCTCCATGGTCCCTGTAATCACAATGCTCCATTCCCTTGTCAACGCAATGCTCCAGAACTCTTGTCATCATAATGCTCCATGCCCGTCTCATCACAATTCTCCATGACACTTTTCATTAAAATGCTCCATGGCCTTTATCATCACAATGCTCCATGGCCCCTGTTATCACAGTGATCCATGGTACCTTTCATCACAATGCTAGATAACCTCTGTCATCACAATGCCCGATGACACCTGTCATCAGAATTGGCCATGGCCCTTGTCATCACAATGCTCCATGCCCTTGTCAACGCAATGCTCCAGAACTCTTGGCATCATAATGCTCCATGCCCGTCTCATCACAATGCTCCATGACACTTGTCATCAAAATGCTCCATGGCCTTTGTCATCACAATGCTCCATGGCCCCTGTTATCACAGTGCTCCATGTTACCTTTCCTCATAATTCTCGATGACCACTGTCATCACAATGCCCCATGACACCTGTCATCACAATTCGCCATGGCCCTTGTCATCACAATGCTCCATGATCCATGTCATCACAATGTTCCTGGACACTTATCATCACAATGAACTATGACCACATTCATCACAATGCTCCATGACCCCTGTCATCACACTGCTCCATGGCCTATGCATTCAAAATGCTCCATGGCCCCTGTAATCACATTGCTCCATGATCCCTTTCATCGCAATGTTCTATGACCACTCTCATCACGATACCCCATGACGCCTATCATCATAATGCTCCAAGGCCCCTCTCATCACAATACTCCATGGCCCCTGTCATCACAGTGCTCCATGATACCTTTCATCATAATGATAGATGACCACTGTCATCACAATGCTCCATGACACCTGTCATCAGAATTGGCCATGGCCCTTGTCATCACAATGCTCCAGGACACTTGTCTTCACAATGTTCCATGGCGCATTTCATCACAATGCTCCATGACCACTTTCATCAAATTGCTCCATGATGCCTGTCATCACAATGCTCCATGGCCTTTGTCATCAAAATTCTACATGGCCCCTGTAATAACAGTGCTTCAGGACAACTTTTATCACAATGCTCCATGACCACTCTCATCACAATGCCAGATAAGACCTTTCATGACAATGCTCCATGGCCCTTGTCATCACAATATTCTATGACTTCTGTCATCACAATGCTCCATGCCCCTGTCATCACAATGCCCCATCACCCCTGCTATTACAATGCTCCATGACCCCTGTCGTCACAATGCTCTGAAACCCTTGTCATCACAATATTCCATGATCCGTGTAATCACGATGATCCATGAACCATTTCTGTACAATGCTCCAGTACCCCTTTCATTAAAATGCTCCATGGCACTTGTCATCAGAATGCTCCAGGAACCCTTCCATCACAATAATCCATGACCCGTTTCCTCACAATTCTCCAGGACCGCTTTCATCACAATGCTCCATTCCCTTGTCATCTCAATGCTTCATGGCCCCTGTCATCAAAATGATCCATGCCCTCGTCATCAAAATGCTCCAGAACTCTTGTCATCACTATGCTCCATGCCCATGTCATCAAAATGCTGCATGGCCCCTGTCATCACAATGCTGCATGACCCCTGTCATCACAATGCTCCATGCCCGTATCATCACAATGCTCCATTACCCATGTCATCGTAGTGATCCATGACCCCTTTCATCACAATGCTGCATGACACCTGTCATCACAATGCTCCGTGGTCTTTGTCATCACAATGCTCCATGACCACTGTCATCACCATGCCCCATGACCCCATTCATCACAATGCTCCATAGCCCTTGTCATCACAATGCTCCATTAGCCCTGTCATCACAATGTTCCATGACTCTTGTCATCAAAATGCCTCATGATCCATTTAATCACAATGCTCCATGACTCCTTTCATCACATCCTCCATGATACTTGTCATTACACTGCCCCATGACCTCTTTCAGAACAATGCTCCATGATACCAGTCATCACAATGCTCCATGACCATTGTCGTCACAATGCTCCATGCCCCTTTCAACACAATGCTCCATGACAACTGTCATCACAATGCTCCATGGCCTTTGTCATCACAATTATACATGGCCCCTGTGATCACAGTGCTCCATGACCCCTTTCATCACAATGCTCCATGACCACTGTCATCACAATGCCCCATGACCCCTGTCATCACAATGCTCCATGGCCCCTGTCATTACAATGCTCCATGACCACTGTCATCACAATGTTCCATGATCGCTGTAATCACAATGACTCATGACACCTTTCCTCAGAAGGCTCCAGTACGCCTGTCATCACAATGCTCCAATGACCGTCTCATCACAATGCTCCATGATCCCTGTCAGCACAACGTTCCATGACAATTGTCATCACAATGCTCCATGACACCTGTCATCACAATGTTGCCTGCCCATGTCATCAAAATGCTCCATGTCCCCTGTAATCACAATGTTCCATTACACCTGTCTTCACAATGTTCCCTGCCCATGTCATCACAATGCTCCATTACCAATGTAATCAAAATGTTCGCCTGCCCTTGTCATCAAAATGCTCCATGGCCCCTTTAATCACAATGCTCCATGAACCCTGTCATCACAATGTTCCATGACAGTTGTCATCACAATGCTCCATGACCCTGTAATCACAATGCTCCATGCCCTTGTCATCACGATGCTCCAGAACTCTTGTCATCATAATGATGAATGCTCGTGTCATCACAAAGCTCCATGATACTTGTCATCACAATGTTCCATGGCCTTGTCATTACAATACTCCATGGCCCCTGTCATCACAGTGCTCCATGATACCTTTTATCACAATTCTAGATGACCACTGTCATCACAATGCCCCAAGACACATGTCATCACAATTCGCCATGGCCCTTGCCATCACAATGCTCCATGACCCGTGTCATCACAATGGTCCAGGACACTTGTCATCACAATGATCCATGACCCCTGTCATCACACTGCTCCATGGACTATGCATTCAAAATGCTCCATGGCCCCTGTAATCACATTGCTCCATGATCCCTTTCATCACGATGTTCTATGACCACTCTCATCACAATACCCCATGACGCCTATCATCATAATGCTCCAAGGCCCCTCTCATCACAATGCTCCATGAACCCTGTCATCACAATGTTCCATGACACTTGTCATCACAGTGCTCCATGAACCCCTGTCATCACAATATTCACTGCCCATGTAATCACACTGCTCCTGGTCTCCTGTAATCACAGTGCTCCATACCCTTTTCATCACAATGCTCCAGAACTCTTGTCATCATAATGCTCCATGCCCGTGTCATCACAATGCTTGAAGAACCTTGTCATCACAATGCTCCATGAACCGTGTCATCACAAGGTTCCAGGACCCTTGTCATCACAATGATCCATGACCCCTGTCATCTCAATGCTCCGTGATCTTTGTATTCACAATGCTCCCTGGCCCCTATAATTGCGGTGATCCATGACCCCTGTCATCACAATGCTCCCTGGTATATTTCATCACAATTCTAGATGACCACTGTCATCACAGTGCTCCACGGCCCCTGTCGTCAGAGTCCTCCATGATACCGTTCATTACAATTCTACATGACCACTGTCATCACAATGCCGCATGACACCTGTCATCACAATTCGCCATGGCACTTGTCATCACAATGCTCCATGAACCATGTCATCACAATGTTCATGGACAATAGTCATGACAATGCTCCATGACAACTTACATCACAATGCTCCTTGACCCCTGTCATTTCATTGCTCCATGGCCTATGCATTCACAATGCTCCATGGTCCCTGTAATCACAATGCTCCATACCCTTGTCATCGCAATGCTCCAGATCACTTCTCATCATAATGCTCCATGCCCGTGTCATCACAATGCTCCATGGCCCCTGTCATCACAGTGCTCCGTGATACCTTTCATCATAATGATAGATGACCACTGTCATCACAATGCTCCATGACACCTGTCATCAGAATTGGCCATGGCCCTTGTCATCACAATGCTCCAGGACACTTGTCTTCACAATGTTCCATGGCGCATTTCATCACAATGCTCCATGACCACTTTCATCAAATTGCTCCATGATGCCTGTCATCACAATGCTCCATGGCCTTTGTCATCAAAATTCTACATGGCCCCTGTAATAACAGTGCTTCAGGACAACTTTTATCACAATGCTCCATGACCACTCTCATCACAATGCCAGATAAGACCTTTCATGACAATGCTCCATGGCCCTTGTCATCACAATATTCTATGACTTCTGTCATCACAATGCTCCATGCCCCTGTCATCACAATGCCCCATCACCCCTGCTATTACAATGCTCCATGACCCCTGTCGTCGCAATGCTCTGAAACCCTTGTCATCACAATATTCCATGATCCGTGTAATCACGATGATCCATGAACCATTTCTGTACAATGCTCCAGTACCCCTTTCATTAAAATGCTCCATGGCACTTGTCATCAGAATGCTCCAGGAACCCTTCCATCACAATAATCCATGACCCGTTTCCTCACAATTCTCCAGGACCGCTTTCATCACAATGCTCCATTCCCTTGTCATCTCAATGCTTCATGGCCCCTGTCATCAAAATGATCCATGCCCTCGTCATCAAAATGCTCCAGAACTCTTGTCATCACTATGCTCCATGCCCATGTCATCAAAATGCTGCATGGCCCCTGTCATCACAATGCTGCATGACCCCTGTCATCACAATGCTCCATGCCCGTATCATCACAATGCTCCATTACCCATGTCATCGTAGTGATCCATGACCCCTTTCATCACAATGCTGCATGACACCTGTCATCACAATGCTCCGTGGTCTTTGTCATCACAATGCTCCATGACCACTGTCATCACCATGCCCCATGACCCCATTCATCACAATGCTCCATAGCCCTTGTCATCACAATGCTCCATTAGCCCTGTCATCACAATGTTCCATGACTCTTGTCATCAAAATGCCTCATGATCCATTTAATCACAATGCTCCATGACTCCTTTCATCACATCCTCCATGATACTTGTCATTACACTGCCCCATGACCTCTTTCAGAACAATGCTCCATGATACCAGTCATCACAATGCTCCATGACCATTGTCGTCACAATGCTCCATGCCCCTTTCAACACAATGCTCCATGACAACTGTCATCACAATGCTCCATGGCCTTTGTCATCACAATTATACATGGCCCCTGTGATCACAGTGCTCCATGACCCCTTTCATCACAATGCTCCATGACCACTGTCATCACAATGCCCCATGACCCCTGTCATCACAATGCTCCATGACCCCTGTCATTACAATGCTCCATGACCACTGTCATCACAATGTTCCATGATCGCTGTAATCACAATGACTCATGACACCTTTCCTCAGAAGGCTCCAGTACGCCTGTCATCACAATGCTCCAATGACCGTCTCATCACAATGCTCCATGATCCCTGTCAGCACAACGTTCCATGACAATTGTCATCACAATGCTCCATGACACCTGTCATCACAATGTTGCCTGCCCATGTCATCAAAATGCTCCATGTCCCCTGTAATCACAATGTTCCATTACACCTGTCTTCACAATGTTCCCTGCCCATGTCATCACAATGCTCCATTACCAATGTAATAAAAATGTTCGCCTGCCCTTGTCATCAAAATGCTCCATGGCCCCTTTAATCACAATGCTCCATGAACCCTGTCATCACAATGTTCCATGACAGTTGTCATCACAATGCTCCATGACCCTGTAATCACAATGCTCCATGCCCTTGTCATCACAATGCTCCAGAACTCTTGTCATCATAATGATGAATGCTCGTGTCATCACAAAGCTCCATGATACTTGTCATCACAATGTTCCATGGCCTTGTCATTACAATACTCCATGGCCCCTGTCATCACAGTGCTCCATGATACCTTTTATCACAATTCTAGATGACCACTGTCATCACAATGCCCCAAGACACATGTCATCACAATTCGCCATGGCCCTTGCCATCACAATGCTCCATGACCCGTGTCATCACAATGGTACAGGACACTTGTCATCACAATGATCCATGACCACTTACATCACAATGCTCCTTGACTCCTGTCATCACAATGCTCCATAGCCTATGCATTCGCAATGCTACATGGTCCCTGTAATCACATTGCTCCATGATCCATTTCATCACAATGCTCTATGACCCCTGTCATTACAATGCCACATTATACCTGTCATCACAATGCTCCATGGCCCCTGTCAGCACAATGTTCCATGAGAGATGTCATCACTGTCCTCCATGGTCCCTGTAATCACAATGCTCCATTCCCTTGTCAACGCAATGCTCCAGAACTCTTGTCATCATAATGCTCCATGCCCGTCTCATCACAATTCTCCATGACACTTTTCATTAAAATGCTCCATGGCCTTTATCATCACAATGCTCCATGGCCCCTGTTATCACAGTGATCCATGGTACCTTTCATCACAATGCTAGATAACCTCTGTCATCACAATGCCCGATGACACCTGTCATCAGAATTGGCCATGGCCCTTGTCATCACAATGCTCCATGCCCTTGTCAACGCAATGCTCCAGAACTCTTGGCATCATAATGCTCCATGCCCGTCTCATCACAATGCTCCATGACACTTGTCATCAAAATGCTCCATGGCCTTTGTCATCACAATGCTCCATGGCCCCTGTTATCACAGTGCTCTATGTTACCTTTCCTCATAATTCTCGATGACCACTGTCATCACAATGCCCCATGACACCTGTCATCACAATTCGCCATGGCCCTTGTCATCACAATGCTCCATGATCCATGTCATCACAATGTTCCTGGACACTTATCATCACAATGAACTATGACCACATTCATCACAATGCTCCATGACCCCTGTCATCACACTGCTCCATGGCCTATGCATTCAAAATGCTCCATGGCCCCTGTAATCACATTGCTCCATGATCCCTTTCATCGCAATGTTCTATGACCACTCTCATCACGATACCCCATGACGCCTATCATCATAATGCTCCAAGGCCCCTCTCATCACAATACTCCATGGCCCCTGTCATCACAGTGCTCCATGATACCTTTCATCATAATGATAGATGACCACTGTCATCACAATGCTCCATGACACCTGTCATCAGAATTGGCCATGGCCCTTGTCATCACAATGCTCCAGGACACTTGTCTTCACAATGTTCCATGGCGCATTTCATCACAATGCTCCATGACCACTTTCATCAAATTGCTCCATGATGCCTGTCATCACAATGCTCCATGGCCTTTGTCATCAAAATTCTACATGGCCCCTGTAATAACAGTGCTTCAGGACAACTTTTATCACAATGCTCCATGACCACTCTCATCACAATGCCAGATAAGACCTTTCATGACAATGCTCCATGGCCCTTGTCATCACAATATTCTATGACTTCTGTCATCACAATGCTCCATGCCCCTGTCATCACAATGCCCCATCACCCCTGCTATTACAATGCTCCATGACCCCTGTCGTCACAATGCTCTGAAACCCTTGTCATCACAATATTCCATGATCCGTGTAATCACGATGATCCATGAACCATTTCTGTACAATGCTCCAGTACCCCTTTCATTAAAATGCTCCATGGCACTTGTCATCAGAATGCTCCAGGAACCCTTCCATCACAATAATCCATGACCCGTTTCCTCACAATTCTCCAGGACCGCTTTCATCACAATGCTCCATTCCCTTGTCATCTCAATGCTTCATGGCCCCTGTCATCAAAATGATCCATGCCCTCGTCATCAAAATGCTCCAGAACTCTTGTCATCACTATGCTCCATGCCCATGTCATCAAAATGCTGCATGGCCCCTGTCATCACAATGCTGCATGACCCCTGTCATCACAATGCTCCATGCCCGTATCATCACAATGCTCCATTACCCATGTCATCGTAGTGATCCATGACCCCTTTCATCACAATGCTGCATGACACCTGTCATCACAATGCTCCGTGGTCTTTGTCATCACAATGCTCCATGACCACTGTCATCACCATGCCCCATGACCCCATTCATCACAATGCTCCATAGCCCTTGTCATCACAATGCTCCATTAGCCCTGTCATCACAATGTTCCATGACTCTTGTCATCAAAATGCCTCATGATCCATTTAATCACAATGCTCCATGACTCCTTTCATCACATCCTCCATGATACTTGTCATTACACTGCCCCATGACCTCTTTCAGAACAATGCTCCATGATACCAGTCATCACAATGCTCCATGACCATTGTCGTCACAATGCTCCATGCCCCTTTCAACACAATGCTCCATGACAACTGTCATCACAATGCTCCATGGCCTTTGTCATCACAATTATACATGGCCCCTGTGATCACAGTGCTCCATGACCCCTTTCATCACAATGCTCCATGACCACTGTCATCACAATGCCCCATGACCCCTGTCATCACAATGCTCCATGGCCCCTGTCATTACAATGCTCCATGACCACTGTCATCACAATGTTCCATGATCGCTGTAATCACAATGACTCATGACACCTTTCCTCAGAAGGCTCCAGTACGCCTGTCATCACAATGCTCCAATGACCGTCTCATCACAATGCTCCATGATCCCTGTCAGCACAACGTTCCATGACAATTGTCATCACAATGCTCCATGACACCTGTCATCACAATGTTGCCTGCCCATGTCATCAAAATGCTCCATGTCCCCTGTAATCACAATGTTCCATTACACCTGTCTTCACAATGTTCCCTGCCCATGTCATCACAATGCTCCATTACCAATGTAATCAAAATGTTCGCCTGCCCTTGTCATCAAAATGCTCCATGGCCCCTTTAATCACAATGCTCCATGAACCCTGTCATCACAATGTTCCATGACAGTTGTCATCACAATGCTCCATGACCCTGTAATCACAATGCTCCATGCCCTTGTCATCACGATGCTCCAGAACTCTTGTCATCATAATGATGAATGCTCGTGTCATCACAAAGCTCCATGATACTTGTCATCACAATGTTCCATGGCCTTGTCATTACAATACTCCATGGCCCCTGTCATCACAGTGCTCCATGATACCTTTTATCACAATTCTAGATGACCACTGTCATCACAATGCCCCAAGACACATGTCATCACAATTCGCCATGGCCCTTGCCATCACAATGCTCCATGACCCGTGTCATCACAATGGTCCAGGACACTTGTCATCACAATGATCCATGACCCCTGTCATCACACTGCTCCATGGACTATGCATTCAAAATGCTCCATGGCCCCTGAAATCACATTGCTCCATGATCCCTTTCATCACGATGTTCTATGACCACTCTCATCACAATACCCCATGACGCCTATCATCATAATGCTCCAAGGCCCCTCTCATCACAATGCTCCATTAACCCTGTCATCACAATGTTCCATGACACTTGTCATCACAGTGCTCCATGAACCCCTGTCATCACAATATTCACTGCCCATGTAATCACACTGCTCCTGGTCTCCTGTAATCACAGTGCTCCATACCCTTTTCATCACAATGCTCCAGAACTCTTGTCATCATAATGCTCCATGCCCGTGTCATCACAATGCTTGAAGAACCTTGTCATCACAATGCTCCATGAACCGTGTCATCACAAGGTTCCAGGACCCTTGTCATCACAATGATCCATGACCCCTGTCATCTCAATGCTCCATGATCTTTGTATTCACAATGCTCCCTGGCCCCTATAATTGCGGTGATCCATGACCCCTGTCATCACAATGCTCCCTGGTATATTTCATCACAATTCTAGATGACCACTGTCATCACAGTGCTCCACGGCCCCTGTCATCAGAGTCCTCCATGATACCGTTCATTACAATTCTGCATGACCACTGTCATCACAATGCCGCATGACACCTGTCATCACAATTCGCCATGGCACTTGTCATCACAATGCTCCATGAACCATGTCATCACAATGTTCATGGACAATAGTCATGACAATGCTCCATGACAACTTACATCACAATGCTCCTTGACCCCTGTCATTTCATTGCTCCATGGCCTATGCATTCACAATGCTCCATGGTCCCTGTAATCACAATGCTCCATACCCTTGTCATCGCAATGCTCCAGATCACTTCTCATCATAATGCTCCATGCCCGTGTCATCACAATGCTCCATGGCCCCTGTCATCACAGTGCTCCGTGATACCTTTCATCATAATGATAGATGACCACTGTCATCACAATGCTCCATGACACCTGTCATCAGAATTGGCCATGGCCCTTGTCATCACAATGCTCCAGGACACTTGTCTTCACAATGTTCCATGGCGCATTTCATCACAATGCTCCATGACCACTTTCATCAAATTGCTCCATGATGCCTGTCATCACAATGCTCCATGGCCTTTGTCATCAAAATTCTACATGGCCCCTGTAATAACAGTGCTTCAGGACAACTTTTATCACAATGCTCCATGACCACTCTCATCACAATGCCAGATAAGACCTTTCATGACAATGCTCCATGGCCCTTGTCATCACAATATTCTATGACTTCTGTCATCACAATGCTCCATGCCCCTGTCATCACAATGCCCCATCACCCCTGCTATTACAATGCTCCATGACCCCTGTCGTCGCAATGCTCTGAAACCCTTGTCATCACAATATTCCATGATCCGTGTAATCACGATGATCCATGAACCATTTCTGTACAATGCTCCAGTACCCCTTTCATTAAAATGCTCCATGGCACTTGTCATCAGAATGCTCCAGGAACCCTTCCATCACAATAATCCATGACCCGTTTCCTCACAATTCTCCAGGACCGCTTTCATCACAATGCTCCATTCCCTTGTCATCTCAATGCTTCATGGCCCCTGTCATCAAAATGATCCATGCCCTCGTCATCAAAATGCTCCAGAACTCTTGTCATCACTATGCTCCATGCCCATGTCATCAAAATGCTGCATGGCCCCTGTCATCACAATGCTGCATGACCCCTGTCATCACAATGCTCCATGCCCGTATCATCACAATGCTCCATTACCCATGTCATCGTAGTGATCCATGACCCCTTTCATCACAATGCTGCATGACACCTGTCATCACAATGCTCCGTGGTCTTTGTCATCACAATGCTCCATGACCACTGTCATCACCATGCCCCATGACCCCATTCATCACAATGCTCCATAGCCCTTGTCATCACAATGCTCCATTAGCCCTGTCATCACAATGTTCCATGACTCTTGTCATCAAAATGCCTCATGATCCATTTAATCACAATGCTCCATGACTCCTTTCATCACATCCTCCATGATACTTGTCATTACACTGCCCCATGACCTCTTTCAGAACAATGCTCCATGATACCAGTCATCACAATGCTCCATGACCATTGTCGTCACAATGCTCCATGCCCCTTTCAACACAATGCTCCATGACAACTGTCATCACAATGCTCCATGGCCTTTGTCATCACAATTATACATGGCCCCTGTGATCACAGTGCTCCATGACCCCTTTCATCACAATGCTCCATGACCACTGTCATCACAATGCCCCATGACCCCTGTCATCACAATGCTCCATGGCCCCTGTCATTACAATGCTCCATGACCACTGTCATCACAATGTTCCATGATCGCTGTAATCACAATGACTCATGACACCTTTCCTCAGAAGGCTCCAGTACGCCTGTCATCACAATGCTCCAATGACCGTCTCATCACAATGCTCCATGATCCCTGTCAGCACAACGTTCCATGACAATTGTCATCACAATGCTCCATGACACCTGTCATCACAATGTTGCCTGCCCATGTCATCAAAATGCTCCATGTCCCCTGTAATCACAATGTTCCATTACACCTGTCTTCACAATGTTCCCTGCCCATGTCATCACAATGCTCCATTACCAATGTAATCAAAATGTTCGCCTGCCCTTGTCATCAAAATGCTCCATGGCCCCTTTAATCACAATGCTCCATGAACCCTGTCATCACAATGTTCCATGACAGTTGTCATCACAATGCTCCATGACCCTGTAATCACAATGCTCCATGCCCTTGTCATCACAATGCTCCAGAACTCTTGTCATCATAATGATGAATGCTCGTGTCATCACAAAGCTCCATGATACTTGTCATCACAATGTTCCATGGCCTTGTCATTACAATACTCCATGGCCCCTGTCATCACAGTGCTCCATGATACCTTTTATCACAATTCTAGATGACCACTGTCATCACAATGCCCCAAGACACATGTCATCACAATTCGCCATGGCCCTTGCCATCACAATGCTCCATGACCCGTGTCATCACAATGGTCCAGGACACTTGTCATCACAATGATCCATGACCACTTACATCACAATGCTCCTTGACTCCTGTCATCACAATGCTCCATAGCCTATGCATTCGCAATGCTACATGGTCCCTGTAATCACATTGCTCCATGATCCATTTCAACACAATGCTCTATGACCACTGTCATTACAATGCCACATTATACCTGTCATCACAATGCTCCATGGCCCCTTTCAGCACAATGTTCCATGACAGATGTCATCAATCTCCTCCATGGTCCCTGTAATCACAATGCTCCATTCCCTTGTCAACGCAATGCTCCAGAACTCTTGTCATCATAATGCTCCATGCCCGTCTCATCACAATTCTCCATGACAGTTTTCATTAAAATGCTCCATGGCCTTTATCATCACAATGCTCCATGGCCCCTGTTATCACAGTGATCCATGGTACCTTTCATCACAATGCTAGATAACCTCTGTCATCACAATGCCCGATGACACCTGTCATCAGAATTGGCCATGGCCCTTGTCATCACAATGCTCCATGCCCTTGTCAACGCAATGCTCCAGAACTCTTGGCATCATAATGCTCCATGCCCGTCTCATCACAATGCTCCATGACACTTGTCATCAAAATGCTCCATGGCCTTTGTCATCACAATGCTCCATGGCCCCTGTTATCACAGTGCTCCATGTTACCTTTCCTCATAATTCTCGATGACCACTGTCATCACAATGCCTCATGACACCTGTCATCACAATTCGCCATGGCCCTTGTCATCACAATGCTCCATGATCCATGTCATCACAATGTTCCTGGACACTTATCATCACAATGAACTATGACCACATTCATCACAATGCTCCATGACCCCTGTCATCACACTGCTCCATGGACTATGCATTCAAAATGCTCCATGGCCCCTGTAATCACATTGCTCCATGATCCCTTTCATCACAATGTTCTATGACCACTCTCATCACAATACCCCATGACGCCTATCATCATAATGCTCCAAGGCCCCTCTCATCACAATGCTCCATGAACCCTGTCATCACAATGTTCAATGACACTTGTCATCACAGTGCTCCATGAACACCTGTCATCACAATATTCACTGCCCATGTAATCACAATGCTCCTGGTCCCCTGTAATCACAGTGCTCCATACCCTTTTCATCACAATGCTCCAGAACTCTTGTCATCATAATGCTCCATGCCCGTGTCATCACAATGCTTGAAGAACCTTGTCATCACAATGCTCCATGAACCGTGTCATCACAAGGTTCCAGGACCCTTGTCATCACAATGATCCATGACCCCTGTCATCTCAATGCTCCATGATCTTTGTATTCACAATGCTCCCTGGCCCCTATAATTGCGGTGATCCATGACCCCTGTCATCACAATGCTCCCTGGTATATTTCATCACAATTCTAGATGACCACTGTCATCACAGTGCTCCACGGCCCCTGTCATCAGAGTCCTCCATGATACCGTTCATTACAATTCTACATGACCACTGTCATCACAATGCCGCATGACACCTGTCATCACAATTCGCCATGGCACTTGTCATCACAATGCTCCATGAACCATGTCATCACAATGTTCATGGACAATAGTCATGACAATGCTCCATGACAACTTACATCACAATGCTCCTTGACCCCTGTCATTTCATTGCTCCATGGCCTATGCATTCACAATGCTCCATGGTCCCTGTAATCACAATGCTCCATACCCTTGTCATCGCAATGCTCCAGATCACTTCTCATCATAATGCTCCATGCCCGTGTCATCACAATGCTCCATGGCTCCTGTCATCACAGTGCTCCGTGATACCTTTCATCATAATGATAGATGACCACTGTCATCACAATGCTCCATGACACCTGTCATCAGAATTGGCCATGGCCCTTGTCATCACAATGCTCCAGGACACTTGTCTTCACAATGTTCCATGGCGCATTTCATCACAATGCTCCATGACCACTTTCATCAAATTGCTCCATGATGCCTGTCATCACAATGCTCCATGGCCTTTGTCATCAAAATTCTACATGGCCCCTGTAATAACAGTGCTTCAGGACAACTTTTATCACAATGCTCCATGACCACTCTCATCACAATGCCAGATAAGACCTTTCATGACAATGCTCCATGGCCCTTGTCATCACAATATTCTATGACTTCTGTCATCACAATGCTCCATGCCCCTGTCATCACAATGCCCCATCACCCCTGCTATTACAATGCTCCATGACCCCTGTCGTCGCAATGCTCTGAAACCCTTGTCATCACAATATTCCATGATCCGTGTAATCACGATGATCCATGAACCATTTCTGTACAATGCTCCAGTACCCCTTTCATTAAAATGCTCCATGGCACTTGTCATCAGAATGCTCCAGGAACCCTTCCATCACAATAATCCATGACCCGTTTCCTCACAATTCTCCAGGACCGCTTTCATCACAATGCTCCGTTCCCTTGTCATCTCAATGCTTCATGGCCCCTGTCATCAAAATGATCCATGCCCTCGTCATCAAAATGCTCCAGAACTCTTGTCATCACTATGCTCCATGCCCATGTCATCAAAATGCTGCATGGCCCCTGTCATCACAATGCTGCATGACCCCTGTCATCACAATGCTCCATGCCCGTATCATCACAATGCTCCATTACCCATGTCATCGTAGTGATCCATGACCCCTTTCATCACAATGCTGCATGACACCTGTCATCACAATGCTCCGTGGTCTTTGTCATCACAATGCTCCATGACCACTGTCATCACCATGCCCCATGACCCCATTCATCACAATGCTCCATAGCCCTTGTCATCACAATGCTCCATTAGCCCTGTCATCACAATGTTCCATGACTCTTGTCATCAAAATGCCTCATGATCCATTTAATCACAATGCTCCATGACTCCTTTCATCACATCCTCCATGATACTTGTCATTACACTGCCCCATGACCTCTTTCAGAACAATGCTCCTTGATACCAGTCATCACAATGCTCCATGACCATTGTCGTCACAATGCTCCATGCCCCTTTCAACACAATGCTCCATGACAACTGTCATCACAATGCTCCATGGCCTTTGTCATCACAATTATACATGGCCCCTGTGATCACAGTGCTCCATGACCCCTTTCATCACAATGCTCCATGACCACTGTCATCACAATGCCCCATGACCCCTGTCATCACAATGCTCCATGGCCCCTGTCATTACAATGCTCCATGACCACTGTCATCACAATGTTCCATGATCGCTGTAATCACAATGACTCATGACACCTTTCCTCAGAAGGCTCCAGTACGCCTGTCATCACAATGCTCCAATGACCGTCTCATCACAATGCTCCATGATCCCTGTCAGCACAACGTTCCATGACAATTGTCATCACAATGCTCCATGACACCTGTCATCACAATGTTGCCTGCCCATGTCATCAAAATGCTCCATGTCCCCTGTAATCACGATGTTCCATTACACCTGTCTTCACAATGTTCCCTGCCCATGTCATCACAATGCTCCATTACCAATGTAATCAAAATGTTCGCCTGCCCTTGTCATCAAAATGCTCCATGGCCCCTTTAATCACAATGCTCCATGAACCCTGTCATCACAATGTTCCATGACAGTTGTCATCACAATGCTCCATGACCCTGTAATCACAATGCTCCATGCCCTTGTCATCACGATGCTCCAGAACTCTTGTCATCATAATGATGAATGCTCGTGTCATCACAAAGCTCCATGATACTTGTCATCACAATGTTCCATGGCCTTGTCATTACAATACTCCATGGCCCCTGTCATCACAGTGCTCCATGATACCTTTTATCACAATTCTAGATGACCACTGTCATCACAATGCCCCAAGACACATGTCATCACAATTCGCCATGGCCCTTGCCATCACAATGCTCCATGACCCGTGTCATCACAATGGTCCAGGACACTTGTCATCAAAATGATCCATGACCACTTACATCACAATGCTCCTTGACTCCTGTCATCACAATGCTCCATAGCCTATGCATTCGCAATGCTACATGGTTCCTGTAATCACATTGCTCCATGATCCATTTCAACACAATGCTCTATGACCACTGTCATTACAATGCCACATTATACCTGTCATCACAATGCTCCATGGCCCCTTTCAGCACAATGTTCCATGACAGATGTCATCAATCTCCTCCATGGTCCCTGTAATCACAATGCTCCATTCCCTTGTCAACGCAATGCTCCAGAACTCTTGTCATCATAATGCTCCATGCCCGTCTCATCACAATTCTCCATGACAGTTTTCATTAAAATGCTCCATGGCCTTTATCATCACAATGCTCCATGGCCCCTGTTATCACAGTGATCCATGGTACCTTTCATCACAATGCTAGATAACCTCTGTCATCACAATGCCCGATGACACCTGTCATCAGAATTGGCCATGGCCCTTGTCATCACAATGCTCCATGCCCGTGTCAACGCAATGCTCCAGAACTCTTGGCATCATAATGCTCCATGCCCGTCTCATCACAATGCTCCATGACACTTGTCATCAAAATGCTCCATGGCCTTTGTCATCACAATGCTCCATGGCCCCTGTTATCACAGTGCTCCATGTTACCTTTCCTCATAATTCTCGATGACCACTGTCATCACAATGCCCCATGACACCTGTCATCACAATTCGCCATGGCACTTGTCATCACAATGCTCCATGATCCATGTCATCACAATGTTCCTGGACACTTATCATCACAATGAACTATGACCACATTCATCACAATGCTCCATGACCCCTGTCATCACACTGCTCCATGGACTATGCATTCAAAATGCTCCATGGCCCCTGTAATCACATTGCTCCATGATCCCTTTCATCACAATGTTCTATGACCACTCTCATCACAATACCCCATGACGCCTATCATCATAATGCTCCAAGGCCCCTCTCATCACAATGCTCCATGAACCCTGTCATCACAATGTTCAATGACACTTGTCATCACAGTGCTCCATGAACACCTGTCATCACAATATTCACTGCCCATGTAATCACAATGCTCCTGGTCCCCTGTAATCACAGTGCTCCATACCCTTTTCATCACAATGCTCCAGAACTCTTGTCATCATAATGCTCCATGCCCGTGTCATCACAATGCTTGAAGAACCTTGTCATCACAATGCTCCATGAACCGTGTCATCACAAGGTTCCAGGACCCTTGTCATCACAATGATCCATGACCCCTGTCATCTCAATGCTCCATGATCTTTGTATTCACAATGCTCCCTGGCCCCTATAATTGCGGTGATCCATGACCCCTGTCATCACAATGCTCCCTGGTATATTTCATCACAATTCTAGATGACCACTGTCATCACAGTGCTCCACGGCCCCTGTCATCAGAGTCCTCCATGATACCGTTCATTACAATTCTACATGACCACTGTCATCACAATGCCGCATGACACCTGTCATCACAATTCGCCATGGCACTTGTCATCACAATGCTCCATGAACCATGTCATCACAATGTTCATGGACAATAGTCATGACAATGCTCCATGACAACTTACATCACAATGCTCCTTGACCCCTGTCATTTCATTGCTCCATGGCCTATGCATTCACAATGCTCCATGGTCCCTGTAATCACAATGCTCCATACCCTTGTCATCGCAATGCTCCAGATCACTTCTCATCATAATGCTCCATGCCCGTGTCATCACAATGCTCCATGGCTCCTGTCATCACAGTGCTCCGTGATACCTTTCATCATAATGATAGATGACCACTGTCATCACAATGCTCCATGACACCTGTCATCAGAATTGGCCATGGCCCTTGTCATCACAATGCTCCAGGACACTTGTCTTCACAATGTTCCATGGCGCATTTCATCACAATGCTCCATGACCACTTTCATCAAATTGCTCCATGATGCCTGTCATCACAATGCTCCATGGCCTTTGTCATCAAAATTCTACATGGCCCCTGTAATAACAGTGCTTCAGGACAACTTTTATCACAATGCTCCATGACCACTCTCATCACAATGCCAGATAAGACCTTTCATGACAATGCTCCATGGCCCTTGTCATCACAATATTCTATGACTTCTGTCATCACAATGCTCCATGCCCCTGTCATCACAATGCCCCATCACCCCTGCTATTACAATGCTCCATGACCCCTGTCGTCGCAATGCTCTGAAACCCTTGTCATCACAATATTCCATGATCCGTGTAATCACGATGATCCATGAACCATTTCTGTACAATGCTCCAGTACCCCTTTCATTAAAATGCTCCATGGCACTTGTCATCAGAATGCTCCAGGAACCCTTCCATCACAATAATCCATGACCCGTTTCCTCACAATTCTCCAGGACCGCTTTCATCACAATGCTCCATTCCCTTGTCATCTCAATGCTTCATGGCCCCTGTCATCAAAATGATCCATGCCCTCGTCATCAAAATGCTCCAGAACTCTTGTCATCACTATGCTCCATGCCCATGTCATCAAAATGCTGCATGGCCCCTGTCATCACAATGCTGCATGACCCCTGTCATCACAATGCTCCATGCCCGTATCATCACAATGCTCCATTACCCATGTCATCGTAGTGATCCATGACCCCTTTCATCACAATGCTGCATGACACCTGTCATCACAATGCTCCGTGGTCTTTGTCATCACAATGCTCCATGACCACTGTCATCACCATGCCCCATGACCCCATTCATCACAATGCTCCATAGCCCTTGTCATCACAATGCTCCATTAGCCCTGTCATCACAATGTTCCATGACTCTTGTCATCAAAATGCCTCATGATCCATTTAATCACAATGCTCCATGACTCCTTTCATCACATCCTCCATGATACTTGTCATTACACTGCCCCATGACCTCTTTCAGAACAATGCTCCATGATACCAGTCATCACAATGCTCCATGACCATTGTCGTCACAATGCTCCATGCCCCTTTCAACACAATGCTCCATGACAACTGTCATCACAATGCTCCATGGCCTTTGTCATCACAATTATACATGGCCCCTGTGATCACAGTGCTCCATGACCCCTTTCATCACAATGCTCCATGACCACTGTCATCACAATGCCCCATGACCCCTGTCATCACAATGCTCCATGGCCCCTGTCATTACAATGCTCCATGACCACTGTCATCACAATGTTCCATGATCGCTGTAATCACAATGACTCATGACACCTTTCCTCAGAAGGCTCCAGTACGCCTGTCATCACAATGCTCCAATGACCGTCTCATCACAATGCTCCATGATCCCTGTCAGCACAACGTTCCATGACAATTGTCATCACAATGCTCCATGACACCTGTCATCACAATGTTGCCTGCCCATGTCATCAAAATGCTCCATGTCCCCTGTAATCACGATGTTCCATTACACCTGTCTTCACAATGTTCCCTGCCCATGTCATCACAATGCTCCATTACCAATGTAATCAAAATGTTCGCCTGCCCTTGTCATCAAAATGCTCCATGGCCCCTTTAATCACAATGCTCCATGAACCCTGTCATCACAATGTTCCATGACAGTTGTCATCACAATGCTCCATGACCCTGTAATCACAATGCTCCATGCCCTTGTCATCACGATGCTCCAGAACTCTTGTCATCATAATGATGAATGCTCGTGTCATCACAAAGCTCCATGATACTTGTCATCACAATGTTCCATGGCCTTGTCATTACAATACTCCATGGCCCCTGTCATCACAGTGCTCCATGATACCTTTTATCACAATTCTAGATGACCACTGTCATCACAATGCCCCAAGACACATGTCATCACAATTCGCCATGGCCCTTGCCATCACAATGCTCCATGACCCGTGTCATCACAATGGTCCAGGACACTTGTCATCACAATGATCCATGACCCCTGTCATCACACTGCTCCATGGCCTATGCATTCAAAATGCTCCATGGCCCCTGTAATCACATTGCTCCATGATCCCTTTCATCACGATGTTCTATGACCACTCTCATCACAATACCCCATGACGCCTATCATCATAATGCTCCAAGGCCCCTCTCATCACAATGCTCCATGAACCCTGTCAACACAATGTTCCATGACACTTGTCATCACAGTGCTCCATGAACCCCTGTCATCACAATATTCACTGCCCATGTAATCACAATGCTCCTGGTCTCCTGTAATCACAGTGCTCCATACCCTTTTCATCACAATGCTCCAGAACTCTTGTCATCATAATGCTCCATGCCCGTGTCATCACAATGCTTGAAGAACCTTGTCATCACAATGCTCCATGAACCGTGTCATCACAAGGTTCTAGGACCCTTGTCATCACAATGATCCATGACCCCTGTCATCTCAATGCTCCATGATCTTTGTATTCACAATGCTCCCTGGCCCCTATAATTGCGGTGATCCATGACCCCTGTCATCACAATGCTCCCTGGTATATTTCATCACAATTCTAGATGACCACTGTCATCACAGTGCTCCACGGCCCCTGTCGTCAGAGTCCTCCATGATACCTTTCATTACAATTCTACATGACCACTGTCATCACAATGCCCCATGACACCTGTCATCACAATTCGCCATGGCACTTGTCATCACAATGCTCCATGAACCATGTCATCACAATGTTCATGGACACTTGTCATCACAATGCTCCATGACAACTTACATCACAATGCTCCTTGACCCCTGTCATTTCATTGCTCCATGGCCTATGCATTCACAATGCTCCATGGCTCCTGTAAGCACATTGCTCCATGATCCCTTTCATCACAATGCTCCAAGACCGCTGTCATCACAATGCCCCATGACGCCTATCATCATAATGCTCTAAGGCCCCTCTCATCACAATGCTCCATGATCCCTGTCATCACAATGTTCCATGACACTAGTCATCACAGTGCTCCATGACCCCTGTCATCACAATATTCACTGCCCATGTAATCACAATGCTCCTGGTCCCCTGTAATCATAGTGCTCCATACCCTTGTCATCACAATGCTCCAGAACTCTTGTCATCATAATGCTCCATGCCCGTGTCATCACAATGCTTGAAGAACCTTGTCATCACAATGCTCCATGAACCGTGTCATCACAAGGTTCCAGGACCCTTGTCATCACAATGATCCGTGAACCCTGTCATCTCAATGCTCCATGATCTTTGTATTCACAATGCTCCATGGCCTCTATAATTGCGGTGATCCATGACCCCTGTCATCACAATGCTCCCTGGTATATTTCATCACAATTCTAGATGACCACTGTCATCACAGTGCTCCACGGCCCCTGTTATCTGAGTCCTCCCTGATACCTTTAATCACAATTCTATATGACCGCTCTCATCACAATTCCACATGACACCTGTCATCACAATGCTCCATGAACCATGTCATCACAATGTTCATGGACAAGAGTCATCACAATGCTCCTTGACCCCTGTCATTCCATTGCTCCATGGCCTATGCATTCACAATGCTCCATGGCTCCTGTAATCACATTGCTCCATGATCCCTTTCATCACAATACTCCAAGACCGCTGTCATCACAATGCCCCATGACGCCTATCATCATAATGCTCCAAGGCCCCTCTCATCACAATGCTCCATGATCCCTGTCATCACAATGTTCCATGACACTAGTCATCACAGTGCTCCATGACCCCTGTCATCACAATATTCACTGCCCATGTAATCACAATGCTCCTGGTCCCCTGTAATCACAATGCTCCATACCCTTGTCATCACAATGCTCCAGAACTCTTGTCATCATAATGCTCCATTCCCTTGTCATCACAGTTCTCCATGACCACTTTCATCACAATGCTCTATGACCACTGTCATCACAATGCCACATGACACCTGTCATCACAATGCTCTATAGCCCCTGTCAGCACAATGTTCCATGACAGGTATCATCACAATGATCCATGACTGCTGTCATCACAATGTTCCCTGCCCTTGTCATTCTCAATGCTCCCTGGCCCCTGTCATCACAATGCTCCATGCTCATATCATCACAATGCTCCATTACCCATGTCATCGATGTGATCCATGACCCCTTTCATCACAATGCTCCATGACCCCAGTCATCACAATGCTCCATAGCCCTTGTCATCACAATGCTCCATTAGCCCTGTCATCACAATGTTCCATGACTCTTGTCATCAAAATGCCTCATGATCCATTTAATCACAATGCTCCATGACTCCTTTCATCACATCCTCCATGATACTTGTCATTACACTGCCCCATGACCTTTTTCAGAACAATGCTCCATGATACCAGTCATCACAATGCTCCATGACCATTGTCGTCACAATGCTCCATGCCCCTTTCAACACAATGCTCCATGACAACTCTCATCACAATGCTCCATGGTCTTTGTCATCACAATTATACATGGCCCCTGTGATCACAGTGCTCCATGACCCCTTTCATCACAATGCTCCATGACCACTGTCATCACAATGCCCCATGACCCCTGTCATCACAATGCTCCATGGCCCCTGTCATTACAATGCTCCATGACCACTGTCATCACAATGTTCCATGACAGATGTCACCACTATCCTCCATGGTCCCTGTAATCACAATGCTCCATTCCCTTGTCAACGCAATGCTCCAGAACTCTTGTCATCATAATGCTCCATGCCCGTCTCATCACAATACTCCATGACACTTTTCATTAAAATGCTCCATGGTCTTTATCATCACAATGCTCCATGGCCCCTGTTATCACATTGATCCATTGTACCTTTCATCACAATGCTAGATAACCTCTGTCATCACAATGCCCGATGACACCTGTCATCAGAATTGGCCATGGCCCTTGTCATCACAATGCTCCATGCCCTTGTCACCACAATGCTCCAGAACTCTGGGCATCATAATGCTCCATGCCCGTCTCATCACAATGCTCCATGACACTTGTCATCAAAATGCTCCATGGCCTTTGTCATCACAATGCTCCATGGCCCCTGTTATCACAGTGCTCCATGTTACCTTTCATCACAATTCTAGATGACCACTGTCATCACAATGCCCCATGACACCTGTCATCACAATTCGCCATGGCCCTTGTCATCACAATGCTCCATGATCCATGTCATCACAATGTTCCTGGACACTTATCATCACAATGAACTATGACCACATTCATCACAATGCTCCATGACCCCTGTCATCACACTGCTCCATGGCCTATGCATTCAAAATGCTCCATGGCCCCTGTAATCACATTGCTCCATGATCCCTTTCATCACAATGCTCCAAGACCGCTGTCATCACAAGGCCCCATGACGCGTATCATCATAATGCTCCAAGGCCCCTCTCATCACAATGCTCCATGAACCCTGTCATCACAATGTTCCATGACACTTGTCATCACAGTGCTCCATGAACCCCTGTCATCACAATATTCACTGCCCATGTAATCACAATGCTCCTGGTCTCCTGTAATCACAGTGCTCCATACCCTTTTCATCACAATGCTCCAGAACTCTTGTCATCATAATGCTCCATGCCCGTGTCATCACAATGCTTGAAGAACCTTGTCATCACAAAGCTCCATGAACCGTGTCATCACAAGGTTCCAGGACCCTTGTCATCACAATGATCCATGACCCCTGTCATCTCAATGCTCCATGATCTTTGTATTCACAATGCTCCCTGGCCCCTATAATTGCGGTGATCCATGACCCCTGTCATCACAATGCTCCCTGGTATATTTCATCACAATTCTAGATGACCACTGTCATCACAGTGCTCCACGGCCCCTGTCGTCAGAGTCCTCCATGATACCTTTCATTACAATTCTACATGACCACTGTCATCACAATGCCCCATGACACCTGTCATCACAATTCGCCATGGCACTTGTCATCACAAAGCTCCATGAACCATGTCATCACAATGTTCATGGACACTTGTCATCACAATGCTCCATGACAACTTACATCACAATGCTCCTTGACCCCTGTCATTTCATTGCTCCATGGCCTATGCATTCACAATGCTCCATGGTCCGTGTAATCACAATGCTCCATACCCTTGTCATCGCAATGCTCCAGATCACTTCTCATCATAATGCTCCATGCCCGTGTCATCACAATGCTCCATGGCTCCTGTCATCACAGTGCTCCGTGATACCTTTCATCATAATGATAGATGACCACTGTCATCACAATGCTCCATGACACCTGTCATCAGAATTGGCCATGGCCCTTGTCATCACAATGCTCCAGGACACTTGTCTTCACAATGTTCCATGGTGCATTTCATCACAATGCTCCATGACCACTTTCATCAAATTGCTCCATGATGCCTGTCATCACAATGCTCCATGGCCTTTGTCATCAAAATTCTACATGGCCCCTGTAATAACAGTGCTTCAGGACAACTTTTATCACAATGCTCCATGACCACTCTCATCACAATGCCAGATAAGACCTTTCATGACAATGCTCCATGGCCCTTGTCATCACAATATTCTATGACTTCTGTCATCACAATGCTCCATGCCCCTGTCATCACAATGCCCCATCACCCCTGCTATTACAATGCTCCATGACCCCTGTCGTCGCAATGCTCTGAAACCCTTGTCATCACAATATTCCATGATCCGTGTAATCACGATGATCCATGAACCATTTCTGTACAATGCTCCAGTACCCCTTTCATTAAAATGCTCCATGGCACTTGTCATCAGAATGCTCCAGGAACCCTTCCATCACAATAATCCATGACCCGTTTCCTCACAATTCTCCAGGACCGCTTTCATCACAATGCTCCATTCCCTTGTCATCTCAATGCTTCATGGCCCCTGTCATCAAAATGATCCATGCCCTCGTCATCAAAATGCTCCAGAACTCTTGTCATCACTATGCTCCATGCCCATGTCATCAAAATGCTGCATGGCCCCTGTCATCACAATGCTGCATGACCCCTGTCATCACAATGCTCCATGCCCGTATCATCACAATGCTCCATTACCCATGTCATCGTAGTGATCCATGACCCCTTTCATCACAATGCTGCATGACACCTGTCATCACAATGCTCCGTGGTCTTTGTCATCACAATGCTCCATGACCACTGTCATCACCATGCCCCATGACCCCATTCATCACAATGCTCCATAGCCCTTGTCATCACAATGCTCCATTAGCCCTGTCATCACAATGTTCCATGACTCTTGTCATCAAAATGCCTCATGATCCATTTAATCACAATGCTCCATGACTCCTTTCATCACATCCTCCATGATACTTGTCATTACACTGCCCCATGACCTCTTTCAGAACAATGCTCCATGATACCAGTCATCACAATGCTCCATGACCATTGTCGTCACAATGCTCCATGCCCCTTTCAACACAATGCTCCATGACCACTGTCATCACAGTGCTCCACGGCCCCTGTCGTCAGAGTCCTCCATGATACCTTTCATTACAATTCTACATGACCACTGTCATCACAATGCCCCATGACACCTGTCATCACAATTCGCCATGGCACTTGTCATCACAAAGCTCCATGAACCATGTCATCACAATGTTCATGGACACTTGTCATCACAATGCTCCATGACAACTTACATCACAATGCTCCTTGACACCTGTCATTTCATTGCTCCATGGCCTATGCATTCACAATGCTCCATGGCCCCTGTAATCACATTGCTCCATGATCCCTTTCATCACAATGCTCCAAGACCGCTGTCATCACAATGCCCCATGACGCCTATCATCATAATGCTCCAAGGCCCCTCTCATCACAGTGCTCCATGATCCCTCTCATCACAATGTTCCATGACACTAGTCATCACAGTGCTCCATGACCCCTGTCATCACAATATTCACTGCCCATGTAATCACAATGCTCCTGGTCCCCTGTAATCACAATGCTCCATACCCTTTTCATCACAATGCTCCAGAACTCTTGTCATCATAATGCTGCATGCCTGTGTCATCACAGTGCTCCATGTCCACTTTCATCACAATGCTCCTTGACCCCTGTCATCACAATGCTCCATGGCCTATGTATTCACAATGCTCCATGGCCCCTGTAATCACATTGCTCCATGATCCTTTTCATCACAATGCTCTATGACCACTGTCATCACAATGCCACATGACACCTGTCATCACATTGCTCTATAGCCCCTGTCAGCACAATGTTCCATGACAGGTATCATCACAATGATACAAGACTGCTGTCATCAGAATGTTCCCTGCTCTTGTCATCTCAATGCTCCCTGGCCCCTGTTATCACAATGCTCCATGTCCATATCATCACAATGCTCCATTACACATGTCATCGTAGTGATCCATGACCCCTTTCATCACAATGCTGCATGACACCTGTCATCACAATGCTCCATAGCCCTTGTCATCACAATGCTCCATTAGCCCTGTCATCACAATGTTCCATGACTCTTGTCATCAAAATGCCTCATGATCCATTTAATCACAATGCTCCATGACTCCTTTCATCACATCCTCCATGATACTTGTCATTACACTGCCCCATGACCTTTTTCAGAACAATGCTCCATGATACCAGTCATCACAATGCTCCATGACCATTGTCGTCACAATGCTCCATGCCCCTTTCAACACAATGCCCCATGACACCTGTCATCACAATTCGCCATCGCACTTGTCATCACAATGCTCCATGAACCCTGTCATCACAATGTTCCATGACAGTTGTCATCACAATGCTCCATGACCCTGTAATCACAATGCTCCATGCCCTTGTCATCACAATGCTCCAGAACTCTTGTCATCATAATGATGAATGCTCGTGTCATCACAAAGCTCCATGATACTTGTCATCACAATGTTCCATTGCCTTGTCATTACAATACTCCATGGCCCCTGTCATCACAGTGCTCCATGATACCTTTTATCACAATTCTAGATGACCACTGTCATCACAATGCCCCAAGACACATGTCATAACAATTCGCCATGGCCCTTGCCATCACAATGCTCCATGACCCGTGTCATCACAATGGTCCAGGACACTTGTCATCACAATGATCCATGACCACTTACATCACAATGCTCCTTGACTCCTGTCATCACAATGCTCCATAGCCTATGCATTCGCAATGCTACATGGTCCCTGTAATCACATTGCTCCATGATCCATTTCATCACAATGCTCTATGACCACTGTCATTACAATGCCACATTATACCTGTCATCACAATGCTCCATGGCCCCTGTCAGCACAATGTTCCATGACAGATGTCATCACTATCCTCCATGGTCCCTGTAATCACAATGCTCCATTCCCTTGTCAACGCAATGCTCCAGAACTCTTGTCATCATAATGCTCCATGCCCGTCTCATCACAATTCTCCATGACACTTTTCATTAAAATGCTCCATGGCCTTTATCATCACAATGCTCCATTGCCCCTGTTATCAAATTGATCCATTGTACCTTTCATCACAATGCTAGATAACCTCTGTCATCACAATGCCCGATGACACCTGTCATCAGAATTGGCCATGGCCCTTGTCATCACAATGCTCCATGCCCTTGTCAACGCAATGCTCCAGAACTCTTGGCATCATAATGCTCCATGCCCGTCTCATCACAATGCTCCATGACACTTGTCATCAAAATGCTCCATGGCCTTTGTCATCACAATGCTCCATGGCCCCTGTTATCACAGTGCTCCATGTTACCTTTCCTCATAATTCTCGATGACCACTGTCATCACAATGCCCCATGACACCTGTCATCACAATTCGCCATGGCCCTTGTCATCACAATGCTCCATGATCCATGTCATCACAATGTTCCTGGACACTTATCATCACAATGAACTATGACCACATTCATCACAATGCTCCATGACCCCTGTCATCACACTGCTCCATGGACTATGCATTCAAAATGCTCCATGGCCCCTGTAATCACATTGCTCCATGATCCCTTTCATCACAATGTTCTATGACCACTCTCATCACGATACCCCATGACGCCTATCATCATAATGCTCCAAGGCCCCTCTCATCACAATGCTCCATGAACCCTGTCATCACAATGTTCCATGACACTTGTCATCACAGTGCTCCATGAACCCCTGTCATCACAATATTCACTGCCCATGTAATCACAATGCTCCTGGTCCCCTGTAATCACAGTACTCCATACCCTTTTCATCACAATGCTCCAGAACTCTTGTCATCATAATGCTCCATGCCCGTGTCATCACAATGCTTGAAGAACCTTGTCATCACAATGCTCCATGAACCGTGTCATCACAAGGTTCCAGGACCCTTGTCATCACAATGATCCATGACCCCTGTCATCTCAATGCTCCATGATCTTTGTATTCACAATGCTCCCTGGCCCCTATAATTGCGGTGATCCATGACCCCTGTCATCACAATGCTCCCTGGTATATTTCATCACAATTCTAGATGACCACTGTCATCACAGTGCTCCACGGCCCCTGTTATCAGAGTCCTCCCTGATACCTTTAATCACAATTCTATATGACCGCTCTCATCACAATTCCACATGACACCTGTCATCACAATGCTCCATGAACCATGTCATCACAATGTTCATGGACAAGAGTCATCACAATGCTCCATGACAACTTACATCACAATGCTCCTTGACCCCTGTCATTCCATTGCTCCATGGCCTATGCATTCACAATGCTCCATGGCTCCTGTAATCACATTGCTCCATGATCCCTTTCATCACAATACTCCAAGACCGCTGTCATCACAATGCCCCATGACGCCTATCATCATAATGCTCCAAGGCCCCTCTCATCACAATGCTCCATGATCCCTGTCATCACAATGTTCCATGACACTAGTCATCACAGTGCTCCATGACCCCTGTCATCACAATATTCACTGCCCATGTAATCACAATGCTCCTGGTCCCCTGTAATCACAATGCTCCATACCCTTGTCATCACAATGCTCCAGAACTCTTGTCATCATAATGCTCCATTCCCTTGTCATCACAGTTCTCCATGACCACTTTCATCACAATGCTCTATGACCACTGTCATCACAATGCCACATGACACCTGTCATCACAATGCTCTATAGCCCCTGTCAGCACAATGTTCCATGACAGGTATCATCACAATGATCCATGACTGCTGTCATCACAATGTTCCCTGCCCTTGTCATTCTCAATGCTCCCTGGCCCCTGTCATCACAATGCTCCATGCTCATATCATCACAATGCTCCATTACCCATGTCATCGATGTGATCCATGACCCCTTTCATCACAATGCTCCATGACCCCAGTCATCACAATGCTCCATAGCCCTTGTCATCACAATGCTCCATTAGCCCTGTCATCACAATGTTCCATGACTCTTGTCATCAAAATGCCTCATGATCCATTTAATCACAATGCTCCATGACTCCTTTCATCACATCCTCCATGATACTTGTCATTACACTGCCCCATGACCTTTTTCAGAACAATGCTCCATGATACCAGTCATCACAATGCTCCATGACCATTGTCGTCACAATGCTCCATGCCCCTTTCAACACAATGCTCCATGACAACTCTCATCACAATGCTCCATGGTCTTTGTCATCACAATTATACATGGCCCCTGTGATCACAGTGCTCCATGACCCCTTTCATCACAATGCTCCATGACCACTGTCATCACAATGCCCCATGACCCCTGTCATCACAATGCTCCATGGCCCCTGTCATTACAATGCTCCATGACCACTGTCATCACAATGTTCCATGACAGATGTCACCACTATCCTCCATGGTCCCTGTAATCACAATGCTCCATTCCCTTGTCAACGCAATGCTCCAGAACTCTTGTCATCATAATGCTCCATGCCCGTCTCATCACAATACTCCATGACACTTTTCATTAAAATGCTCCATGGTCTTTATCATCACAATGCTCCATGGCCCCTGTTATCACATTGATCCATTGTACCTTTCATCACAATGCTAGATAACCTCTGTCATCACAATGCCCGAGGACACCTGTCATCAGAATTGGCCATGGCCCTTGTCATCACAATGCTCCATGCCCTTGTCACCACAATGCTCCAGAACTCTGGGCATCATAATGCTCCATGCCCGTCTCATCACAATGCTCCATGACACTTGTCATCAAAATGCTCCATGGCCTTTGTCATCACAATGCTCCATGGCCCCTGTTATCACAGTGCTCCATGTTACCTTTCATCACAATTCTAGATGACCACTGTCATCACAATGCCCCATGACACCTGTCATCACAATTCGCCATGGCCCTTGTCATCACAATGCTCCATGATCCATGTCATCACAATGTTCCTGGACACTTATCATCACAATGAACTATGACCACATTCATCACAATGCTCCATGACCCCTGTCATCACACTGCTCCATGGCCTATGCATTCAAAATGCTCCATGGCCCCTGTAATCACATTGCTCCATGATCCCTTTCATCACAATGCTCCAAGACCGCTGTCATCACAAGGCCCCATGACGCGTATCATCATAATGCTCCAAGGCCCCTCTCATCACAATGCTCCATGAACCCTGTCATCACAATGTTCCATGACACTTGTCATCACAGTGCTCCATGAACCCCTGTCATCACAATATTCACTGCCCATGTAATCACAATGCTCCTGGTCTCCTGTAATCACAGTGCTCCATACCCTTTTCATCACAATGCTCCAGAACTCTTGTCATCATAATGCTCCATGCCCGTGTCATCACAATGCTTGAAGAACCTTGTCATCACAAAGCTCCATGAACCGTGTCATCACAAGGTTCCAGGACCCTTGTCATCACAATGATCCATGACCCCTGTCATCTCAATGCTCCATGATCTTTGTATTCACAATGCTCCCTGGCCCCTATAATTGCGGTGATCCATGACCCCTGTCATCACAATGCTCCCTGGTATATTTCATCACAATTCTAGATGACCACTGTCATCACAGTGCTCCACGGCCCCTGTCGTCAGAGTCCTCCATGATACCTTTCATTACAATTCTACATGACCACTGTCATCACAATGCCCCATGACACCTGTCATCACAATTCGCCATGGCACTTGTCATCACAAAGCTCCATGAACCATGTCATCACAATGTTCATGGACACTTGTCATCACAATGCTCCATGACAACTTACATCACAATGCTCCTTGACCCCTGTCATTTCATTGCTCCATGGCCTATGCATTCACAATGCTCCATGGTCCGTGTAATCACAATGCTCCATACCCTTGTCATCGCAATGCTCCAGATCACTTCTCATCATAATGCTCCATGCCCGTGTCATCACAATGCTCCATGGCTCCTGTCATCACAGTGCTCCGTGATACCTTTCATCATAATGATAGATGACCACTGTCATCACAATGCTCCATGACACCTGTCATCAGAATTGGCCATGGCCCTTGTCATCACAATGCTCCAGGACACTTGTCTTCACAATGTTCCATGGTGCATTTCATCACAATGCTCCATGACCACTTTCATCAAATTGCTCCATGATGCCTGTCATCACAATGCTCCATGGCCTTTGTCATCAAAATTCTACATGGCCCCTGTAATAACAGTGCTTCAGGACAACTTTTATCACAATGCTCCATGACCACTCTCATCACAATGCCAGATAAGACCTTTCATGACAATGCTCCATGGCCCTTGTCATCACAATATTCTATGACTTCTGTCATCACAATGCTCCATGCCCCTGTCATCACAATGCCCCATCACCCCTGCTATTACAATGCTCCATGACCCCTGTCGTCGCAATGCTCTGAAACCCTTGTCATCACAATATTCCATGATCCGTGTAATCACGATGATCCATGAACCATTTCTGTACAATGCTCCAGTACCCCTTTCATTAAAATGCTCCATGGCACTTGTCATCAGAATGCTCCAGGAACCCTTCCATCACAATAATCCATGACCCGTTTCCTCACAATTCTCCAGGACCGCTTTCATCACAATGCTCCATTCCCTTGTCATCTCAATGCTTCATGGCCCCTGTCATCAAAATGATCCATGCCCTCGTCATCAAAATGCTCCAGAACTCTTGTCATCACTATGCTCCATGCCCATGTCATCAAAATGCTGCATGGCCCCTGTCATCACAATGCTGCATGACCCCTGTCATCACAATGCTCCATGCCCGTATCATCACAATGCTCCATTACCCATGTCATCGTAGTGATCCATGACCCCTTTCATCACAATGCTGCATGACACCTGTCATCACAATGCTCCGTGGTCTTTGTCATCACAATGCTCCATGACCACTGTCATCACCATGCCCCATGACCCCATTCATCACAATGCTCCATAGCCCTTGTCATCACAATGCTCCATTAGCCCTGTCATCACAATGTTCCATGACTCTTGTCATCAAAATGCCTCATGATCCATTTAATCACAATGCTCCATGACTCCTTTCATCACATCCTCCATGATACTTGTCATTACACTGCCCCATGACCTCTTTCAGAACAATGCTCCATGATACCAGTCATCACAATGCTCCATGACCATTGTCGTCACAATGCTCCATGCCCCTTTCAACACAATGCTCCATGACAACTGTCATCACAATGCTCCATGGCCTTTGTCATCACAATTATACATGGCCCCTGTGATCACAGTGCTCCATGACCCCTTTCATCACAATGCTCCATGACCACAGTCATCACAATGCCCCATGACCCCTGTCATCACAATGCTCCATGGCCCCTGTCATTACAATGCTCCATGACCACTGTCATCACAATGTTCCATGATCGCTGTAATCACAATGACTCATGACACCTTTCCTCAGAAGGCTCCAGTACGCCTGTCATCACAATGCTCCAATGACCGTCTCATCACAATGCTCCATGATCCCTGTCAGCACAACGTTCCATGACAATTGTCATCACAATGCTCCATGACACCTGTCATCACAATGTTGCCTGCCCATGTCATCAAAATGCTCCATGTCCCCTGTAATCACAATGTTCCATTACACCTGTCTTCACAATGTTCCCTGCCCATGTCATCACAATGCTCCATTACCAATGTAATCAAAATGTTCGCCTGCCCTTGTCATCAAAATGCTCCATGGCCCCTTTAATCACAATGCTCCATGAACCCTGTCATCACAATGTTCCATGACAGTTGTCATCACAATGCTCCATGACCCTGTAATCACAATGCTCCATGCCCTTGTCATCACGATGCTCCAGAACTCTTGTCATCATAATGATGAATGCTCGTGTCATCACAAAGCTCCATGATACTTGTCATCACAATGTTCCATGGCCTTGTCATTACAATACTCCATGGCCCCTGTCATCACAGTGCTCCATGATACCTTTTATCACAATTCTAGATGACCACTGTCATCACAATGCCCCAAGACACATGTCATCACAATTCGCCATGGCCCTTGCCATCACAATGCTCCATGACCCGTGTCATCACAATGGTCCAGGACACTTGTCATCACAATGATCCATGACCCCTGTCATCACACTGCTCCATGGCCTATGCATTCAAAATGCTCCATGGCCCCTGTAATCACATTGCTCCATGATCCCTTTCATCACGATGTTCTATGACCACTCTCATCACAATACCCCATGACGCCTATCATCATAATGCTCCAAGGCCCCTCTCATCACAATGCTCCATGAACCCTGTCATCACAATGTTCCATGACACTTGTCATCACAGTGCTCCATGAACCCCTGTCATCACAATATTCACTGCCCATGTAATCACAATGCTCCTGGTCTCCTGTAATCACAGTGCTCCATACCCTTTTCATCACAATGCTCCAGAACTCTTGTCATCATAATGCTCCATGCCCGTGTCATCACAATGCTTGAAGAACCTTGTCATCACAATGCTCCATGAACCGTGTCATCACAAGGTTCTAGTACCCTTGTCATCACAATGATCCATGACCCCTGTCATCTCAATGCTCCATGATCTTTGTATTCACAATGCTCCCTGGCCCCTATAATTGCGGTGATCCATGACCCCTGTCATCACAATGCTCCCTGGTATATTTCATCACAATTCTAGATGACCACTGTCATCACAGTGCTCCACGGCCCCTGTCGTCAGAGTCCTCCATGATACCTTTCATTACAATTCTACATGACCACTGTCATCACAATGCCCCATGACACCTGTCATCACAATTCGCCATGGCACTTGTCATCACAATGCTCCATGAACCATGTCATCACAATGTTCATGGACACTTGTCATCACAATGCTCCATGACAACTTACATCACAATGCTCCTTGACCCCTGTCATTTCATTGCTCCATGGCCTATGCATTCACAATGCTCCATGGCTCCTGTAAGCACATTGCTCCATGATCCCTTTCATCACAATGCTCCAAGACCGCTGTCATCACAATGCCCCATGACGCCTATCATCATAATGCTCTAAGGCCCCTCTCATCACAATGCTCCATGATCCCTGTCATCACAATGTTCCATGACACTAGTCATCACAGTGCTCCATGACCCCTGTCATCACAATATTCACTGCCCATGTAATCACAATGCTCCTGGTCCCCTGTAATCATAGTGCTCCATACCCTTTTCATCACAATGCTCCAGAACTCTTGTCATCATAATGCTCCATGCCCGTGTCATCACAATGCTTGAAGAACCTTGTCATCACAATGCTCCATGAACCGTGTCATCACAAGGTTCCAGGACCCTTGTCATCACAATGATCCGTGAACCCTGTCATCTCAATGCTCCATGATCTTTGTATTCACAATGCTCCATGGCCTCTATAATTGCGGTGATCCATGACCCCTGTCATCACAATGCTCCCTGGTATATTTCATCACAATTCTAGATGACCACTGTCATCACAGTGCTCCACGGCCCCTGTTATCTGAGTCCTCCCTGATACCTTTAATCACAATTCTATATGACCGCTCTCATCACAATTCCACATGACACCTGTCATCACAATGCTCCATGAACCATGTCATCACAATGTTCATGGACAAGAGTCATCACAATGCTCCATGACAACTTACATCACAATGCTCCTTGACCCCTGTCATTCCATTGCTCCATGGCCTATGCATTCACAATGCTCCATGGCTCCTGTAATCACATTGCTCCATGATCCCTTTCATCACAATACTCCAAGACCGCTGTCATCACAATGCCCCATGACGCCTATCATCATAATGCTCCAAGGCCCCTCTCATCACAATGCTCCATGATCCCTGTCATCACAATGTTCCATGACACTAGTCATCACAGTGCTCCATGACCCCTGTCATCACAATGCCACATGACACCTGTCATCACAATGCTCTATAGCCCCTGTCAGCACAATGTTCCATGACAGGTATCATCACAATGATCCATGACTGCTGTCATCACAATGTTCCCTGCCCTTGTCATTCTCAATGCTCCCTGGCCCCTGTCATCACAATGCTCCATGCTCATATCATCACAATGCTCCATTACCCATGTCATCGATGTGATCCATGACCCCTTTCATCACAATGCTCCATGACCCCAGTCATCACAATGCTCCATAGCCCTTGTCATCACAATGCTCCATTAGCCCTGTCATCACAATGTTCCATGACTCTTGTCATCAAAATGCCTCATGATCCATTTAATCACAATGCTCCATGACTCCTTTCATCACATCCTCCATGATACTTGTCATTACACTGCCCCATGACCTTTTTCAGAACAATGCTCCATGATACCAGTCATCACAATGCTCCATGACCATTGTCGTCACAATGCTCCATGCCCCTTTCAACACAATGCTCCATGACAACTGTCATCACAATGCTCCATGGTCTTTGTCATCACAATTATACATGGCCCCTGTGATCACAGTGCTCCATGACCCCTTTCATCACAATGCTCCATGACCACTGTCATCACAATGCCCCATGACCCCTGTCATCACAATGCTCCATGGCCCCTGTCATTACAATGCTCCATGACCACTGTCATCACAATGTTCCATGACAGATGTCACCACTATCCTCCATGGTCCCTGTAATCACAATGCTCCATTCCCTTGTCAACGCAATGCTCCAGAACTCTTGTCATCATAATGCTCCATGCCCGTCTCATCACAATTCTCCATGACACTTTTCATTAAAATGCTCCATGGCCTTTATCATCACAATGCTCCATGGCCCCTGTTATCACATTGATCCATTGTACCTTTCATCACAATGCTAGATAACCTCTGTCATCACAATGCCCGATGACACCTGTCATCAGAATTGGCCATGGCCCTTGTCATCACAATGCTCCATGCCCTTGTCACCACAATGCTCCAGAACTCTGGGCATCATAATGCTCCATGCCCGTCTCATCACAATGCTCCATGACACTTGTCATCAAAATGCTCCATGGCCTTTGTCATCACAATGCTCCATGGCCCCTGTTATCACAGTGCTCCATGTTACCTTTCATCACTATTCTAGATGACCACTGTCATCACAATGTCCCATGACACCTGTCATCACAATTCGCCATGGCCCTTGTCATCACAATGCTCCATGATCCATGTCATCACAATGTTCCTGGACACTTATCATCACAATGAACTATGACCACATTCATCACAATGCTCCATGACCCCTGTCATCACACTGCTCCATGGCCTATGCATTCAAAATGCTCCATGGCCCCTGTAATCACATTGCTCCATGATCCCTTTCATCACAATGCTCCAAGACCGCTGTCATCACAAGGCCCCATGACGCGTATCATCATAATGCTCCAAGGCCCCTCTCATCACAATGCTCCATGAACCCTGTCATCACAATGTTCCATGACACTTGTCATCACAGTGCTCCATGAACCCCTGTCATCACAATATTCACTGCCCATGTAATCACAATGCTCCTGGTCTCCTGTAATCACAGTGCTCCATACCCTTTTCATCACAATGCTCCAGAACTCTTGTCATCATAATGCTCCATGCCCGTGTCATCACAATGCTTGAAGAACCTTGTCATCACAATGCTCCATGAACCGTGTCATCACAAGGTTCCAGGACCCTTGTCATCACAATGATCCATGACCCCTGTCATCTCACTGCTCCATGATCTTTGTATTCACAATGCTCCCTGGCCCCTATAATTGCGGTGATCCATGACCCCTGTCATCACAATGCTCCCTGGTATATTTCATCACAATTCTAGATGACCACTGTCATCACAGTGCTCCACGGCCCCTGTCGTCAGAGTCCTCCATGATACCTTTCATTACAATTCTACATGACCACTGTCATCACAATGCCCCATGACACCTGTCATCACAATTCGCCATGGCACTTGTCATCACAAAGCTCCATGAACCATGTCATCACAATGTTCATGGACACTTGTCATCACAATGCTCCATGACAACTTACATCACAATGCTCCTTGACCCCTGTCATTTCATTGCTACATGGCCTATGCATTCACAATGCTCCATGGCCCCTGTAATCACATTGCTCCATGATCCCTTTCATCACAATGCTCCAAGACCGCTGTCATCACAATGCCCCATGACGCCTATCATCATAATGCTCCAAGGCCCCTCTCATCACAGTGCTCCATGATCCCTCTCATCACAATGTTCCATGACACTAGTCATCACAGTGCTCCATGACCCCTGTCATCACAATATTCACTGCCCATGTAATCACAATGCTCCTGGTCCCCTGTAATCACAATGCTCCATACCCTTTTCATCACAATGCTCCAGAACTCTTGTCATCATAATGCTGCATGCCCGTGTCATCACAGTGCTCCATGTCCACTTTCATCACAATGCTCCTTGACCCCTGTCATCACAATGCTCCATGGCCTATGTATTCACAATGCTCCATGGCCCCTGTAATCACATTGCTCCATGATCCTTTTCATCACAATGCTCTATGACCACTGTCATCACAATGCCACATGACACCTGTCATCAGAATGCTCTATAGCCCCTGTCAGCACAATGTTCCATGACAGGTATCATCACAATGATACAAGACTGCTGTCATCAGAATGTTCCCTGCTCTTGTCATCTCAATGCTCCCTGGCCCCTGTTATCACAATGCTCCATGTCCATATCATCACAATGCTCCATTACACATGTCATCGTAGTGATCCATGACCCCTTTCATCACAATGCTGCATGACACCTGTCATCACAATGCTCCATAGCCCTTGTCATCACAATGCTCCATAGCCCTTGTTATCACAATGCTCCATTAGCCCTGTCATCACAATGTTCCATGACTCTTGTCATCAAAATGCCTCATGATCCATTTAATCACAATGCTCCATGACTCCTTTCATCACATCCTCCATGATACTTGTCATTACACTGCCCCATGACCTTTTTCAGAACAATGCTCCATGATACCAGTCATCACAATGCTCCATGACCATTGTCGTCACAATGCTCCATGCCCCTTTCAACACAATGCCCCATGACACCTGTCATCACAATTCGCCATCGCACTTGTCATCACAATGCTCCATGAACCCTGTCATCACAATGTTCCATGACAGTTGTCATCACAATGCTCCATGACCCTGTAATCACAATGCTCCATGCCCTTGTCATCACAATGCTCCAGAACTCTTGTCATCATAATGATGAATGCTCGTGTCATCACAAAGCTCCATGATACCTGTTATCACAATGTTCCATTGCCTTGTCATTACAATACTCCATGGCCCCTGTCATCACAGTGCTCCATGATACCTTTTATCACAATTCTAGATGACCACTGTCATCACAATGCCCCAAGACACATGTCATAACAATTCGCCATGGCCCTTGCCATCACAATGCTCCATGACCCGTGTCATCACAATGGTCCAGGACACTTGTCATCACAATGATCCATGACCACTTACATCACAATGCTCCTTGACTCCTGTCATCACAATGCTCCATAGCCTATGCATTCGCAATGCTACATGGTCCCTGTAATCACATTGCTCCATGATCCATTTCATCACAATGCTCTATGACCACTGTCATTACAATGCCACATTATACCTGTCATCACAATGCTCCATGGCCCCTGTCAGCACAATGTTCCATGACAGATGTCATCACTATCCTCCATGGTCCCTGTAATCACAATGCTCCATTCCCTTGTCAACGCAATGCTCCAGAACTCTTGTCATCATAATGCTCCATGCCCGTCTCATCACAATTCTCCATGACACTTTTCATTAAAATGCTCCATGGCCTTTATCATCACAATGCTCCATGGCCCCTGTTATCACAGTGATCCATGGTACCTTTCATCACAATGCTAGATAACCTCTGTCATCACAATGCCCGATGACACCTGTCATCAGAATTGGCCATGGCCCTTGTCATCACAATGCTCCATGCCCTTGTCAACGCAATGCTCCAGAACTCTTGGCATCATAATGCTCCATGCCCGTCTCATCACAATGCTCCATGACACTTGTCATCAAAATGCTCCATGGCCTTTGTCATCACAATGCTCCATGGCCCCTGTTATCACAGTGCTCCATGTTACCTTTCCTCATTATTCTCGATGACCACTGTCATCACAATGCCCCATGACACCTGTCATCACAATTCGCCATGGCCCTTGTCATCACAATGCTCCATGATCCATGTCATCACAATGTTCCTGGACACTTATCATCACAATGAACTATGACCACATTCATCACAATGCTCCATGACCCCTGTCATCACACTGCTCCATGGACTATGCATTCAAAATGCTCCATGGCCCCTGTAATCACATTGCTCCATGATCCCTTTCATCACAATGTTCTATGACCACTCTCCTCACAATACCCCATGACGCCTATCATCATAATGCTCCAAGGCCCCTCTCATCACAATGCTCCATGAACCCTGTCATCACAATGTTCCATGACACTTGTCATCACAGTGCTCCATGAACACCTGTCATCACAATATTCACTGCCCATGTAATCACAATGCTCCTGGTCCCCTGTAATCACAGTGCTCCATACCCTTTTCATCACAATGCTCCAGAATTCTTGTCATCATAATGCTCCATGCCCGTGTCATCACAATGCTTGAAGAACCTTGTCATCACAATGCTCCATGAACCGTGTCATCACAAGGTTCCAGGACCCTTGTCATCACAATGATCCATGACCCCTGTCATCTCAATGCTCCATGATCTTTGTATTCACAAAGCTCCCTGGCCCCTATAATTGCGGTGATCCATGACCCCTGTCATCACAATGCTCCCTGGTATATTTCATCACAATTCTAGATGACCACTGTCATCACAGTGCTCCACGGCCCCTGTTATCTGAGTCCTCCCTGATACCTTTAATCACAATTCTATATGACCGCTCTCATCACAATTCCACATGACACCTGTCATCACAATGCTTCATGAACCATGTCATCACAATGTTCATGGACAAGAGTCATCACAATGCTCCATGACAACTTACATCACAATGCTCCTTGACCCCTGTCATTCCATTGCCCCATGGCCTATGCATTCACAATGCTCCATGGCTCCTGTAATCACATTGCTCCATGATCCCTTTCATCACAATACTCCAAGACCGCTGTCATCACAATGCCCCATGACGCCTATCATCATAATGCTCCAAGGCCCCTCTCATCACAATGCTCCATGATCCCTGTCATCACAATGTTCCATGACACTAGTCATCACAGTGCTCCATGACCCCTGTCATCACAATGCCACATGACACCTGTCATCACAATGCTCTATAGCCCCTGTCAGCACAATGTTCCATGACAGGTATCATCACAATGATCCATGACTGCTGTCATCACAATGTTCCCTGCCCTTGTCATTCTCAATGCTCCCTGGCCCCTGTCATCACAATGCTCCATGCTCATATCATCACAATGCTCCATTACCCATGTCATCGATGTGATCCATGACCCCTTTCATCACAATGCTCCATGACCCCAGTCATCACAATGCTCCATAGCCCTTGTCATCACAATGCTCCATTAGCCCTGTCATCACAATGTTCCATGACTCTTGTCATCAAAATGCCTCATGATCCATTTAATCACAATGCTCCATGACTCCTTTCATCACATCCTCCATGATACTTGTCATTACACTGCCCCATGACCTTTTTCAGAACAATGCTCCATGATACCAGTCATCACAATGCTCCATGACCATTGTCGTCACAATGCTCCATGCCCCTTTCAACACAATGCTCCATGACAACTGTCATCACAATGCTCCATGGTCTTTGTCATCACAATTATACATGGCCCCTGTGATCACAGTGCTCCATGACCCCTTTCATCACAATGCTCCATGACCACTGTCATCACAATGCCCCATGACCCCTGTCATCACAATGCTCCATGGCCCCTGTCATTACAATGCTCCATGACCACTGTCATCACAATGTTCCATGACAGATGTCACCACTATCCTCCATGGTCCCTGTAATCACAATGCTCCATTCCCTTGTCAACGCAATGCTCCAGAACTCTTGTCATCATAATGCTCCATGCCCGTCTCATCACAATTCTCCATGACACTTTTCATTAAAATGCTCCATGGCCTTTATCATCACAATGCTCCATGGCCCCTGTTATCACATTGATCCATTGTACCTTTCATCACAATGCTAGATAACCTCTGTCATCACAATGCCCGATGACACCTGTCATCAGAATTGGCCATGGCCCTTGTCATCACAATGCTCCATGCCCTTGTCACCACAATGCTCCAGAACTCTGGGCATCATAATGCTCCATGCCCGTCTCATCACAATGCTCCATGACACTTGTCATCAAAATGCTCCATGGCCTTTGTCATCACAATGCTCCATGGCCCCTGTTATCACAGTGCTCCATGTTACCTTTCATCACTATTCTAGATGACCACTGTCATCACAATGTCCCATGACACCTGTCATCACAATTCGCCATGGCCCTTGTCATCACAATGCTCCATGATCCATGTCATCACAATGTTCCTGGACACTTATCATCACAATGAACTATGACCACATTCATCACAATGCTCCATGACCCCTGTCATCACACTGCTCCATGGCCTATGCATTCAAAATGCTCCATGGCCCCTGTAATCACATTGCTCCATGATCCCTTTCATCACAATGCTCCAAGACCGCTGTCATCACAAGGCCCCATGACGCGTATCATCATAATGCTCCAAGGCCCCTCTCATCACAATGCTCCATGAACCCTGTCATCACAATGTTCCATGACACTTGTCATCACAGTGCTCCATGAACCCCTGTCATCACAGTATTCACTGCCCATGTAATCACAATGCTCCTGGTCTCCTGTAATCACAGTGCTCCATACCCTTTTCATCACAATGCTCCAGAACTCTTGTCATCATAATGCTCCATGCCCGTGTCATCACAATGCTTGAAGAACCTTGTCATCACAATGCTCCATGAACCGTGTCATCACAAGGTTCCAGGACCCTTGTCATCACAATGATCCATGACCCCTGTCATCTCACTGCTCCATGATCTTTGTATTCACAATGCTCCCTGGCCCCTATAATTGCGGTGATCCATGACCCCTGTCATCACAATGCTCCCTGGTATATTTCATCACAATTCTAGATGACCACTGTCATCACAGTGCTCCACGGCCCCTGTCGTCAGAGTCCTCCATGATACCTTTCATTACAATTCTACATGACCACTGTCATCACAATGCCCCATGACACCTGTCATCACAATTCGCCATGGCACTTGTCATCACAAAGCTCCATGAACCATGTCATCACAATGTTCATGGACACTTGTCATCACAATGCTCCATGACAACTTACATCACAATGCTCCTTGACACCTGTCATTTCATTGCTACATGGCCTATGCATTCACAATGCTCCATGGCCCCTGTAATCACATTGCTCCATGATCCCTTTCATCACAATGCTCCAAGACCGCTGTCATCACAATGCCCCATGACGCCTATCATCATAATGCTCCAAGGCCCCTCTCATCACAGTGCTCCATGATCCCTCTCATCACAATGTTCCATGACACTAGTCATCACAGTGCTCCATGACCCCTGTCATCACAATATTCACTGCCCATGTAATCACAATGCTCCTGGTCCCCTGTAATCACAATGCTCCATACCCTTTTCATCACAATGCTCCAGAACTCTTGTCATCATAATGCTGCATGCCCGTGTCATCACAGTGCTCCATGTCCACTTTCATCACAATGCTCCTTGACCCCTGTCATCACAATGCTCCATGGCCTATGTATTCACAATGCTCCATGGCCCCTGTAATCACATTGCTCCATGATCCTTTTCATCACAATGCTCTATGACCACTGTCATCACAATGCCACATGACACCTGTCATCAGAATGCTCTATAGCCCCTGTCAGCACAATGTTCCATGACAGGTATCATCACAATGATACAAGACTGCTGTCATCAGAATGTTCCCTGCTCTTGTCATCTCAATGCTCCCTGGCCCCTGTTATCACAATGCTCCATGTCCATATCATCACAATGCTCCATTACACATGTCATCGTAGTGATCCATGACCCCTTTCATCACAATGCTGCATGACACCTGTCATCACAATGCTCCATAGCCCTTGTCATCACAATGCTCCATAGCCCTTGTTATCACAATGCTCCATTAGCCCTGTCATCACAATGTTCCATGACTCTTGTCATCAAAATGCCTCATGATCCATTTAATCACAATGCTCCATGACTCCTTTCATCACATCCTCCATGATACTTGTCATTACACTGCCCCATGACCTTTTTCAGAACAATGCTCCATGATACCAGTCATCACAATGCTCCATGACCATTGTCGTCACAATGCTCCATGCCCCTTTCAACACAATGCCCCATGACACCTGTCATCACAATTCGCCATCGCACTTGTCATCACAATGCTCCATGAACCCTGTCATCACAATGTTCCATGACAGTTGTCATCACAATGCTCCATGACCCTGTAATCACAATGCTCCATGCCCTTGTCATCACAATGCTCCAGAACTCTTGTCATCATAATGATGAATGCTCGTGTCATCACAAAGCTCCATGATACCTGTTATCACAATGTTCCATTGCCTTGTCATTACAATACTCCATGGCCCCTGTCATCACAGTGCTCCATGATACCTTTTATCACAATTCTAGATGACCACTGTCATCACAATGCCCCAAGACACATGTCATAACAATTCGCCATGGCCCTTGCCATCACAATGCTCCATGACCCGTGTCATCACAATGGTCCAGGACACTTGTCATCACAATGATCCATGACCACTTACATCACAATGCTCCTTGACTCCTGTCATCACAATGCTCCATAGCCTATGCATTCGCAATGCTACATGGTCCCTGTAATCACATTGCTCCATGATCCATTTCATCACAATGCTCTATGACCACTGTCATTACAATGCCACATTATACCTGTCATCACAATGCTCCATGGCCCCTGTCAGCACAATGTTCCATGACAGATGTCATCACTATCCTCCATGGTCCCTGTAATCACAATGCTCCATTCCCTTGTCAACGCAATGCTCCAGAACTCTTGTCATCATAATGCTCCATGCCCGTCTCATCACAATTCTCCATGACACTTTTCATTAAAATGCTCCATGGCCTTTATCATCACAATGCTCCATGGCCCCTGTTATCACAGTGATCCATGGTACCTTTCATCACAATGCTAGATAACCTCTGTCATCACAATGCCCGATGACACCTGTCATCAGAATTGGCCATGGCCCTTGTCATCACAATGCTCCATGCCCTTGTCAACGCAATGCTCCAGAACTCTTGGCATCATAATGCTCCATGCCCGTCTCATCACAATGCTCCATGACACTTGTCATCAAAATGCTCCATGGCCTTTGTCATCACAATGCTCCATGGCCCCTGTTATCACAGTGCTCCATGTTACCTTTCCTCATAATTCTCGATGACCACTGTCATCACAATGCCCCATGACACCTGTCATCACAATTCGCCATGGCCCTTGTCATCACAATGCTCCATGATCCATGTCATCACAATGTTCCTGGACACTTATCATCACAATGAACTATGACCACATTCATCACAATGCTCCATGACCCCTGTCATCACACTGCTCCATGGCCTATGCATTCAAAATGCTCCATGGCCCCTGTAATCACATTGCTCCATGATCCCTTTCATCACAATGTTCTATGACCACTCTCATCACAATACCCCATGACGCCTATCATCATAATGCTCCAAGGCCCCTCTCATCACAATGCTCCATGAACCCTGTCATCACAATGTTCCATGACACTTGTCATCACAGTGCTCCATGAACACCTGTCATCACAATATTCACTGCCCATGTAATCACAATGCTCCTGGTCCCCTGTAATCACAGTGCTCCATACCCTTTTCATCACAATGCTCCAGAACTCTTGTCATCATAATGCTCCATGCCCGTGTCATCACAATGCTTGAAGAACCTTGTCATCACAATGCTCCATGAACCGTGTCATCACAAGGTTCCAGGACCCTTGTCATCACAATGATCCATGACCCCTGTCATCTCAATGCTCCATGATCTTTGTATTCACAATGCTCCCTGGCCCCTATAATTGCGGTGATCCATGACCCCTGTCATCACAATGCTCCCTGGTATATTTCATCACAATTCTAGATGACCACTGTCATCACAGTGCTCCACGGCCCCTGTCGTCAGAGTCCTCCATGATACCGTTCATTACAATTCTACATGACCACTGTCATCACAATGCCGCATGACACCTGTCATCACAATTCGCCATGGCACTTGTCATCACAATGCTCCATGAACCATGTCATCACAATGTTCATGGACAATAGTCATGACAATGCTCCATGACAACTTACATCACAATGCTCCTTGACCCCTGTCATTTCATTGCTCCATGGCCTATGCATTCACAATGCTCCATGGTCCCTGTAATCACAATGCTCCATACCCTTGTCATCGCAATGCTCCAGATCACTTCTCATCATAATGCTCCATGCCCGTGTCATCACAATGCTCCATGGCCCCTGTCATCACAGTGCTCCGTGATACCTTTCATCATAATGATAGATGACCACTGTCATCACAATGCTCCATGACACCTGTCATCAGAATTGGCCATGGCCCTTGTCATCACAATGCTCCAGGACACTTGTCTTCACAATGTTCCATGGCGCATTTCATCACAATGCTCCATGACCACTTTCATCAAATTGCTCCATGATGCCTGTCATCACAATGCTCCATGGCCTTTGTCATCAAAATTCTACATGGCCCCTGTAATAACAGTGCTTCAGGACAACTTTTATCACAATGCTCCATGACCACTCTCATCACAATGCCAGATAAGACCTTTCATGACAATGCTCCATGGCCCTTGTCATCACAATATTCTATGACTTCTGTCATCACAATGCTCCATGCCCCTGTCATCACAATGCCCCATCACCCCTGCTATTACAATGCTCCATGACCCCTGTCGTCGCAATGCTCCGAAACCCTTGTCATCACAATATTCCATGATCCGTGTAATCACGATGATCCATGAACCATTTCTGTACAATGCTCCAGTACCCCTTTCATTAAAATGCTCCATGGCACTTGTCATCAGAATGCTCCAGGAACCCTTCCATCACAATAATCCATGACCCGTTTCCTCACAATTCTCCAGGACCGCTTTCATCACAATGCTCCATTCCCTTGTCATCTCAATGCTTCATGGCCCCTGTCATCAAAATGATTCATGCCCTTGTCATCAAAATGCTCCAGAACTCTTGTCATCACTATGCTCCATGCCCATGTCATCAAAATGCTGCATGGCCCCTGTCATCACAATGCTGCATGACCCCTGTCATCACAATGCTCCATGCCCGTATCATCACAATGCTCCATTACCCATGTCATCGTAGTGATCCATGACCCCTTACATCACAATGCTGCATGACACCTGTCATCACAATGCTCCGTGGTCTTTGTCATCACAATGCTCCATGACCACTGTCATCACCATGCCCCATGACCCCATTCATCACAATGCTCCATAGCCCTTGTCATCACAATGCTCCATTAGCGCTGTCATCACAATGTTCCATGACTCTTGTCATCAAAATGCCTCATGATCCATTTAATCACAATGCTCCATGACTCCTTTCATCACATCCTCCATGATACTTGTCATTACACTGCCCCATGACCTCTTTCAGAACAATGCTCCATGATACCAGTCATCACAATGCTCCATGACCATTGTCGTCACAATGCTCCATGCCCCTTTCAACACAATGCTCCATGACAACTGTCATCACAATGCTCCATGGCCTTTGTCATCACAATTATACATGGCCCCTGTGATCACAGTGCTCCATGACCCCTTTCATCACAATGCTCCATGACCACTGTCATCACAATGCCCCATGACCCCTGTCATCACAATGCTCCATGACCCCTGTCATTACAATGCTCCATGACCACTGTCATCACAATGTTCCATGATCGCTGTAATCACAATGACTCATGACACCTTTCCTCAGAAGGCTCCAGTACGCCTGTCATCACAATGCTCCAATGACCGTCTCATCACAATGCTCCATGATCCCTGTCAGCACAACGTTCCATGACAATTGTCATCACAATGCTCCATGACACCTGTCATCACAATGTTGCCTGCCCATGTCATCAAAATGCTCCATGTCCCCTGTAATCACAATGTTCCATTACACCTGTCTTCACAATGTTCCCTGCCCATGTCATCACAATGCTCCATTACCAATGTAATCAAAATGTTCGCCTGCCCTTGTCATCAAAATGCTCCATGGCCCCTTTAATCACAATGCTCCATGAACCCTGTCATCACAATGTTCCATGACAGTTGTCATCACAATGCTCCATGACCCTGTAATCACAATGCTCCATGCCCTTGTCATCACAATGCTCCAGAACTCTTGTCATCATAATGATGAATGCTCGTGTCATCACAAAGCTCCATGATACTTGTCATCACAATGTTCCATGGCCTTGTCATTACAATACTCCATGGCCCCTGTCATCACAGTGCTCCATGATACCTTTTATCACAATTCTAGATGACCACTGTCATCACAATGCCCCAAGACACATGTCATCACAATTCGCCATGGCCCTTGCCATCACAATGCTCCATGACCCGTGTCATCACAATGGTACAGGACACTTGTCATCACAATGATCCATGACCACTTACATCACAATGCTCCTTGACTCCTGTCATCACAATGCTCCATAGCCTATGCATTCGCAATGCTACATGGTCCCTGTAATCACATTGCTCCATGATCCATTTCATCACAATGCTCTATGACCCCTGTCATTACAATGCCACATTATACCTGTCATCACAATGCTCCATGGCCCCTGTCAGCACAATGTTCCATGACAGATGTCATCACTCTCCTCCATGGTCCCTGTAATCACAATGCTCCATTCCCTTGTCAACGCAATGCTCCAGAACTCTTGTCATCATAATGCTCCATGCCCGTCTCATCACAATTCTCCATGACACTTTTCATTAAAATGCTCCATGGCCTTTATCATCACAATGCTCCATGGCCCCTGTTATCACAGTGATCCATGGTACCTTTCATCACAATGCTAGATAACCTCTATCATCACAATGCCCGATGACACCTGTCATCAGAATTGGCCATGGCCCTTGTCATCACAATGCTCCATGCCCTTGTCAACGCAATGCTCCAGAACTCTTGCCATCATAATGCTCCATGCCCGTCTCATCACAATGCTCCATGACACTTGTCATCAAAATGCTCCATGGCCTTTGTCATCACAATGCTCCATGGCCCCTGTTATCACAGTGCTCCATGTTACCTTTCCTCATAATTCTCGATGACCACTGTCATCACAATGCCCCATGACACCTGTCATCACAATTCGCCATGGCCCTTGTCATCACAATGCTCCATGATCCATGTCATCACAATGTTCCTGGACACTTATCATCACAATGAACTATGACCACATTCATCACAATGCTCCATGACCCCTGTCATCACACTGCTCCATGGCCTATGCATTCAAAATTCTCCATGGCCCCTGTAATCACATTGCTCCATGATCCCTTTCATCACAATGTTCTATGACCACTCTCATCACAATACCCCATGACGCCTATCATCATAATGCTCCAAGGCCCCTCTCATCACAATGCTCCATGAACCCTGTCATCACAATGTTCCATGACACTTGTCATCACAGTGCTCCATGAACACCTGTCATCACAATATTCACTGCCCATGTAATCACAATGCTCCTGGTCTCCTGTAATCACAGTGCTCCATACCCTTTTCATCACAATGCTCCAGAACTCTTGTCATCATAATGCTCCATGCCCGTGTCATCACAATGCTTGAAGAACCTTGTCATCACAATGCTCCATGAACCGTGTCATCACAAGGTTCCAGGACCCTTGTCATCACAATGATCCATGACCCCTGTCATCTCAATGCTCCATGATCTTTGTATTCACAATGCTCCCTGGCCCCTATAATTGCGGTGATCCATGACCCCTGTCATCACAATGCTCCCTGGTATATTTCATCACAATTCTAGATGACCACTGTCATCACAGTGCTCCACGGCCCCTGTCGTCAGAGTCCTCCATGATACCGTTCATTACAATTCTACATGACCACTGTCATCACAATGCCGCATGACACCTGTCATCACAATTCGCCATGGCACTTGTCATCACAAAGCTCCATGAACCATGTCATCACAATGTTCATGGACAATAGTCTTGACAATGCTCCATGACAACTTACATCACAATGCTCCTTGACCCCTGTCATTTCATTGCTCCATGGCCTATGCATTCACAATGCTCCATGGTCCCTGTAATCACAATGCTCCATACCCTTGTCATCGCAATGCTCCAGATCACTTCTCATCATAATGCTCCATGCCCGTGTCATCACAATGCTTCATGGCCCCTGTCATCACAGTGCTCCGTGATACCTTTCATCATAATGATAGATGACCACTGTCATCACAATGCTCCATGACACCTGTCATCAGAATTGGCCATGGCCCTTGTCATCACAATGCTCCAGGACACTTGTCTTCACAATGTTCCATGGCGCATTTCATCACAATGCTCCATGACCACTTTCATCAAATTGCTCCATGATGCCTGTCATCACAATGCTCCATGGCCTTTGTCATCAAAATTCTACATGGCCCCTGTAATAACAGTGCTTCAGGACAACTTTTATCACAATGCTCCATGACCACTCTCATCACAATGCCAGATAAGACCTTTCATGACAATGCTCCATGGCCCTTGTCATCACAATATTCCATGACTTCTGTCATCACAATGCTCCATGCCCCTGTCATCACAATGCCCCATCACCCCTGCTATTACAATGCTCCATGACCCCTGTCGTCGCAATGCTCTGAAACCCTTGTCATCACAATATTCCATGATCCGTGTAATCACGATGATCCATGAACCATTTCTGTACAATGCTCCAGTACCCCTTTCATTAAAATGCTCCATGGCACTTGTCATCAGAATGCTCCAGGAACCCTTCCATCACAATAATCCATGACCCGTTTCCTCACAATTCTCCAGGACCGCTTTCATCACAATGCTCCATTCCCTTGTCATCTCAATGCTTCATGGCCCCTGTCATCAAAATGATCCATGCCCTCGTCATCAAAATGCTCCAGAACTCTTGTCATCACTATGCTCCATGCCCATGTCATCAAAATGCTGCATGACCCCTGTCATCACAATGCTCCATGCCCGTATCATCACAATGCTCCATTACCCATGTCATCGTAGTGATCCATGACCCCTTTCATCATAATGCTGCAAGACACCTGTCATCACAATGCTCCGTGGTCTTTGTCATCACAATGCTCCATGACCACTGTCATCACCATGCCCCATGACCCCATTCATCACAATGCTCCATAGCCCTTGTCATCACAATGCTCCATTAGCCCTGTCATCACAATGTTCCATGACTCTTGTCATCAAAATGCCTCATGATCCATTTAATCACAATGCTCCATGACTCCTTTCATCACATCCTCCATGATACTTGTCATTACACTGCCCCATGACCTCTTTCAGAACAATGCTCCATGATACCAGTCATCACAATGCTCCATGACCATTGTCGTCACAATGCTCCATGCCCCTTTCAACACAATGCTCCATGACAACTGTCATCACAATGCTCCATGGCCTTTGTCATCACAATTATACATGGCCCCTGTGATCACAGTGCTCCATGACCCCTTTCATCACAATGCTCCATGACCACTGTCATCACAATGCCCCATGACCCCTGTCATCACAATGCTCCATGGCCCCTGTCATTACAATGCTCCATGACCACTGTCATCACAATGTTCCATGATCGCTGTAATCACAATGACTCATGACACCTTTCCTCAGAAGGCTCCAGTACGCCTGTCATCACAATGCTCCAATGACCGTCTCATCACAATGCTCCATGATCCCTGTCAGCACAACGTTCCATGACAATTGTCATCACAATGCTCCATGACACCTGTCATCACAATGTTGCCTGCCCATGTCATCAAAATGCTCCATGTCCCCTGTAATCACAATGTTCCATTACACCTGTCTTCACAATGTTCCCTGCCCATGTCATCACAATGCTCCATTACCAATGTAATCAAAATGTTCGCCTGCCCTTGTCATCAAAATGCTCCATGGCCCCTTTAATCACAATGCTCCATGAACCCTGTCATCACAATGTTCCATGACAGTTGTCATCACAATGCTCCATGACCCTGTAATCACAATGCTCCATGCCCTTGTCATCACGATGCTCCAGAACTCTTGTCATCATAATGATGAATGCTCGTGTCATCACAAAGCTCCATGATACTTGTCATCACAATGTTCCATGGCCTTGTCATTACAATACTCCATGGCCCCTGTCATCACAGTGCTCCATGATACCTTTTATCACAATTCTAGATGACCACTGTCATCACAATGCCCCAAGACACATGTCATCACAATTCGCCATGGCCCTTGCCATCACAATGCTCCATGACCCGTGTCATCACAATGGTCCAGGACACTTGTCATCACAATGATCCATGACCCCTGTCATCACACTGCTCCATGGCCTATGCATTCAAAATGCTCCATGGCCCCTGTAATCACATTGCTCCATGATCCCTTTCATCACGTTGTTCTATGACCACTCTCATCACAATACCCCATGACGCCTATCATCATAATGCTCCAAGGCCCCTCTCATCACAATGCTCCATGAACCCTGTCATCACAATGTTCCATGACACTTGTCATCACAGTGCTCCATGAACCCCTGTCATCACAATATTCACTGCCCATGTAATCACAATGCTCTTGGTCCCCTGTAATCACAGTGCTCCATACCCTTTTCATCACAATGCTCCAGAACTCTTGTTATCATAATGCTCCATGCCCGTGTCATCACAATGCTTGAAGAACCTTGTCATCACAATGCTCCATGAACCGTGTCATCACAAGGTTCTAGGACCCTTGTCATCACAATGATCCATGACCCCTGTCATCTCAATGCTCCATGATCTTTGTATTCACAATGCTCCCTGGCCCCTATAATTGCGGTGATCCATGACCCCTGTCATCACAATGCTCCCTGGTATATTTCATCACAATTCTAGATGACCACTGTCATCACAGTGCTCCACGGCCCCTGTCGGCAGAGTCCTCCATGATACCTTTCATTACAATTCTACATGACCACTGTCATCACAATGCCCCATGACACCTGTCATCACAATTCGCCATGGCACTTGTCATCACAATGCTCCATGAACCATGTCATCACAATGTTCATGGACACTTGTCATCACAATGCTCCATGACAACTTACATCACAATGCTCCTTGACCCCTGTCATTTCATTGCTCCATGGCCTATGCATTCACAATGCTCCATGGCTCCTGTAAGCACATTGCTCCATGATCCCTTTCATCACAATGCTCCAAGACCGCTGTCATCACAATGCCCCATGACGCCTATCATCATAATGCTCTAAGGCCCCTCTCATCACAATGCTCCATGATCCCTGTCATCACAATGTTCCATGACACTAGTCATCACAGTGCTCCATGACCCCTGTCATCACAATATTCACTGCCCATGTAATCACAATGCTCCTGGTCCCCTGTAATCATAGTGCTCCATACCCTTGTCATCACAATGCTCCAGAACTCTTGTCATCATAATGCTCCATGCCCGTGTCATCACAATGCTTGAAGAACCTTGTCATCACAATGCTCCATGAACCGTGTCATCACAAGGTTCCAGGACCCTTGTCATCACAATGATCCGTGACCCCTGTCATCTCAATGCTCCATGATCTTTGTATTCACAATGCTCCATGGCCTCTATAATTGCGGTGATCCATGACCCCTGTCATCACAATGCTCCCTGGTATATTTCATCACAATTCTAGATGACCACTGTCATCACAGTGCTCCACGGCCCCTGGTATCAGAGTCCTCCCTGATACCTTTAATCACAATTCTATATGACCGCTCTCATCACAATTCCACATGACACCTGTCATCACAATGCTCCATGAACCATGTCATCACAATGTTCATGGACAAGAGTCATCACAATGCTCCATGACAACTTACATCACAATGCTCCTTGACCCCTGTCATTCCATTGCTCCATGGCCTATGCATTCACAATGCTCCATGGCTCCTGTAATCACATTGTTCCATGATCCCTTTCATCACAATACTCCAAGACCGGTGTCATCACAATGCCCCATGACGCCTATCATCATAATGCTCCAAGGCCCCTCTCATCACAATGCTCCATGATCCCTGTCATCACAATGTTCCATGACACTAGTCATCACAGTGCTCCATGACCCCTGTCATCACAATATTCACTGCCCATGTAATCACAATGCTCCTGGTCCCCTGTAATCACAATGCTCCATACCCTTGTCATCACAATGCTCCAGAACTCTTGTCATCATAATGCTCCATTCCCTTGTCATCACAGTTCTCCATGACCACTTTCATCACAATGCTCTATGACCACTGTCATCACAATGCCACATGACACCTGTCATCACAATGCTCTATAGCCCCTGTCAGCACAATGTTCCATGACAGGTATCATCACAATGATCCATGACTGCTGTCATCACAATGTTCCCTGCCCTTGTCATTCTCAATGCTCCCTGGCTCCTGTCATCACAATGCTCCATGCTCATATCATCACAATGCTCCATTACCCATGTCATCGATGTGATCCATGACCCCTTTCATCACAATGCTCCATGACCCCAGTCATCACAATGCTCCATAGCCCTTGTCATCACAATGCTCCATTAGCCCTGTCATCACAATGTTCCATGACTCTTGTCATCAAAATGCCTCATGATCCATTTAATCACAATGCTCCATGACTCCTTTCATCACATCCTCCATGATACTTGTCATTACACTGCCCCATGACCTTTTTCAGAACAATGCTCCATGATACCAGTCATCACAATGCTCCATGACCATTGTCGTCACAATGCTCCATGCCCCTTTCAACACAATGCTCCATGACAACTGTCATCACAATGCTCCATGGCCTTTGTCATCACAATTATACATGGCCCCTGTGATCACAGTGCTCCATGACCCCTTTCATCACAATGCTCCATGACCACTGTCATCACAATGCCCCATGACCCCTGTCATCACAATGCTCCATGGCCCCTGTCATTACAATGCTCCATGACCACTGTCATCACAATGTTCCATGACAGATGTCACCACTATCCTCCATGGTCCCTGTAATCACAATGCTCCATTCCCTTGTCAACGCAATGCTCCAGAACTCTTGTCATCATAATGCTCCATGCCCGTCTCATCACAATTCTCCATGACACTTTTCATTAAAATGCTCCATGGCCTTTATCATCACAATGCTCCATGGCCCCTGTTATCACATTGATCCATTGTACCTTTCATCACAATGCTAGATAACCTCTGTCATCACAATGCCCGATGACACCTGTCATCAGAATTGGCCATGGCCCTTGTCATCACAATGCTCCATGCCCTTGTCACCACAATGCTCCAGAACTCTGGGCATCATAATGCTCCATGCCCGTCTCATCACAATGCTCCATGACACTTGTCATCAAAATGCTCCATGGCCTTTGTCATCACAATGCTCCATGGCCCCTGTTATCACAGTGCTCCATGTTACCTTTCATCACAATTCTAGATGACCAATGTCATCACAATGCCCCATGACACCTGTCATCACAATTCGCCATGGCCCTTGTCATCACAATGCTCCATGATCCATGTCATCACAATGTTCCTGGACACTTATCATCACAATGAACTATGACCACATTCATCACAATGCTCCATGACGCCTGTCATCACACTGCTCCATGGCCTATGCATTCAAAATGCTCCATGGCCCCTGTAATCACTTTGCTCCATGATCCCTTTCATCACAATGCTCCAAGACCGCTGTCATCACAAGGCCCCATGACGCGTATCATCATAATGCTCCAAGGCCCCTCTCATCACAATGCTCCATGAACCCTGTCATCACAATGTTCCATGACACTTGTCATCACAGTGCTCCATGAACCCCTGTCATCACAATATTCACTGCCCATGTAATCACAATGCTCCTGGTCTCCTGTAATCACAGTGCTCCATACCCTTTTCATCACAATGCTCCAGAACTCTTGTCATCATAATGCTCCATGCCCGTGTCATCACAATGCTTGAAGAACCTTGTCATCACAATGCTCCATGAACCGTGTCATCACAAGGTTCCAGGACCCTTGTCATCACAATGATCCATGACCCCTGTCATCTCAATGCTCCATGATCTTTGTATTCACAATGCTCCCTGGCCCCTATAATTGCGGTGATCCATGACCCCTGTCATCACAATGCTCCCTGGTATATTTCATCACAATTCTAGATGACCACTGTCATCACAGTGCTCCACGGCCCCTGTCGTCAGAGTCCTCCATGATACCTTTCATTACAATTCTACATGACCACTGTCATCACAATGCCCCATGACACCTGTCATCACAATTCGCCATGGCACTTGTCATCACAAAGCTCCATGAACCATGTCATCACAATGTTCATGGACACTTGTCATCACAATGCTCCATGACAACTTACATCACAATGCTCCTTGACCCCTGTCATTTCATTGCTCCATGGCCTATGCATTCACAATGCTCCATGGCCCCTGTAATCACATTGCTCCATGATCCCTTTCATCACAATGCTCCAAGACCGCTGTCATCACAATGCCCCATGACGCCTATCATCATAATGCTCCAAGGCCCCTCTCATCACAGTGCTCCATGATCCCTCTCATCACAATGTTCCATGACACTAGTCATCACAGTGCTCCATGACCCCTGTCATCACAATATTCACTGCCCATGTAATCACAATGCTCCTGGTCCCCTGTAATCACAATGCTCCATACCCTTTTCATCACAATGCTCCAGAACTCTTGTCATCATAATGCTGCATGCCCGTGTCATCACAGTGCTCCATGTCCACTTTCATCACAATGCTCCTTGACCCCTGTCATCACAATGCTCCATGGCCTATGTATTCACAATGCTCCATGGCCCCTGTAATCACATTGCTCCATGATCCTTTTCATCACAATGCTCTATGACCACTGTCATCACAATGCCACATGACACCTGTCATCACAATGCTCTATAGCCCCTGTCAGCACAATGTTCCATGACAGGTATCATCACAATGATACAAGACTGCTGTCATCAGAATGTTCCCTGCTCTTGTCATCTCAATGCTCCCTGGCCCCTGTTATCACAATGCTCCATGTCCATATCATCACAATGCTCCATTACACATGTCATCGTAGTGATCCATGACCCCTTTCATCACAATGCTGCATGACACCTGTCATCACAATGCTCCATAGCCCTTGTCATCACAATGCTCCATAGCCCTTGTCATCACAATGCTTCATTAGCCCTGTCATCACAATGTTCCATGACTCTTGTCATCAAAATGCCTCATGATCCATTTAATCACAATGCTCCATGACTCCTTTCATCACATCCTCCATGATACTTGTCATTACACTGCCCCATGACCTTTTTCAGAACAATGCTCCATGATACCAGTCATCACAATGCTCCATGACCATTGTCGTCACAATGCTCCATGCCCCTTTCAACACAATGCCCCATGACACCTGTCATCACAATTCGCCATCGCACTTGTCATCACAATGCTCCATGAACCCTGTCATCACAATGTTCCATGACAGTTGTCATCACAATGCTCCATGACCCTGTAATCACATTGCTCCATGCCCTTGTCATCACAATGCTCCAGAACTCTTGTCATCATAATGATGAATGCTCGTGTCATCACAAAGCTCCATGATACTTGTCATCACAATGTTCCATTGCCTTGTCATTACAATACTCCATGGCCCCTGTCATCACAGTGCTCCATGATACCTTTTATCACAATTCTAGATGACCACTGTCATCACAATGCCCCAAGACACATGTCATAACAATTCGCCATGGCCCTTGCCATCACAATGCTCCATGACCCGTGTCATCACAATGGTCCAGGACACTTGTCATCACAATGATCGATGACCACTTACATCACAATGCTCCTTGACTCCTGTCATCACAATGCTCCATAGCCTATGCATTCGCAATGCTACATGGTCCCTGTAATCACATTGCTCCATGATCCATTTCATCACAATGCTCTATGACCACTGTCATTACAATGCCACATTATACCTGTCATCACAATGCTCCATGGCCCCTGTCAGCACAATGTTCCATGACAGATGTCATCACTGTCCTCCATGGTCGCTGTAATCACAATGCTCCATTCCCTTGTCAACGCAATGCTCCAGAACTCTTGTCATCATAATGCTCCATGCCCGTCTCATCACAATTCTCCATGACACTTTTCATTAAAATGCTCCATGGCCTTTATCATCACAATGCTCCATGGCCCCTGTTATCACATTGATCCATTGTACCTTTCATCACAATGCTAGATAACCTCTGTCATCACAATGCCCGATGACACCTGTCATCAGAGTTGGCCATGGCCCTTGTCATCACAATGCTCCATGCCCTTGTCAACGCAATGCTCCAGAACTCTTGGCATCATAATGCTCCATGCCCGTCTCATCACAATGCTCCATGACACTTGTCATCAAAATGCTCCATGGCCTTTGTCATCACAATGCTCCATGGCCCCTGTTATCACAGTGCTCCATGTTACCTTTCCTCATAATTCTCGATGACCACTGTCATCACAATGCCCCATGACACCTGTCATCACAATTCGCCATGGCCCTTGTCATCACAATGCTCCATGATCCATGTCATCACAATGTTCCTGGACACTTATCATCACAATGAACTATGACCACATTCATCACAATGCTCCATGACCCCTGTCATCACACTGCTCCATGGACTATGCATTCAAAATGCTCCATGGCCCCTGTAATCACATTGCTCCATGATCCCTTTCATCACAATGTTCTATGACCACTCTCATCACGATACCCCATGACGCCTATCATCATAATGCTCCAAGGCCCCTCTCATCACAATGCTCCATGAACCCTGTCATCACAATGTTCCATGACACTTGTCATCACAGTGCTCCATGAACCCCTGTCATCACAATATTCACTGCCCATGTAATCACAATGCTCCTGGTCCCCTGTAATCACAGTGCTCCATACCCTTTTCATCACAATGCTCCAGAACTCTTGTCATCATAATGCTCCATGCCCGTGTCATCACAATGCTTGAAGAACCTTGTCATCACAATGCTCCATGAACCGTGTCATCACAAGGTTCCAGGACCCTTGTCATCACAATGATCCATGACCCCTGTCATCTCAATGCTCCATGATCTTTGTATTCACAATGCTCCCTGGCCCCTATAATTGCGGTGATCCATGACCCCTGTCATCACAATGCTCCCTGGTATATTTCATCACAATTCTAGATGACCACTGTCATCACAGTGCTCCACGGCCCCTGTCGTCAGAGTCCTCCATGATACCGTTCATTACAATTCTACATGACCACTGTCATCACAATGCCGCATGACACCTGTCATCACAATTCGCCATGGCACTTGTCATCACAATGCTCCATGAACCATGTCATCACAATGTTCATGGACAATAGTCATGACAATGCTCCATGACAACTTACATCACAATGCTCCTTGACCCCTGTCATTTCATTGCTCCATGGCCTATGCATTCACAATGCTCCATGGTCCCTGTAATCACAATGCTCCATACCCTTGTCATCGCAATGCTCCAGATCACTTCTCATCATAATGCTCCATGCCCGTGTCATCACAATGCTCCATGGCCCCTGTCATCACAGTGCTCCGTGATACCTTTCATCATAATGATAGATGACCACTGTCATCACAATGCTCCATGACACCTGTCATCAGAATTGGCCATGGCCCTTGTCATCACAATGCTCCAGGACACTTGTCTTCACAATGTTCCATGGCGCATTTCATCACAATGCTCCATGACCACTTTCATCAAATTGCTCCATGATGCCTGTCATCACAATGCTCCATGGCCTTTGTCATCAAAATTCTACATGGCCCCTGTAATAACAGTGCTTCAGGACAACTTTTATCACAATGCTCCATGACCACTCTCATCACAATGCCAGATAAGACCTTTCATGACAATGCTCCATGGCCCTTGTCATCACAATATTCTATGACTTCTGTCATCACAATGCTCCATGCCCCTGTCATCACAATGCCCCATCACCCCTGCTATTACAATGCTCCATGACCCCTGTCGTCGCAATGCTCTGAAACCCTTGTCATCACAATATTCCATGATCCGTGTAATCACGATGATCCATGAACCATTTCTGTACAATGCTCCAGTACCCCTTTCATTAAAATGCTCCATGGCACTTGTCATCAGAATGCTCCAGGAACCCTTCCATCACAATAATCCATGACCCGTTTCCTCACAATTCTCCAGGACCGCTTTCATCACAATGCTCCATTCCCTTGTCATCTCAATGCTTCATGGCCCCTGTCATCAAAATGATCCATGCCCTCGTCATCAAAATGCTCCAGAACTCTTGTCATCACTATGCTCCATGCCCATGTCATCAAAATGCTGCATGGCCCCTGTCATCACAATGCTGCATGACCCCTGTCATCACAATGCTCCATGCCCGTATCATCACAATGCTCCATTACCCATGTCATCGTAGTGATCCATGACCCCTTTCATCACAATGCTGCATGACACCTGTCATCACAATGCTCCGTGGTCTTTGTCATCACAATGCTCCATGACCACTGTCATCACCATGCCCCATGACCCCATTCATCACAATGCTCCATAGCCCTTGTCATCACAATGCTCCATTAGCCCTGTCATCACAATGTTCCATGACTCTTGTCATCAAAATGCCTCATGATCCATTTAATCACAATGCTCCATGACTCCTTTCATCACATCCTCCATGATACTTGTCATTACACTGCCCCATGACCTCTTTCAGAACAATGCTCCATGATACCAGTCATCACAATGCTCCATGACCATTGTCGTCACAATGCTCCATGCCCCTTTCAACACAATGCTCCATGACAACTGTCATCACAATGCTCCATGGCCTTTGTCATCACAATTATACATGGCCCCTGTGATCACAGTGCTCCATGACCCCTTTCATCACAATGCTCCATGACCACTGTCATCACAATGCCCCATGACCCCTGTCATCACAATGCTCCATGGCCCCTGTCATTACAATGCTCCATGACCACTGTCATCACAATGTTCCATGATCGCTGTAATCACAATGACTCATGACACCTTTCCTCAGAAGGCTCCAGTACGCCTGTCATCACAATGCTCCAATGACCGTCTCATCACAATGCTCCATGATCCCTGTCAGCACAACGTTCCATGACAATTGTCATCACAATGCTCCATGACACCTGTCATCACAATGTTGCCTGCCCATGTCATCAAAATGCTCCATGTCCCCTGTAATCACAATGTTCCATTACACCTGTCTTCACAATGTTCCCTGCCCATGTCATCACAATGCTCCATTACCAATGTAATCAAAATGTTCGCCTGCCCTTGTCATCAAAATGCTCCATGGCCCCTTTAATCCCAATGCTCCATGAACCCTGTCATCACAATGTTCCATGACAGTTGTCATCACAATGCTCCATGACCCTGTAATCACAATGCTTCATGCCCTTGTCATCACAATGCTCCAGAACTCTTGTCATCATAATGATGAATGCTCGTGTCATCACAAAGCTCCATGATACTTGTCATCACAATGTTCCATGGCCTTGTCATTACAATACTCCATGGCCCCTGTCATCACAGTGCTCCATGATACCTTTTATCACAATTCTAGATGACCACTGTCATCACAATGCCCCAAGACACATGTCATCACAATTCGCCATGGCCCTTGCCATCACAATGCTCCATCACCCGTGTCATCACAATGGTACAGGACACTTGTCATCACAATGATCCATGACCACTTACATCACAATGCTCCTTGACTCCTGTCATCACAATGCTCCATAGCCTATGCATTCGCAATGCTACATGGTCCCTGTAATCACATTGCTCCATGATCCATTTCATCACAATGCTCTATGACCCCTGTCATTACAATGCCACATTATACCTGTCATCACAATGCTCCATGGCCCCTGTCAGCACAATGTTCCATGACAGATGTCATCACTCTCCTCCATGGTCCCTGTAATCACAATGCTCCATTCCCTTGTCAACGCAATGCTCCAGAACTCTTGTCATCATAATGCTCCATGCCCGTCTCATCACAATTCTCCATGACACTTTTCATTAAAATGCTCCATGGCCTTTATCATCACAATGCTCCATGGCCCCTGTTATCACAGTGATCCATGGTACCTTTCATCACAATGCTAGATAACCTCTGTCATCACAATGCCCGAGGACACCTGTCATCAGAATTGGCCATGGCCCTTGTTATCACAATGCTCCATGCCCTTGTCACCACAATGCTCCAGAACTCTTGGCATCATAATGCTCCATGCCCGTCTCATCACAATGTTCCATGACACTTCTCATCAAAATGCTCCATGGCCTTTGTCATCACAATGCTCCACAACTCTTGTCATCATAATGCTCCATGCCCGTGTCATCACAATGCTTGAAGAACCTTGTCATCACAATGCTCCATGAACCGTGTCATCACAAGGTTCCAGGACCTTTGTCATCACAATGATCCATGACCCCTGTCATCTCAATGCTCCATGATCTTTGTATTCACAATGCTCCATGGCCCCTATAATTGTGGTGATCCATGACCCCTGTCATCACAATGCTCCCTGGTATATTTCATCACAATTCTAGATGACCACTGTCATCACAGTGCTCCACGGCCCCTGTCGTCAGAGTCCTCCATGATACCTTTCATTACAATTCTACATGACCACTGTCATCACAATGCCCCATGACACCTGTCATCACAATTCGCCATGGCACTTGTCATCACAATGCTCCATGAACCATGTCATCACAATGTTCATGGACACTTGTCATCACAATGCTCCATGACAACTTACATCACAATGCTCCTTGACCCCTGTCATTTCATTGCTCCATGGCCTATGCATTCACAATGCTCCATGGCTCCGGTAATCACATTGCTCCATGATCCCTTTCATCACAATGCTCCAAGACCGCTGTCATCACAATGCCCCATGACGCCTATCATCATAATGCTCCAAGGCCCCTCTCATCACAATACTCCATGATCCCTGTCATCACAATGTTCCATGACACTAGTCATCACAGTGCTCCATGACCCCTGTCATCACAATATTCACTGCCCATGTAATCACAATGCTCTTGTTCCCCTGTAATCACAATGCTCCATAACCTTGTCATCACAATGCTCCAGAACTCTTGTCATCATAATGCTCCATGCCCGTTTCATCACAGTGCTCCATGACCACTTTCATCACAATGCTCCTTGACCCCTGTCATCACAATGCTCTATGACCACTGTCATCAAAATGCCACATGACACCTGTAATCACATTGCTCCATGATCCTTTTCATCACAATGCTCTATGACCACTGTCATCACAATGCCACATGACACCTGTCATCACAATGCTCTATAGCCCCTGTCAGCACAATGTTCCATGACAGGTATCATCACAATGATACATGACTGCTGTCATCAGAATGTTCCCTGCTCTTGTCATCTCAATGCTCCCTGGCCCCTGTTATCACAATGCTCCATGCCCATATCATCACAATGCTCCATTACCCATGTCATCGTAGTGATCCATGACCCCTTTCATCACAATGCTGCATGACACCTGTCATCACAATGCTCCATAGCCCTTGTCATCACAATGCTCCATTAGCCCTGTCATCACAATGTTCCATGACTCTTGTCATCAAAATGCCTCATGATCCATTTAATCACAATGCTCCATGACTCCTTTCATCACATCCTCCATGATACTTGTCATTACACTGCCCCATGACCTTTTTCAGAACAATGCTCCATGATACCAGTCATCACAATGCTCCATGACCATTGTCGTCACAATGCTCCATGCCCCTTTCAACACAATGCTCCATGACAACTGTCATCACAATGCTCCATGGTCTTTGTCATCACAATTATACATGGCCCCTGTGATCACAGTGCTCCATGACCCCTTTCATCACAATGCTCCATGACCACTGTCATCACAATGCCCCATGACCCCTGTCATCACAATGCTCCATGGCCCCTGTCATTACAATGCTCCATGACCACTGTCATCACAATGTTCCATGACAGATGTCACCACTATCCTCCATGGTCCCTGTAATCACAATGCTCCATTCCCTTGTCAACGCAATGCTCCAGAACTCTTGTCATCATAATGCTCCATGCCCGTCTCATCACAATTCTCCATGACACTTTTCATTAAAATGCTCCATGGTCTTTATCATCACAATGCTCCATGGCCCCTGTTATCACATTGATCCATTGTACCTTTCATCACAATGCTAGATAACCTCTGTCATCACAATGCCCGATGACACCTGTCATCAGAATTGGCCATGGCCCTTGTCATCACAATGCTCCATGCCCTTGTCACCACAATGCTCCAGAACTCTGGGCATCATAATGCTCCATGCCCGTCTCATCACAATGCTCCATGACACTTGTCATCAAAATGCTCCATGGCCTTTGTCATCACAATGCTCCATGGCCCCTGTTATCACAGTGCTCCATGTTACCTTTCATCACAATTCTAGATGACCACTGTCATCACAATGCCCCATGACACCTGTCATCACAATTCGCCATGGCCCTTGTCATCACAATGCTCCATGATCCATGTCATCACAATGTTCCTGGACACTTATCATCACAATGAACTATGACCACATTCATCACAATGCTCCATGACCCCTGTCATCACACTGCTCCATGGCCTATGCATTCAAAATGCTCCATGGCCCCTGTAATCACATTGCTCCATGATCCCTTTCATCACAATGCTCCAAGACCGCTGTCATCACAAGGCCCCATGACGCGTATCATCATAATGCTCCAAGGCCCCTCTCATCACAATGCTCCATGAACCCTGTCATCACAATGTTCCATGACACTTGTCATCACAGTGCTCCATGAACCCCTGTCATCACAATATTCACTGCCCATGTAATCACAATGCTCCTGGTCTCCTGTAATCACAGTGCTCCATACCCTTTTCATCACAATGCTCCAGAACTCTTGTCATCATAATGCTCCATGCCCGTGTCATCACAATGCTTGAAGAACCTTGTCATCACAATGCTCCATGAACCGTGTCATCACAAGGTTCCAGGACCCTTGTCATCACAATGATCCATGACCCCTGTCATCTCACTGCTCCATGATCTTTGTATTCACAATGCTCCCTGGCCCCTATAATTGCGGTGATCCATGACCCCTGTCATCACAATGCTCCCTGGTATATTTCATCACAATTCTAGATGACCACTGTCATCACAGTGCTCCACGGCCCCTGTCGTCAGAGTCCTCCATGATACCTTTCATTACAATTCTACATGACCACTGTCATCACAATGCCCCATGACACCTGTCATCACAATTCGCCATGGCACTTGTCATCACAAAGCTCCATGAACCATGTCATCACAATGTTCATGGACACTTGTCATCACAATGCTCCATGACAACTTACATCACAATGCTCCTTGACCCCTGTCATTTCATTGCTCCATGGCCTATGCATTCACAATGCTCCATGGCCCCTGTAATCACATTGCTCCATGATCCCTTTCATCACAATGCTCCAAGACCGCTGTCATCACAATGCCCCATGACGCCTATCATCATAATGCTCCAAGGCCCCTCTCATCACAGTGCTCCATGATCCCTCTCATCACAATGTTCCATGACACTAGTCATCACAGTGCTCCATGACCCCTGTCATCACAATATTCACTGCCCATGTAATCACAATGCTCCTGGTCCCCTGTAATCACAATGCTCCATACCCTTTTCATCACAATGCTCCAGAACTCTTGTCATCATAATGCTGCATGCCTGTGTCATCACAGTGCTCCATGTCCACTTTCATCACAATGCTCCTTGACCCCTGTCATCACAATGCTCCATGGCCTATGTATTCACAATGCTCCATGGCCCCTGTAATCACATTGCTCCATGATCCTTTTCATCACAATGCTCTATGACCACTGTCATCACAATGCCACATGACACCTGTCATCACATTGCTCTATAGCCCCTGTCAGCACAATGTTCCATGACAGGTATCATCACAATGATACAAGACTGCTGTCATCAGAATGTTCCCTGCTCTTGTCATCTCAATGCTCCCTGGCCCCTGTTATCACAATGCTCCATGTCCATATCATCACAATGCTCCATTACACATGTCATCGTAGTGATCCATGACCCCTTTCATCACAATGCTGCATGACACCTGTCATCACAATGCTCCATAGCCCTTGTCATCACAATGCTCCATTAGCCCTGTCATCACAATGTTCCATGACTCTTGTCATCAAAATGCCTCATGATCCATTTAATCACAATGCTCCATGACTCCTTTCATCACATCCTCCATGATACTTGTCATTACACTGCCCCATGACCTTTTTCAGAACAATGCTCCATGATACCAGTCATCACAATGCTCCATGACCATTGTCGTCACAATGCTCCATGCCCCTTTCAACACAATGCCCCATGACACCTGTCATCACAATTCGCCATCGCACTTGTCATCACAATGCTCCATGAACCCTGTCATCACAATGTTCCATGACAGTTGTCATCACAATGCTCCATGACCCTGTAATCACAATGCTCCATGCCCTTGTCATCACAATGCTCCAGAACTCTTGTCATCATAATGATGAATGCTCGTGTCATCACAAAGCTCCATGATACTTGTCATCACAATGTTCCATTGCCTTGTCATTACAATACTCCATGGCCCCTGTCATCACAGTGCTCCATGATACCTTTTATCACAATTCTAGATGACCACTGTCATCACAATGCCCCAAGACACATGTCATAACAATTCGCCATGGCCCTTGCCATCACAATGCTCCATGACCCGTGTCATCACAATGGTCCAGGACACTTGTCATCACAATGATCCATGACCACTTACATCACAATGCTCCTTGACTCCTGTCATCACAATGCTCCATAGCCTATGCATTCGCAATGCTACATGGTCCCTGTAATCACATTGCTCCATGATCCATTTCATCACAATGCTCTATGACCACTGTCATTACAATGCCACATTATACCTGTCATCACAATGCTCCATGGCCCCTGTCAGCACAATGTTCCATGACAGATGTCATCACTATCCTCCATGGTCCCTGTAATCACAATGCTCCATTCCCTTGTCAACGCAATGCTCCAGAACTCTTGTCATCATAATGCTCCATGCCCGTCTCATCACAATTCTCCATGACACTTTTCATTAAAATGCTCCATGGCCTTTATCATCACAATGCTCCATTGCCCCTGTTATCAAATTGATCCATTGTACCTTTCATCACAATGCTAGATAACCTCTGTCATCACAATGCCCGATGACACCTGTCATCAGAATTGGCCATGGCCCTTGTCATCACAATGCTCCATGCCCTTGTCAACGCAATGCTCCAGAACTCTTGGCATCATAATGCTCCATGCCCGTCTCATCACAATGCTCCATGACACTTGTCATCAAAATGCTCCATGGCCTTTGTCATCACAATGCTCCATGGCCCCTGTTATCACAGTGCTCCATGTTACCTTTCCTCATAATTCTCGATGACCACTGTCATCACAATGCCCCATGACACCTGTCATCACAATTCGCCATGGCCCTTGTCATCACAATGCTCCATGATCCATGTCATCACAATGTTCCTGGACACTTATCATCACAATGAACTATGACCACATTCATCACAATGCTCCATGACCCCTGTCATCACACTGCTCCATGGACTATGCATTCAAAATGCTCCATGGCCCCTGTAATCACATTGCTCCATGATCCCTTTCATCACAATGTTCTATGACCACTCTCATCACGATACCCCATGACGCCTATCATCATAATGCTCCAAGGCCCCTCTCATCACAATGCTCCATGAACCCTGTCATCACAATGTTCCATGACACTTGTCATCACAGTGCTCCATGAACCCCTGTCATCACAATATTCACTGCCCATGTAATCACAATGCTCCTGGTCCCCTGTAATCACAGTACTCCATACCCTTTTCATCACAATGCTCCAGAACTCTTGTCATCATAATGCTCCATGCCCGTGTCATCACAATGCTTGAAGAACCTTGTCATCACAATGCTCCATGAACCGTGTCATCACAAGGTTCCAGGACCCTTGTCATCACAATGATCCATGACCCCTGTCATCTCAATGCTCCATGATCTTTGTATTCACAATGCTCCCTGGCCCCTATAATTGCGGTGATCCATGACCCCTGTCATCACAATGCTCCCTGGTATATTTCATCACAATTCTAGATGACCACTGTCATCACAGTGCTCCACGGCCCCTGTTATCAGAGTCCTCCCTGATACCTTTAATCACAATTCTATATGACCGCTCTCATCACAATTCCACATGACACCTGTCATCACAATGCTCCATGAACCATGTCATCACAATGTTCATGGACAAGAGTCATCACAATGCTCCATGACAACTTACATCACAATGCTCCTTGACCCCTGTCATTCCATTGCTCCATGGCCTATGCATTCACAATGCTCCATGGCTCCTGTAATCACATTGCTCCATGATCCCTTTCATCACAATACTCCAAGACCGCTGTCATCACAATGCCCCATGACGCCTATCATCATAATGCTCCAAGGCCCCTCTCATCACAATGCTCCATGATCCCTGTCATCACAATGTTCCATGACACTAGTCATCACAGTGCTCCATGACCCCTGTCATCACAATATTCACTGCCCATGTAATCACAATGCTCCTGGTCCCCTGTAATCACAATGCTCCATACCCTTGTCATCACAATGCTCCAGAACTCTTGTCATCATAATGCTCCATTCCCTTGTCATCACAGTTCTCCATGACCACTTTCATCACAATGCTCTATGACCACTGTCATCACAATGCCACATGACACCTGTCATCACAATGCTCTATAGCCCCTGTCAGCACAATGTTCCATGACAGGTATCATCACAATGATCCATGACTGCTGTCATCACAATGTTCCCTGCCCTTGTCATTCTCAATGCTCCCTGGCTCCTGTCATCACAATGCTCCATGCTCATATCATCACAATGCTCCATTACCCATGTCATCGATGTGATCCATGACCCCTTTCATCACAATGCTCCATGACCCCAGTCATCACAATGCTCCATAGCCCTTGTCATCACAATGCTCCATTAGCCCTGTCATCACAATGTTCCATGACTCTTGTCATCAAAATGCCTCATGATCCATTTAATCACAATGCTCCATGACTCCTTTCATCACATCCTCCATGATACTTGTCATTACACTGCCCCATGACCTTTTTCAGAACAATGCTCCATGATACCAGTCATCACAATGCTCCATGACCATTGTCGTCACAATGCTCCATGCCCCTTTCAACACAATGCTCCATGACAACTGTCATCACAATGCTCCATGGTCTTTGTCATCACAATTATACATGGCCCCTGTGATCACAGTGCTCCATGACCCCTTTCATCACAATGCTCCATGACCACTGTCATCACAATGCCCCATGACCCCTGTCATCACAATGCTCCATGGCCCCTGTCATTACAATGCTCCATGACCACTGTCATCACAATGTTCCATGACAGATGTCACCACTATCCTCCATGGTCCCTGTAATCACAATGCTCCATTCCCTTGTCAACGCAATGCTCCAGAACTCTTGTCATCATAATGCTCCATGCCCGTCTCATCACAATACTCCATGACACTTTTCATTAAAATGCTCCATGGTCTTTATCATCACAATGCTCCATGGCCCCTGTTATCACATTGATCCATTGTACCTTTCATCACAATGCTAGATAACCTCTGTCATCACAATGCCCGATGACACCTGTCATCAGAATTGGCCATGGCCCTTGTCATCACAATGCTCCATGCCCTTGTCACCACAATGCTCCAGAACTCTGGGCATCATAATGCTCCATGCCCGTCTCATCACAATGCTCCATGACACTTGTCATCAAAATGCTCCATGGCCTTTGTCATCACAATGCTCCATGGCCCCTGTTATCACAGTGCTCCATGTTACCTTTCATCACAATTCTAGATGACCACTGTCATCACAATGCCCCATGACACCTGTCATCACAATTCGCCATGGCCCTTGTCATCACAATGCTCCATGATCCATGTCATCACAATGTTCCTGGACACTTATCATCACAATGAACTATGACCACATTCATCACAATGCTCCATGACCCCTGTCATCACACTGCTCCATGGCCTATGCATTCAAAATGCTCCATGGCCCCTGTAATCACATTGCTCCATGATCCCTTTCATCACAATGCTCCAAGACCGCTGTCATCACAAGGCCCCATGACGCGTATCATCATAATGCTCCAAGGCCCCTCTCATCACAATGCTCCATGAACCCTGTCATCACAATGTTCCATGACACTTGTCATCACAGTGCTCCATGAACCCCTGTCATCACAATATTCACTGCCCATGTAATCACAATGCTCCTGGTCTCCTGTAATCACAGTGCTCCATACCCTTTTCATCACAATGCTCCAGAACTCTTGTCATCATAATGCTCCATGCCCGTGTCATCACAATGCTTGAAGAACCTTGTCATCACAATGCTCCATGAACCGTGTCATCACAAGGTTCCAGGACCCTTGTCATCACAATGATCCATGACCCCTGTCATCTCAATGCTCCATGATCTTTGTATTCACAATGCTCCCTGGCCCCTATAATTGCGGTGATCCATGACCCCTGTCATCACAATGCTCCCTGGTATATTTCATCACAATTCTAGATGACCACTGTCATCACAGTGCTCCACGGCCCCTGTCGTCAGAGTCCTCCATGATACCTTTCATTACAATTCTACATGACCACTGTCATCACAATGCTCCATGACACCTGTCATCACAATTCGCCATGGCACTTGTCATCACAATGCTCCATGAACCATGTCATCACAATGTTCATGGACACTTGTCATCACAATGCTCCATGACAACTTACATCACAATGCTCCTTGACCCCTGTCATTTCATTGCTCCATGGCCTATGCATTCACAATGCTCCATGGCCCCTGTAATCACATTGCTCCATGATCCCTTTCATCACAATGCTCCAAGACCGCTGTCATCACAATGCCCCATGACGCCTATCATCATAATGCTCCAAGGCCCCTCTCATCACAGTGCTCCATGATCCCTCTCATCACAATGTTCCATGACACTTGTCATCACAGTGCTCCATGACCCCTGTCATCACAATATTCACTGCCCATGTAATCACAATGCTCCTGGTCCCCTGTAATCACAGTGCTCCATACCCTTTTCATCACAATGCTCCAGAACTCTTGTCATCATAATGCTCCATGCCCGTGTCATCACAATGCTTGAAGAACCTTGTCATCACAATGCTCCATGAACCGTGTCATCACAAGGTTCCAGGACCCTTGTCATCACAATGATCCATGACCCCTGTCATCTCAATGCTCCATGATCTTTGTATTCACAATGCTCCCTGGCCCCTATAATTGCGGTGATCCATGACCCCTGTCATCACAATGCTCCCTGGTATATTTCATCACAATTCTAGATGACCACTGTCATCACAGTGCTCCACGGCCCCTGTTATCAGAGTCCTCCCTGATACCTTTAATCACAATTCTATATGACCGCTCTCATCACAATTCCACATGACACCTGTCATCACAATGCTCCATGAACCATGTCATCACAATGTTCATGGACAAGAGTCATCACAATGCTCCATGACAACTTACATCACAATGCTCCTTGACCCCTGTCATTCCATTGCTCCATGGCCTATGCATTCACAATGCTCCATGGCTCCTGTAATCACATTGCTCCATGATCCCTTTCATCACAATACTCCAAGACCGCTGTCATCACAATGCCCCATGACGCCTATCATCATAATGCTCCAAGGCCCCTCTCATCACAATGCTCCATGATCCCTGTCATCACAATGTTCCATGACACTAGTCATCACAGTGCTCCATGACCCCTGTCATCACAATATTCACTGCCCATGTAATCACAATGCTCCTGGTCCCCTGTAATCACAATGCTCCATACCCTTGTCATCACAATGCTCCAGAACTCTTGTCATCATAATGCTCCATTCCCTTGTCATCACAGTTCTCCATGACCACTTTCATCACAATGCTCCATGACCCCTGTCATCACAATGCCACATGACACCTGTCATCACAATGCTCTATAGCCCCTGTCAGCACAATGTTCCATGACAGGTATCATCACAATGATCCATGACTGCTGTCATCACAATGTTCCCTGCCCTTGTCATTCTCAATGCTCCCTGGCCCCTGTCATCACAATGCTCCATGCTCATATCATCACAATGCTCCATTACCCATGTCATCGATGTGATCCATGACCCCTTTCATCACAATGCTCCATGACCCCAGTCATCACAATGCTCCATAGCCCTTGTCATCACAATGCTCCATTAGCCCTGTCATCACAATGTTCCATGACTCTTGTCATCAAAATGCCTCATGATCCATTTAATCACAATGCTCCATGACTCCTTTCATCACATCCTCCATGATACTTGTCATTACACTGCCCCATGACCTTTTTCAGAACAATGCTCCATGATACCAGTCATCACAATGCTCCATGACCATTGTCGTCACAATGCTCCATGCCCCTTTCAACACAATGCTCCATGACAACTGTCATCACAATGCTCCATGGTCTTTGTCATCACAATTATACATGGCCCCTGTGATCACAGTGCTCCATGACCCCTTTCATCACAATGCTCCATGACCACTGTCATCACAATGCCCCATGACCCCTGTCATCACAATGCTCCATGGCCCCTGTCATTACAATGCTCCATGACCACTGTCATCACAATGTTCCATGACAGATGTCACCACTATCCTCCATGGTCCCTGTAATCACAATGCTCCATTCCCTCGTCAACGCAATGCTCCAGAACTCTTGTCATCATAATGCTCCATGCCCGTCTCATCACAATTCTCCATGACACTTTTCATTAAAATGCTCCATGGCCTTTATCATCACAATGCTCCATGGCCCCTGTTATCACATTGATCCATTGTACCTTTCATCACAATGCTAGATAACCTCTGTCATCACAATGCCCGATGACACCTGTCATCAGAATTGGCCATGGCCCTTGTCATCACAATGCTCCATGCCCTTGTCACCACAATGCTCCAGAACTCTGGGCATCATAATGCTCCATGCCCGTCTCATCACAATGCTCCATGACACTTGTCATCAAAATGCTCCATGGCCTTTGTCATCACAATGCTCCATGGCCCCTGTTATCACAGTGCTCCATGTTACCTTTCATCACTATTCTAGATGATCACTGTCATCACAATGTCCCATGACACCTGTCATCACAATTCGCCATGGCCCTTGTCATCACAATGCTCCATGATCCATGTCATCACAATGTTCCTGGACACTTATCATCACAATGAACTATGACCACATTCATCACAATGCTCCATGACCCCTGTCATCACACTGCTCCATGGCCTATGCATTCAAAATGCTCCATGGCCCCTGTAATCACATTGCTCCATGATCCCTTTCATCACAATGCTCCAAGACCGCTGTCATCACAAGGCCCCATGACGCGTATCATCATAATGCTCCAAGGCCCCTCTCATCACAATGCTCCATGAACCCTGTCATCACAATGTTCCATGACACTTGTCATCACAGTGCTCCATGAACCCCTGTCATCACAATATTCACTGCCCATGTAATCACAATGCTCCTGGTCTCCTGTAATCACAGTGCTCCATACCCTTTTCATCACAATGCTCCAGAACTCTTGTCATCATAATGCTCCATGCCCGTGTCATCACAATGCTTGAAGAACCTTGTCATCACAATGCTCCATGAACCGTGTCATCACAAGGTTCCAGGACCCTTGTCATCACAATGATCCATGACCCCTGTCATCTCACTGCTCCATGATCTTTGTATTCACAATGCTCCCTGGCCCCTATAATTGCGGTGATCCATGACCCCTGTCATCACAATGCTCCCTGGTATATTTCATCACAATTCTAGATGACCACTGTCATCACAGTGCTCCACGGCCCCTGTCGTCAGAGTCCTCCATGATACCTTTCATTACAATTCTACATGACCACTGTCATCACAATGCCCCATGACACCTGTCATCACAATTCGCCATGGCACTTGTCATCACAAAGCTCCATGAACCATGTCATCACAATGTTCATGGACACTTGTCATCACAATGCTCCATGACAACTTACATCACAATGCTCCTTGACCCCTGTCATTTCATTGCTACATGGCCTATGCATTCACAATGCTCCATGGCCCCTGTAATCACATTGCTCCATGATCCCTTTCATCACAATGCTCCAAGACCGCTGTCATCACAATGCCCCATGACGCCTATCATCATAATGCTCCAAGGCCCCTCTCATCACAGTGCTCCATGATCCCTCTCATCACAATGTTCCATGACACTAGTCATCACAGTGCTCCATGACCCCTGTCATCACAATATTCACTGCCCATGTAATCACAATGCTCCTGGTCCCCTGTAATCACAATGCTCCATACCCTTTTCATCACAATGCTCCAGAACTCTTGTCATCATAATGCTGCATGCCCGTGTCATCACAGTGCTCCATGTCCACTTTCATCACAATGCTCCTTGACCCCTGTCATCACAATGCTCCATGGCCTATGTATTCACAATGCTCCATGGCCCCTGTAATCACATTGCTCCATGATCCTTTTCATCACAATGCTCTATGACCACTGTCATCACAATGCCACATGACACCTGTCATCAGAATGCTCTATAGCCCCTGTCAGCACAATGTTCCATGACAGGTATCATCACAATGATACAAGACTGCTGTCATCAGAATGTTCCCTGCTCTTGTCATCTCAATGCTCCCTGGCCCCTGTTATCACAATGCTCCATGTCCATATCATCACAATGCTCCATTACACATGTCATCGTAGTGATCCATGACCCCTTTCATCACAATGCTGCATGACACCTGTCATCACAATGCTCCATAGCCCTTGTCATCACAATGCTCCATAGCCCTTGTTATCACAATGCTCCATTAGCCCTGTCATCACAATGTTCCATGACTCTTGTCATCAAAATGCCTCATGATCCATTTAATCACAATGCTCCATGACTCCTTTCATCACATCCTCCATGATACTTGTCATTACACTGCCCCATGACCTTTTTCAGAACAATGCTCCATGATACCAGTCATCACAATGCTCCATGACCATTGTCGTCACAATGCTCCATGCCCCTTTCAACACAATGCCCCATGACACCTGTCATCACAATTCGCCATCGCACTTGTCATCACAATGCTCCATGAACCCTGTCATCACAATGTTCCATGACAGTTGTCATCACAATGCTCCATGACCCTGTAATCACAATGCTCCATGCCCTTGTCATCACAATGCTCCAGAACTCTTGTCATCATAATGATGAATGCTCGTGTCATCACAAAGCTCCATGATACCTGTTATCACAATGTTCCATTGCCTTGTCATTACAATACTCCATGGCCCCTGTCATCACAGTGCTCCATGATACCTTTTATCACAATTCTAGATGACCACTGTCATCACAATGCCCCAAGACACATGTCATAACAATTCGCCATGGCCCTTGCCATCACAATGCTCCATGACCCGTGTCATCACAATGGTCCAGGACACTTGTCATCACAATGATCGATGACCACTTACATCACAATGCTCCTTGACTCCTGTCATCACAATGCTCCATAGCCTATGCATTCGCAATGCTACATGGTCCCTGTAATCACATTGCTCCATGATCCATTTCATCACAATGCTCTATGACCACTGTCATTACAATGCCACATTATACCTGTCATCACAATGCTCCATGGCCCCTGTCAGCACAATGTTCCATGACAGATGTCATCACTGTCCTCCATGGTCGCTGTAATCACAATGCTCCATTCCCTTGTCAACGCAATGCTCCAGAACTCTTGTCATCATAATGCTCCATGCCCGTCTCATCACAATTCTCCATGACACTTTTCATTAAAATGCTCCATGGCCTTTATCATCACAATGCTCCATGGCCCCTGTTATCACAGTGATCCATGGTACCTTTCATCACAATGCTAGATAACCTCTGTCATCACAATGCCCGATGACACCTGTCATCAGAATTGGCCATGGCCCTTGTCATCACAATGCTCCATGCCCTTGTCAACGCAATGCTCCAGAACTCTTGGCATCATAATGCTCCATGCCCGTCTCATCACAATGCTCCATGACACTTGTCATCAAAATGCTCCATGGCCTTTGTCATCACAATGCTCCATGGCCCCTGTTATCACAGTGCTCCATGTTACCTTTCCTCATAATTCTCGATGACCACTGTCATCACAATGCCCCATGACACCTGTCATCACAATTCGCCATGGCCCTTGTCATCACAATGCTCCATGATCCATGTCATCACAATGTTCCTGGACACTTATCATCACAATGAACTATGACCACATTCATCACAATGCTCCATGACCCCTGTCATCACACTGCTCCATGGCCTATGCATTCAAAATTCTCCATGGCCCCTGTAATCACATTGCTCCATGATCCCTTTCATCACAATGTTCTATGACCACTCTCATCACAATACCCCATGACGCCTATCATCATAATGCTCCAAGGCCCCTCTCATCACAATGCTCCATGAACCCTGTCATCACAATGTTCCATGACACTTGTCATCACAGTGCTCCATGAACACCTGTCATCACAATATTCACTGCCCATGTAATCACAATGCTCCTGGTCCCCTGTAATCACAGTGCTCCATACCCTTTTCATCACAATGCTCCAGAACTCTTGTCATCATAATGCTCCATGCCCGTGTCATCACAATGCTTGAAGAACCTTGTCATCACAATGCTCCATGAACCGTGTCATCACAAGGTTCCAGGACCCTTGTCATCACAATGATCCATGACCCCTGTCATCTCAATGCTCCATGATCTTTGTATTCACAATGCTCCCTGGCCCCTATAATTGCGGTGATCCATGACCCCTGTCATCACAATGCTCCCTGGTATATTTCATCACAATTCTAGATGACCACTGTCATCACAGTGCTCCACGGCCCCTGTCGTCAGAGTCCTCCATGATACCGTTCATTACAATTCTACATGACCACTGTCATCACAATGCCGCATGACACCTGTCATCACAATTCGCCATGGCACTTGTCATCACAATGCTCCATGAACCATGTCATCACAATGTTCATGGACAATAGTCTTGACCATGCTCCATGACAACTTACATCACAATGCTCCTTGACCCCTGTCATTTCATTGCTCCATGGCCTATGCATTCACAATGCTCCATGGTCCCTGTAATCACAATGCTCCATACCCTTGTCATCGCAATGCTCCAGATCACTTCTCATCATAATGCTCCATGCCCGTGTCATCACAATGCTCCATGGCCCCTGTCATCACAGTGCTCCGTGATACCTTTCATCATAATGATAGATGACCACTGTCATCACAATGCTCCATGACACCTGTCATCAGAATTGGCCATGGCCCTTGTCATCACAATGCTCCAGGACACTTGTCTTCACAATGTTCCATGGCGCATTTCATCACAATGCTCCATGACCACTTTCATCAAATTGCTCCATGATGCCTGTCATCACAATGCTCCATGGCCTTTGTCATCAAAATTCTACATGGCCCCTGTAATAACAGTGCTTCAGGACAACTTTTATCACAATGCTCCATGACCACTCTCATCACAATGCCAGATAAGACCTTTCATGACAATGCTCCATGGCCCTTGTCATCACAATATTCCATGACTTCTGTCATCACAATGCTCCATGCCCCTGTCATCACAATGCCCCATCACCCCTGCTATTACAATGCTCCATGACCCCTGTCGTCGCAATGCTCTGAAACCCTTGTCATCACAATATTCCATGATCCGTGTAATCACGATGATCCATGAACCATTTCTGTACAATGCTCCAGTACCCCTTTCATTAAAATGCTCCATGGCACTTGTCATCAGAATGCTCCAGGAACCCTTCCATCACAATAATCCATGACCCGTTTCCTCACAATTCTCCAGGACCGCTTTCATCACAATGCTCCATTCCCTTGTCATCTCAATGCTTCATGGCCCCTGTCATCAAAATGATCCATGCCCTCGTCATCAAAATGCTCCAGAACTCTTGTCATCACTATGCTCCATGCCCATGTCATCAAAATGCTGCATGGCCCCTGTCATCACAATGCTGCATGACCCCTGTCATCACAATGCTCCATGCCCGTATCATCACAATGCTCCATTACCCATGTCATCGTAGTGATCCATGACCCCTTTCATCACAATGCTGCATGACACCTGTCATCACAATGCTCCGTGGTCTTTGTCATCACAATGCTCCATGACCACTGTCATCACCATGCCCCATGACCCCATTCATCACAATGCTCCATAGCCCTTGTCATCACAATGCTCCATTAGCCCTGTCATCACAATGTTCCATGACTCTTGTCATCAAAATGCCTCATGATCCATTTAATCACAATGCTCCATGACTCCTTTCATCACATCCTCCATGATACTTGTCATTACACTGCCCCATGACCTCTTTCAGAACAATGCTCCATGATACCAGTCATCACAATGCTCCATGACCATTGTCGTCACAATGCTCCATGCCCCTTTCAACACAATGCTCCATGACAACTGTCATCACAATGCTCCATGGCCTTTGTCATCACAATTATACATGGCCCCTGTGATCACAGTGCTCCATGACCCCTTTCATCACAATGCTCCATGACCACTGTCATCACAATGCCCCATGACCCCTGTCATCACAATGCTCCATGACCCCTGTCATTACAATGCTCCATGACCACTGTCATCACAATGTTCCATGATCGCTGTAATCACAATGACTCATGACACCTTTCCTCAGAAGGCTCCAGTACGCCTGTCATCACAATGCTCCAATGACCGTCTCATCACAATGCTCCATGATCCCTGTCAGCACAACGTTCCATGACAATTGTCATCACAATGCTCCATGACACCTGTCATCACAATGTTGCCTGCCCATGTCATCAAAATGCTCCATGTCCCCTGTAATCACAATGTTCCATTACACCTGTCTTCACAATGTTCCCTGCCCATGTCATCACAATGCTCCATTACCAATGTAATCAAAATGTTCGCCTGCCCTTGTCATCAAAATGCTCCATGGCCCCTTTAATCCCAATGCTCCATGAACCCTGTCATCACAATGTTCCATGACAGTTGTCATCACAATGCTCCATGACCCTGTAATCACAATGCTTCATGCCCTTGTCATCACAATGCTCCAGAACTCTTGTCATCATAATGATGAATGCTCGTGTCATCACAAAGCTCCATGATACTTGTCATCACAATGTTCCATGGCCTTGTCATTACAATACTCCATGGCCCCTGTCATCACAGTGCTCCATGATACCTTTTATCACAATTCTAGATGACCACTGTCATCACAATGCCCCAAGACACATGTCATCACAATTCGCCATGGCCCTTGCCATCACAATGCTCCATCACCCGTGTCATCACAATGGTACAGGACACTTGTCATCACAATGATCCATGACCACTTACATCACAATGCTCCTTGACTCCTGTCATCACAATGCTCCATAGCCTATGCATTCGCAATGCTACATGGTCCCTGTAATCACATTGCTCCATGATCCATTTCATCACAATGCTCTATGACCCCTGTCATTACAATGCCACATTATACCTGTCATCACAATGCTCCATGGCCCCTGTCAGCACAATGTTCCATGACAGATGTCATCACTCTCCTCCATGGTCCCTGTAATCACAATGCTCCATTCCCTTGTCAACGCAATGCTCCAGAACTCTTGTCATCATAATGCTCCATGCCCGTCTCATCACAATTCTCCATGACACTTTTCATTAAAATGCTCCATGGCCTTTATCATCACAATGCTCCATGGCCCCTGTTATCACAGTGATCCATGGTACCTTTCATCACAATGCTAGATAACCTCTGTCATCACAATGCCCGAGGACACCTGTCATCAGAATTGGCCATGGCCCTTGTTATCACAATGCTCCATGCCCTTGTCACCACAATGCTCCAGAACTCTTGGCATCATAATGCTCCATGCCCGTCTCATCACAATGTTCCATGACACTTCTCATCAAAATGCTCCATGGCCTTTGTCATCACAATGCTCCACAACTCTTGTCATCATAATGCTCCATGCCCGTGTCATCACAATGCTTGAAGAACCTTGTCATCACAATGCTCCATGAACCGTGTCATCACAAGGTTCCAGGACCTTTGTCATCACAATGATCCATGACCCCTGTCATCTCAATGCTCCATGATCTTTGTATTCACAATGCTCCATGGCCCCTATAATTGTGGTGATCCATGACCCCTGTCATCACAATGCTCCGTGGTATATTTCATCACAATTCTAGATGACCACTGTCATCACAGTGCTCCACGGCCCCTGTCGTCAGAGTCCTCCATGATACCTTTCATTACAATTCTACATGACCACTGTCATCACAATGCCCCATGACACCTGTCATCACAATTCGCCATGGCACTTGTCATCACAATGCTCCATGAACCATGTCATCACAATGTTCATGGACACTTGTCATCACAATGCTCCATGACAACTTACATCACAATGCTCCTTGACCCCTGTCATTTCATTGCTCCATGGCCTATGCATTCACAATGCTCCATGGCTCCGGTAATCACATTGCTCCATGATCCCTTTCATCACAATGCTCCAAGATCGCTGTCATCACAATGCCCCATGACGCCTATCATCATAATGCTCCAAGGCCCCTCTCATCACAATACTCCATGATCCCTGTCATCACAATGTTCCATGACACTAGTCATCACAGTGCTCCATGACCCCTGTCATCACAATATTCACTGCCCATGTAATCACAATGCTCTTGTTCCCCTGTAATCACAATGCTCCATAACCTTGTCATCACAATGCTCCAGAACTCTTGTCATCATAATGCTCCATGCCCGTTTCATCACAGTGCTCCATGACCACTTTCATCACAATGCTCCTTGACCCCTGTCATCACAATGCTCTATGACCACTGTCATCAAAATGCCACATGACACCTGTAATCACATTGCTCCATGATCCTTTTCATCACAATGCTCTATGACCACTGTCATCACAATGCCACATGACACCTGTCATCACAATGCTCTATAGCCCCTGTCAGCACAATGTTCCATGACAGGTATCATCACAATGATACATGACTGCTGTCATCAGAATGTTCCCTGCTCTTGTCATCTCAATGCTCCCTGGCCCCTGTTATCACAATGCTCCATGCCCATATCATCACAATGCTCCATTACCCATGTCATCGTAGTGATCCATGACCCCTTTCATCACAATGCTGCATGACACCTGTCATCACAATGCTCCATAGCCCTTGTCATCACAATGCTCCATTAGCCCTGTCATCACAATGTTCCATGACTCTTGTCATCAAAATGCCTCATGATCCATTTAATCACAATGCTCCATGACTCCTTTCATCACATCCTCCATGATACTTGTCATTACACTGCCCCATGACCTTTTTCAGAACAATGCTCCATGATACCAGTCATCACAATGCTCCATGACCATTGTCGTCACAATGCTCCATGCCCCTTTCAACACAATGCTCCATGACAACTGTCATCACAATGCTCCATGGTCTTTGTCATCACAATTATACATGGCCCCTGTGATCACAGTGCTCCATGACCCCTTTCATCACAATGCTCCATGACCACTGTCATCACAATGCCCCATGACCCCTGTCATCACAATGCTCCATGGCCCCTGTCATTACAATGCTCCATGACCACTGTCATCACAATGTTCCATGACAGATGTCACCACTATCCTCCATGGTCCCTGTAATCACAATGCTCCATTCCCTTGTCAACGCAATGCTCCAGAACTCTTGTCATCATAATGCTCCATGCCCGTCTCATCACAATTCTCCATGACACTTTTCATTAAAATGCTCCATGGCCTTTATCATCACAATGCTCCATGGCCCCTGTTATCACATTGATCCATTGTACCTTTCATCACAATGCTAGATAACCTCTGTCATCACAATGCCCGATGACACCTGTCATCAGAATTGGCCATGGCCCTTGTCATCACAATGCTCCATGCCCTTGTCACCACAATGCTCCAGAACTCTGGGCATCATAATGCTCCATGCCCGTCTCATCACAATGCTCCATGACACTTGTCATCAAAATGCTCCATGGCCTTTGTCATCACAATGCTCCATGGCCCCTGTTATCACAGTGCTCCATGTTACCTTTCATCACAATTCTAGATGACCACTGTCATCACAATGCCCCATGACACCTGTCATCACAATTCGCCATGGCCCTTGTCATCACAATGCTCCATGATCCATGTCATCACAATGTTCCTGGACACTTATCATCACAATGAACTATGACCACATTCATCACAATGCTCCATGACCCCTGTCATCACACTGCTCCATGGCCTATGCATTCAAAATGCTCCATGGCCCCTGTAATCACATTGCTCCATGATCCCTTTCATCACAATGCTCCAAGACCGCTGTCATCACAAGGCCCCATGACGCGTATCATCATAATGCTCCAAGGCCCCTCTCATCACAATGCTCCATGAACCCTGTCATCACAATGTTCCATGACACTTGTCATCACAGTGCTCCATGAACCCCTGTCATCACAATATTCACTGCCCATGTAATCACAATGCTCCTGGTCTCCTGTAATCACAGTGCTCCATACCCTTTTCATCACAATGCTCCAGAACTCTTGTCATCATAATGCTCCATGCCCGTGTCATCACAATGCTTGAAGAACCTTGTCATCACAATGCTCCATGAACCGTGTCATCACAAGGTTCCAGGACCCTTGTCATCACAATGATCCATGACCCCTGTCATCTCAATGCTCCATGATCTTTGTATTCACAATGCTCCCTGGCCCCTATAATTGCGGTGATCCATGACCCCTGTCATCACAATGCTCCCTGGTATATTTCATCACAATTCTAGATGACCACTGTCATCACAGTGCTCCACGGCCCCTGTCGTCAGAGTCCTCCATGATACCTTTCATTACAATTCTACATGACCACTGTCATCACAATGCCCCATGACACCTGTCATCACAATTCGCCATGGCACTTGTCATCACAAAGCTCCATGAACCATGTCATCACAATGTTCATGGACACTTGTCATCACAATGCTCCATGACAACTTACATCACAATGCTCCTTGACCCCTGTCATTTCATTGCTCCATGGCCTATGCATTCACAATGCTCCATGGCCCCTGTAATCACATTGCTCCATGATCCCTTTCATCACAATGCTCCAAGACCGCTGTCATCACAATGCCCCATGACGCCTATCATCATAATGCTCCAAGGCCCCTCTCATCACAGTGCTCCATGATCCCTCTCATCACAATGTTCCATGACACTAGTCATCACAGTGCTCCATGACCCCTGTCATCACAATATTCACTGCCCATGTAATCACAATGCTCCTGGTCCCCTGTAATCACAATGCTCCATACCCTTTTCATCACAATGCTCCAGAACTCTTGTCATCATAATGCTGCATGCCTGTGTCATCACAGTGCTCCATGTCCACTTTCATCACAATGCTCCTTGACCCCTGTCATCACAATGCTCCATGGCCTATGTATTCACAATGCTCCATGGCCCCTGTAATCACATTGCTCCATGATCCTTTTCATCACAATGCTCTATGACCACTGTCATCACAATGCCACATGACACCTGTCATCACATTGCTCTATAGCCCCTGTCAGCACAATGTTCCATGACAGGTATCATCACAATGATACAAGACTGCTGTCATCAGAATGTTCCCTGCTCTTGTCATCTCAATGCTCCCTGGCCCCTGTTATCACAATGCTCCATGTCCATATCATCACAATGCTCCATTACACATGTCATCGTAGTGATCCATGACCCCTTTCATCACAATGCTGCATGACACCTGTCATCACAATGCTCCATAGCCCTTGTCATCACAATGCTCCATTAGCCCTGTCATCACAATGTTCCATGACTCTTGTCATCAAAATGCCTCATGATCCATTTAATCACAATGCTCCATGACTCCTTTCATCACATCCTCCATGATACTTGTCATTACACTGCCCCATGACCTTTTTCAGAACAATGCTCCATGATACCAGTCATCACAATGCTCCATGACCATTGTCGTCACAATGCTCCATGCCCCTTTCAACACAATGCCCCATGACACCTGTCATCACAATTCGCCATCGCACTTGTCATCACAATGCTCCATGAACCCTGTCATCACAATGTTCCATGACAGTTGTCATCACAATGCTCCATGACCCTGTAATCACAATGCTCCATGCCCTTGTCATCACAATGCTCCAGAACTCTTGTCATCATAATGATGAATGCTCGTGTCATCACAAAGCTCCATGATACTTGTCATCACAATGTTCCATTGCCTTGTCATTACAATACTCCATGGCCCCTGTCATCACAGTGCTCCATGATACCTTTTATCACAATTCTAGATGACCACTGTCATCACAATGCCCCAAGACACATGTCATAACAATTCGCCATGGCCCTTGCCATCACAATGCTCCATGACCCGTGTCATCACAATGGTCCAGGACACTTGTCATCACAATGATCCATGACCACTTACATCACAATGCTCCTTGACTCCTGTCATCACAATGCTCCATAGCCTATGCATTCGCAATGCTACATGGTCCCTGTAATCACATTGCTCCATGATCCATTTCATCACAATGCTCTATGACCACTGTCATTACAATGACACATTATACCTGTCATCACAATGCTCCATGGCCCCTGTCAGCACAATGTTCCATGACAGATGTCATCACTATCCTCCATGGTCCCTGTAATCACAATGCTCCATTCCCTTGTCAACGCAATGCTCCAGAACTCTTGTCATCATAATGCTCCATGCCCGTCTCATCACAATTCTCCATGACACTTTTCATTAAAATGCTCCATGGCCTTTATCATCACAATGCTCCATTGCCCCTGTTATCAAATTGATCCATTGTACCTTTCATCACAATGCTAGATAACCTCTGTCATCACAATGCCCGATGACACCTGTCATCAGAATTGGCCATGGCCCTTGTCATCACAATGCTCCATGCCCTTGTCAACGCAATGCTCCAGAACTCTTGGCATCATAATGCTCCATGCCCGTCTCATCACAATGCTCCATGACACTTGTCATCAAAATGCTCCATGGCCTTTGTCATCACAATGCTCCATGGCCCCTGTTATCACAGTGCTCCATGTTACCTTTCCTCATAATTCTCGATGACCACTGTCATCACAATGCCCCATGACACCTGTCATCACAATTCGCCATGGCCCTTGTCATCACAATGCTCCATGATCCATGTCATCACAATGTTCCTGGACACTTATCATCACAATGAACTATGACCACATTCATCACAATGCTCCATGACCCCTGTCATCACACTGCTCCATGGACTATGCATTCAAAATGCTCCATGGCCCCTGTAATCACATTGCTCCATGATCCCTTTCATCACAATGTTCTATGACCACTCTCATCACGATACCCCATGACGCCTATCATCATAATGCTCCAAGGCCCCTCTCATCACAATGCTCCATGAACCCTGTCATCACAATGTTCCATGACACTTGTCATCACAGTGCTCCATGAACCCCTGTCATCACAATATTCACTGCCCATGTAATCACAATGCTCCTGGTCCCCTGTAATCACAGTACTCCATACCCTTTTCATCACAATGCTCCAGAACTCTTGTCATCATAATGCTCCATGCCCGTGTCATCACAATGCTTGAAGAACCTTGTCATCACAATGCTCCATGAACCGTGTCATCACAAGGTTCCAGGACCCTTGTCATCACAATGATCCATGACCCCTGTCATCTCAATGCTCCATGATCTTTGTATTCACAATGCTCCCTGGCCCCTATAATTGCGGTGATCCATGACCCCTGTCATCACAATGCTCCCTGGTATATTTCATCACAATTCTAGATGACCACTGTCATCACAGTGCTCCACGGCCCCTGTTATCAGAGTCCTCCCTGATACCTTTAATCACAATTCTATATGACCGCTCTCATCACAATTCCACATGACACCTGTCATCACAATGCTCCATGAACCATGTCATCACAATGTTCATGGACAAGAGTCATCACAATGCTCCATGACAACTTACATCACAATGCTCCTTGACCCCTGTCATTCCATTGCTCCATGGCCTATGCATTCACAATGCTCCATGGCTCCTGTAATCACATTGCTCCATGATCCCTTTCATCACAATACTCCAAGACCGCTGTCATCACAATGCCCCATGACGCCTATCATCATAATGCTCCAAGGCCCCTCTCATCACAATGCTCCATGATCCCTGTCATCACAATGTTCCATGACACTAGTCATCACAGTGCTCCATGACCCCTGTCATCACAATATTCACTGCCCATGTAATCACAATGCTCCTGGTCCCCTGTAATCACAATGCTCCATACCCTTGTCATCACAATGCTCCAGAACTCTTGTCATCATAATGCTCCATTCCCTTGTCATCACAGTTCTCCATGACCACTTTCATCACAATGCTCTATGACCACTGTCATCACAATGCCACATGACACCTGTCATCACAATGCTCTATAGCCCCTGTCAGCACAATGTTCCATGACAGGTATCATCACAATGATCCATGACTGCTGTCATCACAATGTTCCCTGCCCTTGTCATTCTCAATGCTCCCTGGCCCCTGTCATCACAATGCTCCATGCTCATATCATCACAATGCTCCATTACCCATGTCATCGATGTGATCCATGACCCCTTTCATCACAATGCTCCATGACCCCAGTCATCACAATGCTCCATAGCCCTTGTCATCACAATGCTCCATTAGCCCTGTCATCACAATGTTCCATGACTCTTGTCATCAAAATGCCTCATGATCCATTTAATCACAATGCTCCATGACTCCTTTCATCACATCCTCCATGATACTTGTCATTACACTGCCCCATGACCTTTTTCAGAACAATGCTCCATGATACCAGTCATCACAATGCTCCATGACCATTGTCGTCACAATGCTCCATGCCCCTTTCAACACAATGCTCCATGACAACTCTCATCACAATGCTCCATGGTCTTTGTCATCACAATTATACATGGCCCCTGTGATCACAGTGCTCCATGACCCCTTTCATCACAATGCTCCATGACCACTGTCATCACAATGCCCCATGACCCCTGTCATCACAATGCTCCATGGCCCCTGTCATTACAATGCTCCATGACCACTGTCATCACAATGTTCCATGACAGATGTCACCACTATCCTCCATGGTCCCTGTAATCACAATGCTCCATTCCCTTGTCAACGCAATGCTCCAGAACTCTTGTCATCATAATGCTCCATGCCCGTCTCATCACAATACTCCATGACACTTTTCATTAAAATGCTCCATGGTCTTTATCATCACAATGCTCCATGGCCCCTGTTATCACATTGATCCATTGTACCTTTCATCACAATGCTAGATAACCTCTGTCATCACAATGCCCGAGGACACCTGTCATCAGAATTGGCCATGGCCCTTGTCATCACAATGCTCCATGCCCTTGTCACCACAATGCTCCAGAACTCTGGGCATCATAATGCTCCATGCCCGTCTCATCACAATGCTCCATGACACTTGTCATCAAAATGCTCCATGGCCTTTGTCATCACAATGCTCCATGGCCCCTGTTATCACAGTGCTCCATGTTACCTTTCATCACAATTCTAGATGACCACTGTCATCACAATGCCCCATGACACCTGTCATCACAATTCGCCATGGCCCTTGTCATCACAATGCTCCATGATCCATGTCATCACAATGTTCCTGGACACTTATCATCACAATGAACTATGACCACATTCATCACAATGCTCCATGACCCCTGTCATCACACTGCTCCATGGCCTATGCATTCAAAATGCTCCATGGCCCCTGTAATCACATTGCTCCATGATCCCTTTCATCACAATGCTCCAAGACCGCTGTCATCACAAGGCCCCATGACGCGTATCATCATAATGCTCCAAGGCCCCTCTCATCACAATGCTCCATGAACCCTGTCATCACAATGTTCCATGACACTTGTCATCACAGTGCTCCATGAACCCCTGTCATCACAATATTCACTGCCCATGTAATCACAATGCTCCTGGTCTCCTGTAATCACAGTGCTCCATACCCTTTTCATCACAATGCTCCAGAACTCTTGTCATCATAATGCTCCATGCCCGTGTCATCACAATGCTTGAAGAACCTTGTCATCACAAAGCTCCATGAACCGTGTCATCACAAGGTTCCAGGACCCTTGTCATCACAATGATCCATGACCCCTGTCATCTCAATGCTCCATGATCTTTGTATTCACAATGCTCCCTGGCCCCTATAATTGCGGTGATCCATGACCCCTGTCATCACAATGCTCCCTGGTATATTTCATCACAATTCTAGATGACCACTGTCATCACAGTGCTCCACGGCCCCTGTCGTCAGAGTCCTCCATGATACCTTTCATTACAATTCTACATGACCACTGTCATCACAATGCCCCATGACACCTGTCATCACAATTCGCCATGGCACTTGTCATCACAATGCTCCATGAACCATGTCATCACAATGTTCATGGACACTTGTCATCACAATGCTCCATGACAACTTACATCACAATGCTCCTTGACCCCTGTCATTTCATTGCTCCATGGCCTATGCATTCACAATGCTCCATGGCCCCTGTAATCACATTGCTCCATGATCCCTTTCATCACAATGCTCCAAGACCGCTGTCATCACAATGCCCCATGACGCCTATCATCATAATGCTCCAAGGCCCCTCTCATCACAGTGCTCCATGATCCCTCTCATCACAATGTTCCATGACACTAGTCATCACAGTGCTCCATGACCCCTGTCATCACAATATTCACTGCCCATGTAATCACAATGCTCCTGGTCCCCTGTAATCACAGTGCTCCATACCCTTTTCATCACAATGCTCCAGAACTCTTGTCATCATAATGCTCCATGCCCGTGTCATCACAATGCTTGAAGAACCTTGTCATCACAATGCTCCATGAACCGTGTCATCACAAGGTTCCAGGACCCTTGTCATCACAATGATCCATGACCCCTGTCATCTCAATGCTCCATGATCTTTGTATTCACAATGCTCCCTGGCCCCTATAATTGCGGTGATCCATGACCCCTGTCATCACAATGCTCCCTGGTATATTTCATCACAATTCTAGATGACCACTGTCATCACAGTGCTCCACGGCCCCTGTTATCAGAGTCCTCCCTGATACCTTTAATCACAATTCTATATGACCGCTCTCATCACAATTCCACATGACACCTGTCATCACAATGCTCCATGAACCATGTCATCACAATGTTCATGGACAAGAGTCATCACAATGCTCCATGACAACTTACATCACAATGCTCCTTGACCCCTGTCATTCCATTGCTCCATGGCCTATGCATTCACAATGCTCCATGGCTCCTGTAATCACATTGCTCCATGATCCCTTTCATCACAATACTCCAAGAGCGCTGTCATCACAATGCCCCATGACGCCTATCATCATAATGCTCCAAGGCCCCTCTCATCACAATGCTCCATGATCCCTGTCATCACAATGTTCCATGACACTAGTCATCACAGTGCTCCATGACCCCTGTCATCACAATATTCACTGCCCATGTAATCACAATGCTCCTGGTCCCCTGTAATCACAATGCTCCATACCCTTGTCATCACAATGCTCCAGAACTCTTGTCATCATAATGCTCCATTCCCTTGTCATCACAGTTCTCCATGACCACTTTCATCACAATGCTCTATGACCACTGTCATCACAATGCCACATGACACCTGTCATCACAATGCTCTATAGCCCCTGTCAGCACAATGTTCCATGACAGGTATCATCACAATGATCCATGACTGCTGTCATCACAATGTTCCCTGCCCTTGTCATTCTCAATGCTCCCTGGCTCCTGTCATCACAATGCTCCATGCTCATATCATCACAATGCTCCATTACCCATGTCATCGATGTGATCCATGACCCCTTTCATCACAATGCTCCATGACCCCAGTCATCACAATGCTCCATAGCCCTTGTCATCACAATGCTCCATTAGCCCTGTCATCACAATGTTCCATGACTCTTGTCATCAAAATGCCTCATGATCCATTTAATCACAATGCTCCATGACTCCTTTCATCACATCCTCCATGATACTTGTCATTACACTGCCCCATGACCTTTTTCAGAACAATGCTCCATGATACCAGTCATCACAATGCTCCATGACCATTGTCGTCACAATGCTCCATGCCCCTTTCAACACAATGCTCCATGACAACTGTCATCACAATGCTCCATGGTCTTTGTCATCACAATTATACATGGCCCCTGTGATCACAGTGCTCCATGACCCCTTTCATCACAATGCTCCATGACCACTGTCATCACAATGCCCCATGACCCCTGTCATCACAATGCTCCATGGCCCCTGTCATTACAATGCTCCATGACCACTGTCATCACAATGTTCCATGACAGATGTCACCACTATCCTCCATGGTCCCTGTAATCACAATGCTCCATTCCCTTGTCAACGCAATGCTCCAGAACTCTTGTCATCATAATGCTCCATGCCCGTCTCATCACAATACTCCATGACACTTTTCATTAAAATGCTCCATGGTCTTTATCATCACAATGCTCCATGGCCCCTGTTATCACATTGATCCATTGTACCTTTCATCACAATGCTAGATAACCTCTGTCATCACAATGCCCGAGGACACCTGTCATCAGAATTGGCCATGGCCCTTGTCATCACAATGCTCCATGCCCTTGTCACCACAATGCTCCAGAACTCTGGGCATCATAATGCTCCATGCCCGTCTCATCACAATGCTCCATGACACTTGTCATCAAAATGCTCCATGGCCTTTGTCATCACAATGCTCCATGGCCCCTGTTATCACAGTGCTCCATGTTACCTTTCATCACAATTCTAGATGACCACTGTCATCACAATGCCCCATGACACCTGTCATCACAATTCGCCATGGCCCTTGTCATCACAATGCTCCATGATCCATGTCATCACAATGTTCCTGGACACTTATCATCACAATGAACTATGACCACATTCATCACAATGCTCCATGACCCCTGTCATCACACTGCTCCATGGCCTATGCATTCAAAATGCTCCATGGCCCCTGTAATCACATTGCTCCATGATCCCTTTCATCACAATGCTCCAAGACCGCTGTCATCACAAGGCCCCATGACGCGTATCATCATAATGCTCCAAGGCCCCTCTCATCACAATGCTCCATGAACCCTGTCATCACAATGTTCCATGACACTTGTCATCACAGTGCTCCATGAACCCCTGTCATCACAATATTCACTGCCCATGTAATCACAATGCTCCTGGTCTCCTGTAATCACAGTGCTCCATACCCTTTTCATCACAATGCTCCAGAACTCTTGTCATCATAATGCTCCATGCCCGTGTCATCACAATGCTTGAAGAACCTTGTCATCACAATGCTCCATGAACCGTGTCATCACAAGGTTCCAGGACCCTTGTCATCACAATGATCCATGACCCCTGTCATCTCAATGCTCCATGATCTTTGTATTCACAATGCTCCCTGGCCCCTATAATTGCGGTGATCCATGACCCCTGTCATCACAATGCTCCCTGGTATATTTCATCACAATTCTAGATGACCACTGTCATCACAGTGCTCCACGGCCCCTGTCGTCAGAGTCCTCCATGATACCTTTCATTACAATTCTACATGACCACTGTCATCACAATGCCCCATGACACCTGTCATCACAATTCGCCATGGCACTTGTCATCACAATGCTCCATGAACCATGTCATCACAATGTTCATGGACACTTGTCATCACAATGCTCCATGACAACTTACATCACAATGCTCCTTGACCCCTGTCATTTCATTGCTCCATGGCCTATGCATTCACAATGCTCCATGGCCCCTGTAATCACATTGCTCCATGATCCCTTTCATCACAATGCTCCAAGACCGCTGTCATCACAATGCCCCATGACGCCTATCATCATAATGCTCCAAGGCCCCTCTCATCACAGTGCTCCATGATCCCTCTCATCACAATGTTCCATGACACTAGTCATCACAGTGCTCCATGACCCCTGTCATCACAATATTCACTGCCCATGTAATCACAATGCTCCTGGTCCCCTGTAATCACAATGCTCCATACCCTTTTCATCACAATGCTCCAGAACTCTTGTCATCATAATGCTGCATGCCCGTGTCATCACAGTGCTCCATGTCCACTTTCATCACAATGCTCCTTGACCCCTGTCATCACAATGCTCCATGGCCTATGTATTCACAATGCTCCATGGCCCCTGTAATCACATTGCTCCATGATCCTTTTCATCACAATGCTCTATGACCACTGTCATCACAATGCCACATGACACCTGTCATCACAATGCTCTATAGCCCCTGTCAGCACAATGTTCCATGACAGGTATCATCACAATGATACAAGACTGCTGTCATCAGAATGTTCCCTGCTCTTGTCATCTCAATGCTCCCTGGCCCCTGTTATCACAATGCTCCATGTCCATATCATCACAATGCTCCATTACACATGTCATCGTAGTGATCCATGACCCCTTTCATCACAATGCTGCATGACACCTGTCATCACAATGCTCCATAGCCCTTGTCATCACAATGCTCCATTAGCCCTGTCATCACAATGTTCCATGACTCTTGTCATCAAAATGCCTCATGATCCATTTAATCACAATGCTCTATGACTCCTTTCATCACATCCTCCATGATACTTGTCATTACACTGCCCCATGACCTTTTTCAGAACAATGCTCCATGATACCAGTCATCACAATGCTCCATGACCATTGTCGTCACAATGCTCCATGCCCCATTCAACACAATGCCCCATGACACCTGTCATCACAATTCGCCATCGCACTTGTCATCACAATGCTCCATGAACCCTGTCATCACAATGTTCCATGACAGTTGTCATCACAATGTTCCATGACCCTGTAATCACAATGCTCCATGCCCTTGTCATCACAATGCTCCAGAACTCTTGTCATCATAATGATGAATGCTCGTGTCATCACAAAGCTCCATGATACTTGTCATCACAATGTTCCATTGCCTTGTCATTACAATACTCCATGGCCCCTGTCATCACAGTGCTCCATGATACCTTTTATCACAATTCTAGATGACCACTGTCATCACAATGCCCCAAGACACATGTCATAACAATTCGCCATGGCCCTTGCCATCACAATGCTCCATGACCCGTGTCATCACAATGGTCCAGGACACTTGTCATCACAATGATCCATGACCACTTACATCACAATGCTCCTTGACTCCTGTCATCACAATGCTCCATAGCCTATGCATTTGCAATGCTACATGGTCCCTGTAATCACATTGCTCCATGATCCATTTCATCACAATGCTCTATGACCACTGTCATTACAATGCCACATTATACCTGTCATCACAATGCTCCATGGCCCCTGTCAGCACAATGTTCCATGACAGATGTCATCACTATCCTCCATGGTCCCTGTAATCACAATGCTCCATTCCCTTGTCAACGCAATGCTCCAGAACTCTTGTCATCATAATGCTCCATACCCGTCTCATCACAATTCTCCATGACACTTTTCATTAAAATGCTCCATGGCCTTTATCATCACAATGCTCCATGGCCCCTGTTATCACATTGATCCATTGTACCTTTCATCACAATGCTAGATAACCTCTGTCATCACAATGCCCGATGACACCTGTCATCAGAATTGGCCATGGCCCTTGTCATCACAATGCTCCATGCCCTTGTCAACGCAATGCTCCAGAACTCTTGGCATCATAATGCTCCATGCCCGTCTCATCACAATGCTCCATGACACTTGTCATCAAAATGCTCCATGGCCTTTGTCATCACAATGCTCCATGGCCCCTGTTATCACAGTGCTCCATGTTACCTTTCCTCATAATTCTCGATGACCACTGTCATCACAATGCCCCATGACACCTGTCATCACAATTCGCCATGGCCCTTGTCATCACAATGCTCCATGATCCATGTCATCACAATGTTCCTGGACACTTATCATCACAATGAACTATGACCACATTCATCACAATGCTCCATGACCCCTGTCATCACACTGCTCCATGGACTATGCATTCAAAATGCTCCATGGCCCCTGTAATCACATTGCTCCATGATCCCTTTCATCACAATGTTCTATGACCACTCTCATCACGATACCCCATGACGCCTATCATCATAATGCTCCAAGGCCCCTCTCATCACAATGCTCCATGAACCCTGTCATCACAATGTTCCATGACACTTGTCATCACAGTGCTCCATGAACCCCTGTCATCACAATATTCACTGCCCATGTAATCACAATGCTCCTGGTCTCCTGTAATCACAGTGCTCCATACCCTTTTCATCACAATGCTCCAGAACTCTTGTCATCATAATGCTCCATGCCCGTGTCATCACAATGCTTGAAGAACCTTGTCATCACAATGCTCCATGAACCGTGTCATCACAAGGTTCCAGGACCCTTTTCATCACAATGATCCATGACCCCTGTCATCTCAATGCTCCATGATCTTTGTATTCACAATGCTCCCTGGCCCCTATAATTGCGGTGATCCATGACCCCTGTCATCACAATGCTCCCTGGTATATTTCATCACAATTCTAGATGACCACTGTCATCACAGTGCTCCACGGCCCCTGTCGTCAGAGTCCTCCATGATACCGTTCATTACAATTCTACATGACCACTGTCATCACAATGCCGCATGACACCTGTCATCACAATTCGCCATGGCACTTGTCATCACAATGCTCCATGAACCATGTCATCACAATGTTCATGGACAATAGTCATGACAATGCTCCATGACAACTTACATCACAATGCTCCTTGACCCCTGTCATTTCATTGCTCCATGGCCTATGCATTCACAATGCTCCATGGTCCCTGTAATCACAATGCTCCATACCCTTGTCATCGCAATGCTCCAGATCACTTCTCATCATAATGCTCCATGCCCGTGTCATCACAATGCTCCATGGCCCCTGTCATCACAGTGCTCCGTGATACCTTTCATCATAATGATAGATGACCACTGTCATCACAATGCTCCATGACACCTGTCATCAGAATTGGCCATGGCCCTTGTCATCACAATGCTCCAGGACACTTGTCTTCACAATGTTCCATGGCGCATTTCATCACAATGCTCCATGACCACTTTCATCAAATTGCTCCATGATGCCTGTCATCACAATGCTCCATGGCCTTTGTCATCAAAATTCTACATGGCCCCTGTAATAACAGTGCTTCAGGACAACTTTTATCACAATGCTCCATGACCACTCTCATCACAATGCCAGATAAGACCTTTCATGACAATGCTCCATGGCCCTTGTCATCACAATATTCTATGACTTCTGTCATCACAATGCTCCATGCCCCTGTCATCACAATGCCCCATCACCCCTGCTATTACAATGCTCCATGACCCCTGTCGTCGCAATGCTCTGAAACCCTTGTCATCACAATATTCCATGATCCGTGTAATCACGATGATCCATGAACCATTTCTGTACAATGCTCCAGTACCCCTTTCATTAAAATGCTCCATGGCACTTGTCATCAGAATGCTCCAGGAACCCTTCCATCACAATAATCCATGACCCGTTTCCTCACAATTCTCCAGGACCGCTTTCATCACAATGCTCCATTCCCTTGTCATCTCAATGCTTCATGGCCCCTGTCATCAAAATGATCCATGCCCTCGTCATCAAAATGCTCCAGAACTCTTGTCATCACTATGCTCCATGCCCATGTCATCAAAATGCTGCATGGCCCCTGTCATCACAATGCTGCATGACCCCTGTCATCACAATGCTCCATGCCCGTATCATCACAATGCTCCATTACCCATGTCATCGTAGTGATCCATGACCCCTTTCATCACAATGCTGCATGACACCTGTCATCACAATGCTCCGTGGTCTTTGTCATCACAATGCTCCATGACCACTGTCATCACCATGCCCCATGACCCCATTCATCACAATGCTCCATAGCCCTTGTCATCACAATGCTCCATTAGCGCTGTCATCACAATGTTCCATGACTCTTGTCATCAAAATGCCTCATGATCCATTTAATCACAATGCTCCATGACTCATTTCATCACATCCTCCATGATACTTGTCATTACACTGCCCCATGACCTCTTTCAGAACAATGCTCCATGATACCAGTCATCACAATGCTCCATGACCATTGTCGTCACAATGCTCCATGCCCCTTTCAACACAATGCTCCATGACAACTGTCATCACAATGCTCCATGGCCTTTGTCATCACAATTATACATGGCCCCTGTGATCACAGTGCTCCATGACCCCTTTCATCACAATGCTCCATGACCACTGTCATCACAATGCCCCATGACCCCTGTCATCACAATGCTCCATGGCCCCTGTCATTACAATGCTCCATGACCACTGTCATCACAATGTTCCATGATCGCTGTAATCACAATGACTCATGACACCTTTCCTCAGAAGGCTCCAGTACGCCTGTCATCACAATGCTCCAATGACCGTCTCATCACAATGCTCCATGATCCCTGTCAGCACAACGTTCCATGACAATTGTCATCACAATGCTCCATGACACCTGTCATCACAATGTTGCCTGCCCATGTCATCAAAATGCTCCATGTCCCCTGTAATCACAATGTTCCATTACACCTGTCTTCACAATGTTCCCTGCCCATGTCATCACAATGCTCCATTACCAATGTAATCAAAATGTTCGCCTGCCCTTGTCATCAAAATGCTCCATGGCCCCTTTAATCACAATGCTCCATGAACCCTGTCATCACAATGTTCCATGACAGTTGTCATCACAATGCTCCATGACCCTGTAATCACAATGCTCCATGCCCTTGTCATCACAATGCTCCAGAACTCTTGTCATCATAATGATGAATGCTCGTGTCATCACAAAGCTCCATGATACTTGTCATCACAATGTTCCATGGCCTTGTCATTACAATACTCCATGGCCCCTGTCATCACAGTGCTCCATGATACCTTTTATCACAATTCTAGATGACCACTGTCATCACAATGCCCCAAGACACATGTCATCACAATTCGCCATGGCCCTTGCCATCACAATGCTCCATGACCCGTGTCATCACAATGGTCCAGGACACTTTTCATCACAATGATCCATGACCCCTGTCATCACACTGCTCCATGGCCTATGCATTCAAAATGCTCCATGGCCCCTGTAATCACATTGCTCCATGATCCCTTTCATCACGATGTTCTATGACCACTCTCATCACAATACCCCATGACGCCTATCATCATAATGCTCCAAGGCCCCTCTCATCACAATGCTCCATGAACCCTGTCATCACAATGTTCCATGACACTTGTCATCACAGTGCTCCATGAACCCCTGTCATCACAATATTCACTGCCCATGTAATCACAATGCTCCTGGTCCCCTGTAATCACAATGCTCCATACCCTTTTCATCACAATGCTCCAGAACTCTTGTCATCATAATGCTGCATGCCCGTGTCATCACAGTGCTCCATGTCCACTTTCATCACAATGCTCCTTGACCCCTGTCATCACAATGCTCCATGGCCTATGTATTCACAATGCTCCATGGCCCCTGTAATCACATTGCTCCATGATCATTTTCATCACAATGCTCTATGACCACTGTCATCACAATGCCACATGACACCTGTCATCACATTGCTCTATAGCCCCTGTCAGCACAATGTTCCATGACAGGTATCATCACAATGATACAAGACTGCTGTCATCAGAATGTTCCCTGCTCTTGTCATCTCAATGCTCCCTGGCCCCTGTTATCACAATGCTCCATGTCCATATCATCACAATGCTCCATTACACATGTCATCGTAGTGATCCATGACCCCTTTCATCACAATGCTGCATGACACCTGTCATCACAATGCTCCATAGCCCTTGTCATCACAATGCTCCATTAGCCCTGTCATCACAATGTTCCATGACTCTTGTCATCAAAATGCCTCATGATCCATTTAATCACAATGCTCCATGACTCCTTTCATCACATCTTCCATGATACTTGTCATTACACTGCCCCATGACCTTTTTCAGAACAATGCTCCATGATACCAGTCATCACAATGCTCCATGACCATTGTCGTCACAATGCTCCATGCCCCTTTCAACACAATGCTCCATGACAACTGTCATCACAATGCTCCATGGCCTTTGTCATCACAATTATACATGGCCCCTGTGATCACAGTGCTCCATGACCCCTTTCATCACAATGCTCCATGACCACTGTCATCACAATGCCCCATGACCCCTGTCATCACAATGCTCCATGGCCCCTGTCATTACAATGCTCCATGACCACTGTCATCACAATGTTCCATGATCGCTGTAATCACAATGACCCATGACACCTTTCCTCAGAAGGCTCCAGTACGCCTGTCATCACAATGCTCCAATGACCGTCTCATCACAATGCTCCATGATCCCTGTCAGCACAACGTTCCATGACAATTGTCATCACAATGCTCCATGACACCTGTCATCACAATGTTGCCTGCCCATGTCATCAAAATGCTCCATGTCCCCTGTAATCACAATGTTCCATTACACCTGTCTTCACAATGTTCCCTGCCCATGTCATCACAATGCTCCATTACCAATGTAATCAAAATGTTCGCCTGCCCTTGTCATCAAAATGCTCCATGGCCCCTTTAATCACAATGCTCCATGCCCCTTTCAACACAATGCCCCATGACACCTGTCATCACAATTCGCCATCGCACTTGTCATCACAATGCTCCATGAACCCTGTCATCACAATGTTCCATGACAGTTGTCATCACAATGCTCCATGACCCTGTAATCACAATGCTCCATGCCCTTGTCATCACAATGCTCCAGAACTCTTGTCATCATAATGATGAATGCTCGTGTCATCACAAAGCTCCATGATACTTGTCATCACAATGTTCCATTGCCTTGTCATTACAATACTCCATGGCCCCTGTCATCACAGTGCTCCATGATACCTTTTATCACAATTCTAGATGACCACTGTCATCACAATGCCCCAAGACACATGTCATCACAATTCGGCATGGCCCTTGCCATCACAATGCTCCATGACCCGTGTCATCACAATGGTCCAGGACACTTGTCATCACAATGATCCATGACCACTTACATCACAATGCTCCTTGACTCCTGTCATCACAATGCTCCATAGCCTATGCATTCGCAATGCTACATGGTCCCTGTAATCACATTGCTCCATGATCCATTTCATCACAATGCTCTATGACCACTGTCATTACAATGCCACATTATACCTGTCATCACAATGCTCCATGGCCCCTGTCAGCACAATGTTCCATGACAGATGTCATCACTATCCTCCATGGTCCCTGTAATCACAATGCTCCATTCCCTTGTCAACGCAATGCTCCAGAACTCTTGTCATCATAATGCTCCATGCCCGTCTCATCACAATTCTCCATGACACTTTTCATTAAAATGCTCCATGGCCTTTATCATCACAATGCTCCATGGCCCCTGTTATCACATTGATCCATTGTACCTTTCATCACAATGCTAGATAACCTCTGTCATCACAATGCCCGATGACACCTGTCATCAGAATTGGCCATGGCCCTTGTCATCACAATGCTCCATGCCCTTGTCAACGCAATGCTCCAGAACTCTTGGCATCATAATGCTCCATGCCCGTCTCATCACAATGCTCCATGACACTTGTCATCAAAATGCTCCATGGCCTTTGTCATCACAATGCTCCATGGCCCCTGTTATCACAGTGCTCCATGTTACCTTTCCTCATAATTCTCGATGACCACTGTCATCACAATGCCCCATGACACCTGTCATCACAATTCGCCATGGCCCTTGTCATCACAATGCTCCATGATCCATGTCATCACAATGTTCCTGGACACTTATCATCACAATGAACTATGACCACATTCATCACAATGCTCCATGACCCCTGTCATCACACTGCTCCATGGACTATGCATTCAAAATGCTCCATGGCCCCTGTAATCACATTGCTCCATGATCCCTTTCATCACAATGTTCTATGACCACTCTCATCACGATACCCCATGACGCCTATCATCATAATGCTCCAAGGCCCCTCTCATCACAATGCTCCATGAACCCCGTCATCACAATGTTCCATGACACTTGTCATCACAGTGCTCCATGAACCCCTGTCATCACAATATTCACTGCCCATGTAATCACAATGCTCCTGGTCCCCTGTAATCACAGTGCTCCATACCCTTTTCATCACAATGCTCCAGAACTCTTGTCATCATAATGCTCCATGCCCGTGTCATCACAATGCTTGAAGAACCTTGTCATCACAATGCTCCATGAACCGTGTCATCACAAGGTTCCAGGACCCTTGTCATCACAATGATCCATGACCCCTGTCATCTCAATGCTCCATGATCTTTGTATTCACAATGCTCCCTGGCCCCTATAATTGCGGTGATCCATGACCCCTGTCATCACAATGCTCCCTGGTATATTTCATCACAATTCTAGATGACCACTGTCATCACAGTGCTCCACGGCCCCTGTTATCAGAGTCCTCCCTGATACCTTTAATCACAATTCTATATGACCGCTCTCATCACAATTCCACATGACACCTGTCATCACAATGCTCCATGAACCATGTCATCACAATGTTCATGGACAAGAGTCATCACAATGCTCCATGACAACTTACATCACAATGCTCCTTGACCCCTGTCATTCCATTGCTCCATGGCCTATGCATTCACAATGCTCCATGGCTCCTGTAATCACATTGCTCCATGATCCCTTTCATCACAATACTCCAAGACCGCTGTCATCACAATGCCCCATGACGCCTATCATCATAATGCTCCAAGGCCCCTCTCATCACAATGCTCCATGATCCCTGTCATCACAATGTTCCATGACACTAGTCATCACAGTGCTCCATGACCCCTGTCATCACAATATTCACTGCCCATGTAATCACAATGCTCCTGGTCCCCTGTAATCACAATGCTCCATACCCTTGTCATCACAATGCTCCAGAACTCTTGTCATCATAATGCTCCATTCCCTTGTCATCACAGTTCTCCATGACCACTTTCATCACAATGCTCTATGACCACTGTCATCAGAATGCCACATGATACCTGTCATCACAATGCTCTATAGCCCCTGTCAGCACAATGTTCCATGACAGGTATCATCACAATGATCCATGACTGCTGTCATCACAATGTTCCCTGCCCTTGTCATTCTCAATGCTCCCTGGCTCCTGTCATCACAATGCTCCATGCTCATATCATCACAATGCTCCATTACCCATGTCATCGATGTGATCCATGACCCCTTTCATCACAATGCTCCATGACCCCAGTCATCACAATGCTCCATAGCCTTTGTCATCACAATGCTCCATTAGCCCTGTCATCACAATGTTCCATGACTCTTGTCATCAAAATGCCTCATGATCCATTTAATCACAATGCTCCATGACTCCTTTCATCACATCCTCCATGATACTTGTCATTACACTGCCCCATGACCTTTTTCAGAACAATGCTCCATGATACCAGTCATCACAATGCTCCATGACCATTGTCGTCACAATGCTCCATGCCCCTTTCAACACAATGCTCCATGACAACTGTCATCACAATGCTCCATGGTCTTTGTCATCACAATTATACATGGCCCCTGTGATCACAGTGCTCCATGACCCCTTTCATCACAATGCTCCATGACCACTGTCATCACAATGCCCCATGACCCCTGTCATCACAATGCTCCATGGCCCCTGTCATTACAATGCTCCATGACCACTGTCATCACAATGTTCCATGACAGATGTCACCACTATCCTCCATGGTCCCTGTAATCACAATGCTCCATTCCCTTGTCAACGCAATGCTCCAGAACTCTTGTCATCATAATGCTCCATGCCCGTCTCATCACAATTCTCCATGACACTTTTCATTAAAATGCTCCATGGTCTTTATCATCACAATGCTCCATGGCCCCTGTTATCACATTGATCCATTGTACCTTTCATCACAATGCTAGATAACCTCTGTCATCACAATGCCCGATGACACCTGTCATCAGAATTGGCCATGGCCCTTGTCATCACAATGCTCCATACCCTTGTCACCACAATGCTCCAGAACTCTGGGCATCATAATGCTCCATGCCCGTCTCATCACAATGCTCCATGACACTTGTCATCAAAATGCTCCATGGCCTTTGTCATCACAATGCTCCATGGCCCCTGTTATCACAGTGCTCCATGTTACCTTTCATCACAATTCTAGATGACCACTGTCATCACAAGGCCCCATGACACCTGTCATCACAATTCGCCATGGCCCTTGTCATCACAATGCTCCATGATCCATGTCATCACAATGTTCCTGGACACTTATCAACACAATGAACTATGACCACATTCATCACAATGCTCCATGACCCCTGTCATCACACTGCTCCATGGCCTATGCATTCAAAATGCTCCATGGCCCCTGTAATCACATTGCTCCATGATCCCTTTCATCACAATGCTCCAAGACCGCTGTCATCACAAGGCCCCATGACGCGTATCATCATAATGCTCCAAGGCCCCTCTCATCACAATGCTCCATGAACCCTGTCATCACAATGTTCCATGACACTTGTCATCACAGTGCTCCATGAACCCCTGTCATCACAATATTCACTGCCCATGTAATCACAATGCTCCTGGTCTCCTGTAATCACAGTGCTCCATACCCTTTTCATCACAATGCTCCAGAACTCTTGTCATCATAATGCTCCATGCCCGTGTCATCACAATGCTTGAAGAACCTTGTCATCACAATGCTCCATGAACCGTGTCATCACAAGGTTCCAGGACCCTTGTCATCACAATGATCCATGACCCCTGTCATCTCAATGCTCCATGATCTTTGTATTCACAATGCTCCCTGGCCCCTATAATTGCGGTGATCCATGACCCCTGTCATCACAATGCTCCCTGGTATATTTCATCACAATTCTAGATGACCACTGTCATCACAGTGCTCCACGGCCCCTGTCGTCAGAGTCCTCCATGATACCTTTCATTACAATTCTACATGACCACTGTCATCACAATGCCCCATGACATCTGTCATCACAATTCGCCATGGCACTTGTCATCACAAAGCTCCATGAACCATGTCATCACAATGTTCATGGACACTTGTCATCACAATGCTCCATGACAACTTACATCACAATGCTCCTTGACCCCTGTCATTTCATTGCTCCATGGCCTATGCATTCACAATGCTCCATGGCCCCTGTAATCACATTGCTCCATGATCCCTTTCATCACAATGCTCCAAGACCGCTGTCATCACAATGCCCCATGACGCCTATCATCATAATGCTCCAAGGCCCCTCTCATCACAGTGCTCCATGATCCCTCTCATCACAATGTTCCATGACACTAGTCATCACAGTGCTCCATGACCCCTGTCATCACAATATTCACTGCCCATGTAATCACAATGCTCCTGGTCCCCTGTAATCACAATGCTCCATACCCTTTTCATCACAATGCTCCAGAACTCTTGTCATCATAATGCTGCATGCCTGTGTCATCACAGTGCTCCATGTCCACTTTCATCACAATGCTCCTTGACCCCTGTCATCACAATGCTCCATGGCCTATGTATTCACAATGCTCCATGGCCCCTGTAATCACATTGCTCCATGATCCTTTTCATCACAATGCTCTATGACCACTGTCATCACAATGCCACATGACACCAGTCATCACATTGCTCTATAGCCCCTGTCAGCACAATGTTCCATGACAGGTATCATCACAATGATACAAGACTGCTGTCATCAGAATGTTCCCTGCTCTTGTCATCTCAATGCTCCCTGGCCCCTGTTATCACAATGCTCCATGTCCATATCATCACAATGCTCCATTACACATGTCATCGTAGTGATCCATGACCCCTTTCATCACAATGCTGCATGACACCTGTCATCACAATGCTCCATAGCCCTTGTCATCACAATGCTCCATTAGCCCTGTCATCACAATGTTCCATGACTCTTGTCATCAAAATGCTTCATGATCCATTTAATCACAATGCTCCATGACTCCTTTCATCACATCCTCCATGATACTTGTCATTACACTGCCCCATGACCTTTTTCAGAACAATGCTCCATGATACCAGTCATCACAATGCTCCATGACCATTGTCGTCACAATGCTCCATGCCCCTTTCAACACAATGCCCCATGACACTTGTCATCACAATTCGCCATCGCACTTGTCATCACAATGCTCCATGAACCCTGTCATCACAATGTTCCATGACAGTTGTCATCACAATGCTCCATGACCCTGTAATCACAATGCTCGATGCCCTTGTCATCACAATGCTCCAGAACTCTTGTCATCATAATGATGAATGCTCGTGTCATCACAAAGCTCCATGATACTTGTCATCACAATGTTCCATTGCCTTGTCATTACAATACTCCATGGCCCCTGTCATCACAGTGCTCCATGATACCTTTTATCACAATTCTAGATGACCACTGTCATCACAATGCCCCAAGACACATGTCATAACAATTCGCCATGGCCCTTGCCATCACAAAGCTCCATGACCCGTGTCATCACAATGGTCCAGGACACTTGTCATCACAATGATCCATGACCACTTACATCACAATGCTCCTTGACTCCTGTCATCACAATGCTCCATAGCCTATGCATTCGCAATGCTACATGGTCCCTGTAATCACATTGCTCCATGATCCATTTCATCACAATGCTCTATGACCACTGTCATTACAATGCCACATTATACCTGTCATCACAATGCTCCATGGCCCCTGTCAGCACAATGTTCCATGACAGATGTCATCACTATCCTCCATGGTCCCTGTAATCACAATGCTCCATTCCCTTGTCAACGCAATGCTCCAGAACTCTTGTCATCATAATGCTCCATGCCCGTCTCATCACAATTCTCCATGACACTTTTCATTAAAATGCTCCATGGCCTTTATCATCACAATGCTCCATGGCCTCTGTTATCACATTGATCCATTGTACCTTTCATCACAATGCTAGATAACCTCTGTCATCACAATGCCCGATGACACCTGTCATCAGAATTGGCCATGGCCCTTGTCATCACAATGCTCCATGCCCTTGTCAACGCAATGCTCCAGAACTCTTGGCATCATAATGCTCCATGCCCGTCTCATCACAATGCTCCATGACACTTGTCATCAAAATGCTCCATGGCCTTTGTCATCACAATGCTCCATGGCCCCTGTTATCACAGTGCTCCATGTTACCTTTCCTCATAATTCTCGATGACCACTGTCATCACAATGCCCCATGACACCTGTCATCACAATTCGCCATGGCCCTTGTCATCACAATGCTCCATGATCCATGTCATCACAATGTTCCTGGACACTTATCATCACAATGAACTATGACCACATTCATCACAATGCTCCATGACCCCTGTCATCACACTGCTCCATGGACTATGCATTCAAAATGCTCCATGGCCCCTGTAATCACATTGCTCCATGATCCCTTTCATCACAATGTTCTATGACCACTCTCATCACGATACCCCATGACGCCTATCATCATAATGCTCCAAGGCCCCTCTCATCACAATGCTCCATGAACCCTGTCATCACAATGTTCCATGACACTTGTCATCACAGTGCTCCATGAACCCCTGTCATCACAATATTCACTGCCCATGTAATCACAACGCTCCTGGTCCCCTGTAATCACAGTGCTCCATACCCTTTTCATCACAATGCTCCAGAACTCTTGTCATCATAATGCTCCATGCCCGTGTCATCACAATGCTTGAAGAACCTTGTCATCACAATGCTCCATGAACCGTGTCATCACAAGGTTCCAGGACCCTTGTCATCACAATGATCCATGACCCCTGTCATCTCAATGCTCCATGATCTTTGTATTCACAATGCTCCCTGGCCCCTATAATTGTGGTGATCCATGACCCCTGTCATCACAATGCTCCCTGGTATATTTCATCACAATTCTAGATGACCACTGTCATCACAGTGCTCCACGGCCCCTGTCGTCAGAGTCCTCCATGATACCGTTCATTACAATTCTACATGACCACTGTCATCACAATGCCGCATGACACCTGTCATCACAATTCGCCATGGCACTTGTCATCACAATGCTCCATGAACCATGTCATCACAATGTTCATGGACAATAGTCATGACAATGCTCCATGACAACTTACATCACAATGCTCCTTGACCCCTGTCATTTCATTGCTCCATGGCCTATGCATTCACAATGCTCCATGGTCCCTGTAATCACAATCCTCCATACCCTTGTCATCGCAATGCTCCAGATCACTTCTCATCATAATGCTCCATGCCCGTGTCATCACAATGCTCCATGGCCCCTGTCATCACAGTGCTCCGTGATACCTTTCATCATAATGATAGATGACCACTGTCATCACAATGCTCCATGACACCTGTCATCAGAATTGGCCATGGCCCTTGTCATCACAATGCTCCAGGACACTTGTCTTCACAATGTTCCATGGCGCATTTCATCACAATGCTCCATGACCACTTTCATCAAATTGCTCCATGATGCCTGTCATCACAATGCTCCATGGCCTTTGTCATCAAAATTCTACATGGCCCCTGTAATAACAGTGCTTCAGGACAACTTTTATCACAATGCTCCATGACCACTCTCATCACAATGCCAGATAAGACCTTTCATGACAATGCTCCATGGCCCTTGTCATCACAATATTCTATGACTTCTGTCATCACAATGCTCCATGCCCCTGTCATCACAATGCCCCATCACCCCTGCTATTACAATGCTCCATGACCCCTGTCGTCGCAATGCTCTGAAACCCTTGTCATCACAATATTCCATGATCCGTGTAATCACGATGATCCATGAACCATTTCTGTACAATGCTCCAGTACCCCTTTCATTAAAATGCTCCATGGCACTTGTCATCAGAATGCTCCAGGAACCCTTCCATCACAATAATCCATGACCCGTTTCCTCACAATTCTCCAGGACCGCTTTCATCACAATGCTCCATTCCCTTGTCATCTCAATGCTTCATGGCCCCTGTCATCAAAATGATCCATGCCCTCGTCATCAAAATGCTCCAGAACTCTTGTCATCACTATGCTCCATGCCCATGTCATCAAAATGCTGCATGGCCCCTGTCATCACAATGCTGCATGACCCCTGTCATCACAATGCTCCATGCCCGTATCATCACAATGCTCCATTACCCATGTCATCGTAGTGATCCATGACCCCTTTCATCACAATGCTGCATGACACCTGTCATCACAATGCTCCGTGGTCTTTGTCATCACAATGCTCCATGACCACTGTCATCACCATGCCCCATGACCCCATTCATCACAATGCTCCATAGCCCTTGTCATCACAATGCTCCATTAGCCCTGTCATCACAATGTTCCATGACTCTTGTCATCAAAATGCCTCATGATCCATTTAATCACAATGCTCCATGACTCCTTTCATCACATCCTCCATGATACTTGGCATTACACTGCCCCATGACCTCTTTCAGAACAATGCTCCATGATACCAGTCATCACAATGCTCCATGACCATTGTCGTCACAATGCTCCATGCCCCTTTCAACACAATGCTCCATGACAACTGTCATCACAATGCTCCATGGCCTTTGTCATCACAATTATACATGGCCCCTGTGATCACAGTGCTCCATGACCCCTTTCATCACAATGCTCCATGACCACTGTCATCACAATGCCCCATGACCCCTGTCATCACAATGCTCCATGGCCCCTGTCATTACAATGCTCCATGACCACTGTCATCACAATGTTCCATGATCGCTGTAATCACAATGACTCATGACACCTTTCCTCAGAAGGCTCCAGTACGCCTGTCATCACAATGCTCCAATGACCGTCTCATCACAATGCTCCATGATCCCTGTCAGCACAACGTTCCATGACAATTGTCATCACAATGCTCCATGACACCTGTCATCACAATGTTGTCTGCCCATGTCATCAAAATGCTCCATGTCCCCTGTAATCACAATGTTCCATTACACCTGTCTTCACAATGTTCCCTGCCCATGTCCTCACAATGCTCCATTACCAATGTAATCAAAATGTTCGCCTGCCCTTGTCATCAAAATGCTCCATGGCCCCTTTAATCACAATGCTCCATGAACCCTGTCATCACAATGTTCCATGACAGTTGTCATCACAATGCTCCATGACCCTGTAATCACAATGCTCCATGCCCTTGTCATCACAATGCTCCAGAACTCTTGTCATCATAATGATGAATGCTCGTGTCATCACAAAGCTCCATGATACTTGTCATCACAATGTTCCATGGCCTTGTCATTACAATACTCCATGGCCCCTGTCATCACAGTGCTCCATGATACCTTTTATCACAATTCTAGATGACCACTGTCATCACAATGCCCCAAGACACATGTCATCACAATTCGCCATGGCCCTTGCCATCACAATGCTCCATGACCCGTGTCATCACAATGGTCCAGGACACTTGTCATCACAATGATCCATGACCTCTGTCATCACACTGCTCCATGGCCTATGCATTCAAAATGCTCCATGGCCCCTGTAATCACATTGCTCCATGATCCCTTTCATCACGATGTTCTATGACCACTCTCATCACAATACCCCATGACGCCTATCATCATAATGCTCCAAGGCCCCTCTCATCACAATGCTCCATGAACCCTGTCATCACAATGTTCCATGACACTTGTCATCACAGTGCTCCATGAACCCCTGTCATCACAATATTCACTGCCCATGTAATCACAATGCTCCTGGTCTCCTGTAATCACAGTGCTCCATACCCTTTTCATCACAATGCTCCAGAACTCTTGTCATCATAATGCTCCATGCCCGTGTCATCACAATGCTTGAAGAACCTTGTCATCACAATGCTCCATGAACCGTGTCATCACAAGGTTCTAGGACCCTTGTCATCACAATGATCCATGACCCCTGTCATCTCAATGCTCCATGATCTTTGTATTCACAATGCTCCCTGGCCCCTATAATTGCGGTGATCCATGACCCCTGTCATCACAATGCTCCCTGGTATATTTCATCACAATTCTAGATGACCACTGTCATCACAGTGCTCCACGGCCCCTGTCGTCAGAGTCCTCCATGATACCTTTCATTACAATTCTACATGACCACTGTCATCACAATGCCCCATGACACCTGTCATCACAATTCGCCATGGCACTTGTCATCACAATGCTCCATGAACCATGTCATCACAATGTTCATGGACACTTGTCATCACAATGCTCCATGACAACTTACATCACAATGCTCCTTGACCCCTGTCATTTCATTGCTCCATGGCCTATGCATTCACAATGCTCCATGGCTCCTGTAAGCACATTGCTCCATGATCCCTTTCATCACAATGCTCCAAGACCGCTGTCATCACAATGCCCCATGACGCCTATCATCATAATGCTCTAAGGCCCCTCTCATCACAATGCTCCATGATCCCTGTCATCACAATGTTCCATGACACTAGTCATCACAGTGCTCCATGACCCCTGTCATCACAATATTCACTGCCCATGTAATCACAATGCTCCTGGTCCCCTGTAATCATAGTGCTCCATACCCTTGTCATCACAATGCTCCAGAACTCTTGTCATCATAATGCTCCATGCCCGTGTCATCACAATGCTTGAAGAACCTTGTCATCACAATGCTCCAAGAACCGTGTCATCACAAGGTTCCAGGACCCTTGTCATCACAATGATCCGTGACCCCTGTCATCTCAATGCTCCATGATCTTTGTATTCACAATGCTCCATGGCCTCTATAATTGCGGTGATCCATGACCCCTGTCATCACAATGCTCCCTGGTATATTTCATCACAATTCTAGATGACCACTGTCATCACAGTGCTCCACGGCCCCTGTTATCAGAGTCCTCCCTGATACCTTTAATCACAATTCTATATGACCGCTCTCATCACAATTCCACATGACACCTGTCATCACAATGCTCCATGAACCATGTCATCACAATGTTCATGGACAAGAGTCATCACAATGCTCCATGACAACTTACATCACAATGCTCCTTGACACCTGTCATTCCATTGCTCCATGGCCTATGCATTCACAATGCTCCATGGCTCCTGTAATCACATTGCTCCATGATCCCTTTCATCACAATACTCCAAGACCGCTGTCATCACAATGCCCCATGACGCCTATCATCATAATGCTCCAAGGCCCCTCTCATCACAATGCTCCATGATCCCTGTCATCACAATGTTCCATGACACTAGTCATCACAGTGCTCCATGACCCCTGTCATCACAATATTCACTGCCCATGTAATCACAATGCTCCTGGTCCCCTGTAATCACAATGCTCCATACCCTTGTCATCACAATGCTCCAGAACTCTTGTCATCATAATGCTCCATTCCCTTGTCATCACAGTTCTCCATGACCACTTTCATCACAATGCTCTATGACCACTGTCATCACAATGCCACATGACACCTGTCATCACAATGCTCTATAGCCCCTGTCAGCACAATGTTCCATGACAGGTATCATCACAATGATCCATGACTGCTGTCATCACAATGTTCCCTGCCCTTGTCATTCTCAATGCTCCCTGGCTCCTGTCATCACAATGCTCCATGCTCATATCATCACAATGCTCCATTACCCATGTCATCGATGTGATCCATGACCCCTTTCATCACAATGCTCCATGACCCCAGTCATCACAATGCTCCATAGCCCTTGTCATCACAATGCTCCATTAGCCCTGTCATCACAATGTTCCATGACTCTTGTCATCAAAATGTCTCATGATCCATTTAATCACAATGCTCCATGACTCCTTTCATCACATCCTCCATGATACTTGTCATTACACTGCCCCATGACCTTTTTCAGAACAATGCTCCATGATACCAGTCATCACAATGCTCCATGACCATTGTCGTCACAATGCTCCATGCCCCTTTCAACACAATGCTCCATGACAACTGTCATCACAATGCTCCATGGTCTTTGTCATCACAATTATACATGGCCCCTGTGATCACAGTGCTCCATGACCCCTTTCATCACAATGCTCCATGACCACTGTCATCACAATGCCCCATGACCCCTGTCATCACAATGCTCCATGGCCCCTGTCATTACAATGCTCCATGACCACTGTCATCACAATGTTCCATGACAGATGTCACCACTATCCTCCATGGTCCCTGTAATCACAATGCTCCATTCCCTTGTCAACGCAATGCTCCAGAACTCTTGTCATCATAATGCTCCATGCCCGTCTCATCACAATTCTCCATGACACTTTTCATTAAAATGCTCCATGGTCTTTATCATCACAATGCTCCATGGCCCCTGTTATCACATTGATCCATTGTACCTTTCATCACAATGCTAGATAACCTCTGTCATCACAATGCCCGATGACACCTGTCATCAGAATTGGCCATGGCCCTTGTCATCACAATGCTCCATGCCCTTGTCACCACAATGCTCCAGAACTCTGGGCATCATAATGCTCCATGCCCGTCTCATCACAATGCTACATGACACTTGTCATCAAAATGCTCCATGGCCTTTGTCATCACAATGCTCCATGGCCCCTGTTATCACAGTGCTCCATGTTACCTTTCATCACAATTCTAGATGACCACTGTCATCACAATGCCCCATGACACCTGTCATCACAATTCGCCATGGCCCTTGTCATCACAATGCTCCATGATCCATGTCATCACAATGTTCCTGGACACTTATCATCACAATGAACTATGACCACATTCATCACAATGCTCCATGACCCCTGTCATCACACTGCTCCATGGCCTATGCATTCAAAATGCTCCATGGCCCCTGTAATCACATTGCTCCATGATCCCTTTCATCACAATGCTCCAAGACCGCTGTCATCACAAGGCCCCATGACGCGTATCATCATAATGCTCCAAGGCCCCTCTCATCACAATGCTCCATGAACCCTGTCATCACAATGTTCCATGACACTTGTCATCACAGTGCTCCATGAACCCCTGTCATCACAATATTCACTGCCCATGTAATCACAATGCTCCTGGTCTCCTGTAATCACAGTGCTCCATACCCTTTTCATCACAATGCTCCAGAACTCTTGTCATCATAATGCTCCATGCCCGTGTCATCACAATGCTTGAAGAACCTTGTCATCACAATGCTCCATGAACCGTGTCATCACAAGGTTCCAGGACCCTTGTCATCACAATGATCCATGACCCCTGTCATCTCAATGCTCCATGATCTTTGTATTCACAATGCTCCCTGGCCCCTATAATTGCGGTGATCCATGACCCCTGTCATCACAATGCTCCCTGGTATATTTCATCACAATTCTAGATGACCACTGTCATCACAGTGCTCCACGGCCCCTGTCGTCAGAGTCCTCCATGATACCTTTCATTACAATTCTACATGACCACTGTCATCACAATGCCCCATGACACCTGTCATCACAATTCGCCATGGCACTTGTCATCACAAAGCTCCATGAACCATGTCATCACAATGTTCATGGACACTTGTCATCACAATGCTCCATGACAACTTACATCACAATGCTCCTTGACCCCTGTCATTTCATTGCTCCATGGCCTATGCATTCACAATGCTCCATGGCCCCTGTAATCACATTGCTCCATGATCCCTTTCATCACAATGCTCCAAGACCGCTGTCATCACAATGCCCCATGACGCCTATCATCATAATGCTCCAAGGCCCCTCTCATCACAGTGCTCCATGATCCCTCTCATCACAATGTTCCATGACACTAGTCATCACAGTGCTCCATGACCCCTGTCATCACAATATTCACTGCCCATGTAATCACAATGCTCCTGGTCCCCTGTAATCACAATGCTCCATACCCTTTTCATCACAATGCTCAAGAACTCTTGTCATCATAATGCTGCATGCCCGTGTCATCACAGTGCTCCATGTCCACTTTCATCACAATGCTCCTTGACCCCTGTCATCACAATGCTCCATGGCCTATGTATTCACAATGCTGCATGGCCCCTGTAATCACATTGCTCCATGATCCTTTTCATCACAATGCTCTATGACCACTGTCATCACAATGCCACATGACACCTGTCATCACAATGCTCTATAGCCCCTGTCAGCACAATGTTCCATGACAGGTATCATCACAATGATACAAGACTGCTGTCATCAGAATGTTCCCTGCTCTTGTCATCTCAATGCTCCCTTGCCCCTGTCATCAAAATGATCCATGCCCTCGTCATCAAAATGCTCCAGAACTCTTGTCATCACTATGCTCCATGCCCATGTCATCAAAATGCTGCATGGCCCCTGTCATCACAATGCTGCATGACCCCTGTCATCACAATGCTCCATGCCCGTATCATCACAATGCTCCATTACCCATGTCATCGTAGTGATCCATGACCCCTTTCATCACAATGCTGCATGACACCTGTCATCACAATGCTCCGTGGTCTTTGTCATCACAATGCTCCATGACCACTGTCATCACCATGCCCCATGACCCCATTCATCACAATGCTCCATAGCCCTTGTCATCACAATGCTCCATTAGCCCTGTCATCACAATGTTCCATGACTCTTGTCATCAAAATGCCTCATGATCCATTTAATCACAATGCTCCATGACTCCTTTCATCACATCCTCCATGATACTTGTCATTACACTGCCCCATGACCTCTTTCAGAACAATGCTCCATGATACCAGTCATCACAATGCTCCATGACCATTGTCGTCACAATGCTCCATGCCCCTTTCAACACAATGCTCCATGACAACTGTCATCACAATGCTCCATGGCCTTTGTCATCACAATTATACATGGCCCCTGTGATCACAGTGCTCCATGACCCCTTTCATCACAATGCTCCATGACCACTGTCATCACAATGCCCCATGACCCCTGTCATCACAATGCTCCATGGCCCCTGTCATTACAATGCTCCATGACCACTGTCATCACAATGTTCCATGATCGCTGTAATCACAATGACTCATGACACCTTTCCTCAGAAGGCTCCAGTACGCCTGTCATCACAATGCTCCAATGACCGTCTCATCACAATGCTCCATGATCCCTGTCAGCACAACGTTCCATGACAATTGTCATCACAATGCTCCATGACACCTGTCATCACAATGTTGCCTGCCCATGTCATCAAAATGCTCCATGTCCCCTGTAATCACAATGTTCCATTACACCTGTCTTCACAATGTTCCCTGCCCATGTCATCACAATGCTCCATTACCAATGTAATCAAAATGTTCGCCTGCCCTTGTCATCAAAATGCTCCATGGCCCCTTTAATCACAATGCTCCATGAACCCTGTCATCACAATGTTCCATGACAGTTGTCATCACAATGCTCCATGACCCTGTAATCACAATGCTCCATGCCCTTGTCATCACAATGCTCCAGAACTCTTGTCATCATAATGATGAATGCTCGTGTCATCACAAAGCTCCATGATACTTGTCATCACAATGTTCCATGGCCTTGTCATTACAATACTCCATGGCCCCTGTCATCACAGTGCTCCATGATACCTTTTATCACAATTCTAGATGACCACTGTCATCACAATGCCCCAAGACACATGTCATCACAATTCGCCATGGCCCTTGCCATCACAATGCTCCATGACCCGTGTCATCACAATGGTCCAGGACACTTTTCATCACAATGATCCATGACCCCTGTCATCACACTGCTCCATGGCCTATGCATTCAAAATGCTCCATGGCCCCTGTAATCACATTGCTCCATGATCCCTTTCATCACGATGTTCTATGACCACTCTCATCACAATACCCCATGACGCCTATCATCATAATGCTCCAAGGCCCCTCTCATCACAATGCTCCATGAACCCTGTCATCACAATGTTCCATGACACTTGTCATCACAGTGCTCCATGAACCCCTGTCATCACAATATTCACTGCCCATGTAATCACAATGCTCCTGGTCCCCTGTAATCACAATGCTCCATACCCTTTTCATCACAATGCTCCAGAACTCTTGTCATCATAATGCTGCATGCCCGTGTCATCACAGTGCTCCATGTCCACTTTCATCACAATGCTCCTTGACCCCTGTCATCACAATGCTCCATGGCCTATGTATTCACAATGCTCCATGGCCCCTGTAATCACATTGCTCCATGATCCTTTTCATCACAATGCTCTATGACCACTGTCATCACAATGCCACATGACACCTGTCATCACATTGCTCTATAGCCCCTGTCAGCACAATGTTCCATGACAGGTATCATCACAATGATACAAGACTGCTGTCATCAGAATGTTCCCTGCTCTTGTCATCTCAATGCTCCCTGGCCCCTGTTATCACAATGCTCCATGTCCATATCATCACAATGCTCCATTACACATGTCATCGTAGTGATCCATGACCCCTTTCATCACAATGCTGCATGACACCTGTCATCACAATGCTCCATAGCCCTTGTCATCACAATGCTCCATTAGCCCTGTCATCACAATGTTCCATGACTCTTGTCATCAAAATGCCTCATGATCCATTTAATCACAATGCTCCATGACTCCTTTCATCACATCCTCCATGATACTTGGCATTACACTGCCCCATGACCTCTTTCAGAACAATGCACCATGATACCAGTCATCACAATGCTCCATGACCATTGTCGTCACAATGCTCCATGCCCCTTTCAACACAATGCCCCATGACACCTGTCATCACAATTCGCCATCGCACTTGTCATCACAATGCTCCATGAACCCTGTCATCACAATGTTCCATGACAGTTGTCATCACAATGTTCCATGACCCTGTAATCACAATGCTCCATGCCCTTGTCATCACAATGCTCCAGAACTCTTGTCATCATAATGATGAATGCTCGTGTCATCACAAAGCTCCATGATACTTGTCATCACAATGTTCCATTGCCTTGTCATTACAATACTCCATGGCCCCTGTCATCACAGTGCTCCATGATACCTTTTATCACAATTCTAGATGACCACTGTCATCACAATGCCCCAAGACACATGTCATAACAATTCGCCATGGCCCTTGCCATCACAATGCTCCATGACCCGTGTCATCACAATGGTCCAGGACACTTGTCATCACAATGATCCATGACCACTTACATCACAATGCTCCTTGACTCCTGTCATCACAATGCTCCATAGCCTATGCATTTGCAATGCTACATGGTCCCTGTAATCACATTGCTCCATGATCCATTTCATCACAATGCTCTATGACCACTGTCATTACAATGCCACATTATACCTGTCATCACAATGCTCCATGGCCCCTGTCAGCACAATGTTCCATGACAGATGTCATCACTATCCTCCATGGTCCCTGTAATCACAATGCTCCATTCCCTTGTCAACGCAATGCTCCAGAACTCTTGTCATCATAATGCTCCATGCCCGTCTCATCACAATTCTCCATGACACTTTTCATTAAAATGCTCCATGGCCTTTATCATCACAATGCTCCATGGCCCCTGTTATCACATTGATCCATTGTACCTTTCATCACAATGCTAGATAACCTCTGTCATCACAATGCCCGATGACACCTGTCATCAGAATTGGCCATGGCCCTTGTCATCACAATGCTCCATGCCCTTGTCAACGCAATGCTCCAGAACTCTTGGCATCATAATGCTCCATGCCCGTCTCATCACAATGCTCCATGACACTTGTCATCAAAATGCTCCATGGCCTTTGTCATCACAATGCTCCATGGCCCCTGTTATCACAGTGCTCCATGTTACCTTTCCTCATAATTCTCGATGACCACTGTCATCACAATGCCCCATGACACCTGTCATCACAATTCGCCATGGCCCTTGTCATCACAATGCTCCATGATCCATGTCATCACAATGTTCCTGGACACTTATCATCACAATGAACTATGACCACATTCATCACAATGCTCCATGACCCCTGTCATCACACTGCTCCATGGACTATGCATTCAAAATGCTCCATGGCCCCTGTAATCACATTGCTCCATGATCCCTTTCATCACGATGTTCTATGACCACTCTCATCACAATACCCCATGACGCCTATCATCATAATGCTCCAAGGCCCCTCTCATCACAATGCTCCATGAACCCTGTCATCACAATGTTCCATGACACTTGTCATCACAGTGCTCCATGAACCCCTGTCATCACAATATTCACTGCCCATGTAATCACACTGCTCCTGGTCTCCTGTAATCACAGTGCTCCATACCCTTTTCATCACAATGCTCCAGAACTCTTGTCATCATAATGCTCCATGCCCGTGTCATCACAATGCTTGAAGAACCTTGTCATCACAATGCTCCATGAACCATGTCATCACAATGTTCATGGACAATAGTCATGACAATGCTCCATGACAACTTACATCACAATGCTCCTTGACCCCTGTCATTTCATTGCTCCATGGCCTATGCATTCACAATGCTCCATGGTCCCTGTAATCACAATGCTCCATACCCTTGTCATCGCAATGCTCCAGATCACTTCTCATCATAATGCTCCATGCCCGTGTCATCACAATGCTCCATGGCCCCTGTCATCACAGTGCTCCGTGATACCTTTCATCATAATGATAGATGACCACGGTCATCACAATGCTCCATGACACCTGTCATCAGAATTGGCCATGGCCCTTGTCATCACAATGCTCCAGGACACTTGTCTTCACAATGTTCCATGGCGCATTTCATCACAATGCTCCATGACCACTTTCATCAAATTGCTCCATGATGCCTGTCATCACAATGCTCCATGGCCTTTGTCATCAAAATTCTACATGGCCCCTGTAATAACAGTGCTTCAGGACAACTTTTATCACAATGCTCCATGACCACTCTCATCACAATGCCAGATAAGACCTTTCATGACAATGCTCCATGGCCCTTGTCATCACAATATTCTATGACTTCTGTCATCACAATGCTCCATGCCCCTGTCATCACAATGCCCCATCACCCCTGCTATTACAATGCTCCATGACCCCTGTCGTCGCAATGCTCTGAAACCCTTGTCATCACAATATTCCATGATCCGTGTAATCACGATGATCCATGAACCATTTCTGTACAATGCTCCAGTACCCCTTTCATTAAAATGCTCCATGGCACTTGTCATCAGAATGCTCCAGGAACCCTTCCATCACAATAATCCATGACCCGTTTCCTCACAATTCTCCAGGACCGCTTTCATCACAATGCTCCATTCCCTTGTCATCTCAATGCTTCATGGCCCCTGTCATCAAAATGATCCATGCCCTCGTCATCAAAATGCTCCAGAACTCTTGTCATCACTATGCTCCATGCCCATGTCATCAAAATGCTGCATGGCCCCTGTCATCACAATGCTGCATGACCCCTGTCATCACAATGCTCCATGCCCGTATCATCACAATGCTCCATTACCCATGTCATCGTAGTGATCCATGACCCCTTTCATCACAATGCTGCATGACACCTGTCATCACAATGCTCCGTGGTCTTTGTCATCACAATGCTCCATGACCACTGTCATCACCATGCCCCATGACCCCATTCATCACAATGCTCCATAGCCCTTGTCATCACAATGCTCCATTAGCCCTGTCATCACAATGTTCCATGACTCTTGTCATCAAAATGCCTCATGATCCATTTAATCACAATGCTCCATGACTCCTTTCATCACATCCTCCATGATACTTGGCATTACACTGCCCCATGACCTCTTTCAGAACAATGCTCCATGATACCAGTCATCACAATGCTCCATGACCACTGTCGTCACAATGCTCCATGCCCCTTTCAACACAATGCTCCATGACAACTGTCATCACAATGCTCCATGGCCTTTGTCATCACAATTATACATGGCCCCTGTGATCACAGTGCTCCATGACCCCTTTCATCACAATGCTCCATGACCACTGTCATCACAATGCCCCATGACCCCTGTCATCACAATGCTCCATGGCCCCTGTCATTACAATGCTCCATGACCACTGTCATCACAATGTTCCATGATCGCTGTAATCACAATGACTCATGACACCTTTCCTCAGAAGGCTCCAGTACGCCTGTCATCACAATGCTCCAATGACCGTCTCATCACAATGCTCCATGATCCCTGTCAGCACAACGTTCCATGACAATTGTCATCACAATGCTCCATGACACCTGTCATCACAATGTTGCCTGCCCATGTCATCAAAATGCTCCATGTCCCCTGTAATCACAATGTTCCATTACACCTGTCTTCACAATGTTCCCTGCCCATGTCATCACAATGCTCCATTACCAATGTAATCAAAATGTTCGCCTGCCCTTGTCATCAAAATGCTCCATGGCCCCTTTAATCACAATGCTCCATGAACCCTGTCATCACAATGTTCCATGACAGTTGTCATCACAATGCTCCATGACCCTGTAATCACAATGCTCCATGCCCTTGTCATCACAATGCTCCAGAACTCTTGTCATCATAATGATGAATGCTCGTGTCATCACAAAGCTCCATGATACTTGTCATCACAATGTTCCATGGCCTTGTCATTACAATACTCCATGGCCCCTGTCATCACAGTGCTCCATGATACCTTTTATCACAATTCTAGATGACCACTGTCATCACAATGCCCCAAGACACATGTCATCACAATTCGCCATGGCCCTTGCCATCACAATGCTCCATGACCCGTGTCATCACAATGGTCCAGGACACTTTTCATCACAATGATCCATGACCCCTGTCATCACACTGCTCCATGGCCTATGCATTCAAAATGCTCCATGGCCCCTGTAATCACATTGCTCCATGATCCCTTTCATCACGATGTTCTATGACCACTCTCATCACAATACCCCATGACGCCTATCATCATAATGCTCCAAGGCCCCTCTCATCACAATGCTCCATGAACCCTGTCATCACAATGTTCCATGACACTTGTCATCACAGTGCTCCATGAACCCCTGTCATCACAATATTCACTGCCCATGTAATCACAATGCTCCTGGTCCCCTGTAATCACAATGCTCCATACCCTTTTCATCACAATGCTCCAGAACTCTTGTCATCATAATGCTGCATGCCCGTGTCATCACAGTGCTCCATGTCCACTTTCATCACAATGCTCCTTGACCCCTGTCATCACAATGCTCCATGGCCTATGTATTCACAATGCTCCATGGCCCCTGTAATCACATTGCTCCATGATCCTTTTCATCACAATGCTCTATGACCACTGTCATCACAATGCCACATGACACCTGTCATCACATTGCTCTATAGCCCCTGTCAGCACAATGTTCCATGACAGGTATCATCACAATGATACAAGACTGCTGTCATCAGAATGTTCCCTGCTCTTGTCATCTCAATGCTCCCTGGCCCCTGTTATCACAATGCTCCATGTCCATATCATCACAATGCTCCATTACACATGTCATCGTAGTGATCCATGACCCCTTTCATCACAATGCTGCATGACACCTGTCATCACAATGCTCCATAGCCCTTGTCATCACAATGCTCCATTAGCCCTGTCATCACAATGTTCCATGACTCTTGTCATCAAAATGCCTCATGATCCATTTAATCACAATGCTCCATGACTCCTTTCATCACATCCTCCATGATACTTGTCATTACACTGCCCCATGACCTTTTTCAGAACAATGCTCCATGATACCAGTCATCACAATGCTCCATGACCATTGTCGTCACAATGCTCCATGCCCCTTTCAACACAATGCCCCATGACACCTGTCATCACAATTCGCCATCGCACTTGTCATCACAATGCTCCATGAACCCTGTCATCACAATGTTCCATGACAGTTGTCATCACAATGCTCCATGACCCTGTAATCACAATGCTCCATGCCCTTGTCATCACAATGCTCCAGAACTCTTGTCATCATAATGATGAATGCTCGTGTCATCACAAAGCTCCATGATACTTGTCATCACAATGTTCCATTGCCTTGTCATTACAATACTCCATGGCCCCTGTCATCACAGTGCTCCATGATACCTTTTATCACAATTCTAGATGACCACTGTCATCACAATGCCCCAAGACACATGTCATAACAATTCGCCATGGCCCTTGCCATCACAATGCTCCATGACCAGTGTCATCACAATGGTCCAGGACACTTGTCATCACAATGATCCATGACCACTTACATCACAATGCTCCTTGACTCCTGTCATCACAATGCTCCATAGCCTATGCATTCGCAATGCTACATGGTCCCTGTAATCACATTGCTCCATGATCCATTTCATCACAATGCTCTATGACCACTGTCATTACAATGACACATTATACCTGTCATCACAATGCTCCATGGCCCCTGTCAGCACAATGTTCCATGACAGATGTCATCACTATCCTCCATGGTCCCTGTAATCACAATGCTCCATTCCCTTGTCAACGCAATGCTCCAGAACTCTTGTCATCATAATGCTCCATGCCCGTCTCATCACAATTCTCCATGACACTTTTCATTAAAATGCTCCATGGCCTTTATCATCACAATGCTCCATGGCCCCTGTTATCACATTGATCCATTGTACCTTTCATCACAATGCTAGATAACCTCTGTCATCACAATGCCCGATGACACCTGTCATCAGAATTGGCCATGGCCCTTGTCATCACAATGCTCCATGCCCTTGTCAACGCAATGCTCCAGAACTCTTGGCATCATAATGCTCCATGCCCGTCTCATCACAATTCTCCATGACACTTTTCATTAAAATGCTCCATGGCCTTTATCATCACAATGCTCCATGGCCCCTGTTATCACAGTGATCCATGGTACCTTTCATCACAATGCTAGATAACCTCTGTCATCACAATGCCCGATGACACCTGTCATCAGAATTGGCCATGGCCCTTGTCATCACAATGCTCCATGCCCTTGTCAACGCAATGCTCCAGAACTCTTGGCATCATAATGCTCCATGCCCGTCTCATCACAATGCTCCATGACACTTGTCATCAAAATGCTCCATGGCCTTTGTCATCACAATGCTCCATGGCCCCTGTTATCACAGTGCTCCATGTTACCTTTCCTCATAATTCTCGATGACCACTGTCATCACAATGCCCCATGACACCTGTCATCACAATTCGCCATGGCCCTTGTCATCACAATGCTCCATGATCCATGTCATCACAATGTTCCTGGACACTTATCATCACAATGAACTATGACCACATTCATCACAATGCTCCATGACCCCTGTCATCACACTGCTCCATGGCCTATGCATTCAAAATGCTCCATGGCCCCTGTAATCACATTGCTCCATGATCCCTTTCATCACAATGCTCCAAGACCGCTGTCATCACAAGGCCCCATGACGCGTATCATCATAATGCTCCAAGGCCCCTCTCATCACAATGCTCCATGAACCCTGTCATCACAATGTTCCATGACACTTGTCATCACAGTGCTCCATGAACCCCTGTCATCACAATATTCACTGCCCATGTAATCACAATGCTCCTGGTCTCCTGTAATCACAGTGCTCCATACCCTTTTCATCACAATGCTCCAGAACTCTTGTCATCATAATGCTCCATGCCCGTGTCATCACAATGCTTGAAGAACCTTGTCATCACAATGCTCCATGAACCGTGTCATCACAAGGTTCCAGGACCCTTGTCATCACAATGATCCATGACCCCTGTCATCTCAATGCTCCATGATCTTTGTATTCACAATGCTCCCTGGCCCCTATAATTGCGGTGATCCATGACCCCTGTCATCACAATGCTCCCTGGTATATTTCATCACAATTCTAGATGACCACTGTCATCACAGTGCTCCACGGCCCCTGTCGTCAGAGTCCTCCATGATACCTTTCATTACAATTCTACATGACCACTGTCATCACAATGCCCCATGACACCTGTCATCACAATTCGCCATGGCACTTGTCATCACAAAGCTCCATGAACCATGTCATCACAATGTTCATGGACACTTGTCATCACAATGCTCCATGACAACTTACATCACAATGCTCCTTGACCCCTGTCATTTCATTGCTCCATGGCCTATGCATTCACAATGCTCCATGGCCCCTGTAATCACATTGCTCCATGATCCCTTTCATCACAATGCTCCAAGACCGCTGTCATCACAATGCCCCATGACGCCTATCATCATAATGCTCCAAGGCCCCTCTCATCACAGTGCTCCATGATCCCTCTCATCACAATGTTCCATGACACTAGTCATCACAGTGCTCCATGACCCCTGTCATCACAATATTCACTGCCCATGTAATCACAATGCTCCTGGTCCCCTGTAATCACAATGCTCCATACCCTTTTCATCACAATGCTCCAGAACTCTTGTCATCATAATGCTGCATGCCCGTGTCATCACAGTGCTCCATGTCCACTTTCATCACAATGCTCCTTGACCCCTGTCATCACAATGCTCCATGGCCTATGTATTCACAATGCTCCATGGCCCCTGTAATCACATTGCTCCATGATCCTTTTCATCACAATGCTCTATGACCACTGTCATCACAATGCCACATGACACCTGTCATCACAATGCTCTATAGCCCCTGTCAGCACAATGTTCCATGACAGGTATCATCACAATGATACAAGACTGCTGTCATCAGAATGTTCCCTGCTCTTGTCATCTCAATGCTCCCTGGCCCCTGTTATCACAATGCTCCATGTCCATATCATCACAATGCTCCATTACACATGTCATCGTAGTGATCCATGACCCCTTTCATCACAATGCTGCATGACACCTGTCATCACAATGCTCCATAGCCCTTGTCATCACAATGCTCCATTAGCCCTGTCATCACAATGTTCCATGACTCTTGTCATCAAAATGCCTCATGATCCATTTAATCACAATGCTCCATGACTCCTTTCATCACATCCTCCATGATACTTGTCATTACACTGCCCCATGACCTTTTTCAGAACAATGCTCCATGATACCAGTCATCACAATGCTCCATGACCATTGTCGTCACAATGCTCCATGCCCCATTCAACACAATGCCCCATGACACCTGTCATCACAATTCGCCATCGCACTTGTCATCACAATGCTCCATGAACCCTGTCATCACAATGTTCCATGACAGTTGTCATCACAATGTTCCATGACCCTGTAATCACAATGCTCCATGCCCTTGTCATCACAATGCTCCAGAACTCTTGTCATCATAATGATGAATGCTCGTGTCATCACAAAGCTCCATGATACTTGTCATCACAATGTTCCATTGCCTTGTCATTACAATACTCCATGGCTCCTGTCATCACAGTGCTCCATGATACCTTTTATCACAATTCTAGATGACCACTGTCATCACAATGCCCCAAGACACATGTCATAACAATTCGCCATGGCCCTTGCCATCACAATGCTCCATGACCAGTGTCATCACAATGGTCCAGGACACTTGTCATCACAATGATCCATGACCACTTACATCACAATGCTCCTTGACTCCTGTCATCACAATGCTCCATAGCCTATGCATTCGCAATGCTACATGGTCCCTGTAATCACATTGCTCCATGATCCATTTCATCACAATGCTCTATGACCACTGTCATTACAATGCCACATTATACCTGTCATCACAATGCTCCATGGCCCCTGTCAGCACAATGTTCCATGACAGATGTCATCACTATCCTCCATGGTCCCTGTAATCACAATGCTCCATTCCCTTGTCAACGCAATGCTCCAGAACTCTTGTCATCATAATGCTCCATGCCCGTCTCATCACAATTCTCCATGACACTTTTCATTAAAATGCTCCATGGCCTTTATCATCACAATGCTCCATGGCCCCTGTTATCACATTGATCCATTGTACCTTTCATCACAATGCTAGATAACCTCTGTCATCACAATGCCCGATGACACCTGTCATCAGAATTGGCCATGGCCCTTGTCATCACAATGCTCCATGCCCTTGTCAACGCAATGCTCCAGAACTCTTGGCATCATAATGCTCCATGCCCGTCTCATCACAATGCTCCATGACACTTGTCATCAAAATGCTCCATGGCCTTTGTCATCACAATGCTCCATGGCCCCTGTTATCACAGTGCTCCATGTTACCTTTCCTCATAATTCTCGATGACCACTGTCATCACAATGCCCCATGACACCTGTCATCACAATTCGCCATGGCCCTTGTCATCACAATGCTCCATGATCCATGTCATCACAATGTTCCTGGACACTTATCATCACAATGAACTATGACCACATTCATCACAATGCTCCATGACCCCTGTCATCACACTGCTCCATGGCCTATGCATTCAAAATGCTCCATGGCCCCTGTAATCACATTGCTCCATGATCCCTTTCATCACAATGCTCCAAGACCGCTGTCATCACAAGGCCCCATGACGCATATCATCATAATGCTCCAAGGCCCCTCTCATCACAATGCTCCATGAACCCTGTCATCACAATGTTCCATGACACTTGTCATCACAGTGCTCCATGAACCCCTGTCATCACAATATTCACTGCCCATGTAATCACAATGCTCCTGGTCTCCTGTAATCACAGTGCTCCATACCCTTTTCATCACAATGCTCCAGAACTCTTGTCATCATAATGCTCCATGCCCGTGTCATCACAATGCTTGAAGAACCTTGTCATCACAATGCTCCATGAACCGTGTCATCACAAGGTTCCAGGACCCTTGTCATCACAATGATCCATGACCCCTGTCATCTCAATGCTCCATGATCTTTGTATTCACAATGCTCCCTGGCCCCTATAATTGCGGTGATCCATGACCCCTGTCATCACAATGCTCCCTGGTATATTTCATCACAATTCTAGATGACCACTGTCATCACAGTGCTCCACGGCCCCTGTCGTCAGAGTCCTCCATGATACCTTTCATTACAATTCTACATGACCACTGTCATCACAATGCCCCATGACACCTGTCATCACAATTCGCCATGGCACTTGTCATCACAAAGCTCCATGAACCATGTCATCACAATGTTCATGGACACTTGTCATCACAATGCTCCATGACAACTTACATCACAATGCTCCTTGACCCCTGTCATTTCATTGCTCCATGGCCTATGCATTCACAATGCTCCATGGCCCCTGTAATCACAATGCTCCATGATCCCTCTCATCACAATGTTCCATGACACTAGTCATCACAGTGCTCCATGACCCCTGTCATCACAATATTCACTGCCCATGTAATCACAATGCTCCTGGTCCCCTGTAATCACAATGCTCCATACCCTTTTCATCACAATGCTCCAGAACTCTTGTCATCATAATGCTGCATGCCCGTGTCATCACAGTGCTCCATGTCCACTTTCATCACAATGCTCCTTGACCCCTGTCATCACAATGCTCCATGGCCTATGTATTCACAATGCTCCATGGCCCCTGTAATCACATTGCTCCATGATCCTTTTCATCACAATGCTCTATGACCACTGTCATCACAATGCCACATGACACCTGTCATCACAATGCTCTATAGCCCCTGTCAGCACAATGTTCCATGACAGGTATCATCACAATGATACAAGACTGCTGTCATCAGAATGTTCCCTGCTCTTGTCATCTCAATGCTCCCTGGCCCCTGTTATCACAATGCTCCATGTCCATATCATCACAATGCTCCATTACACATGTCATCGTAGTGATCCATGACCCCTTTCATCACAATGCTGCATGACACCTGTCATCACAATGCTCCATAGCCCTTGTCATCACAATGCTCCATTAGCCCTGTCATCACAATGTTCCATGACTCTTGTCATCAAAATGCCTCATGATCCATTTAATCACAATGCTCCATGACTCCTTTCATCACATCCTCCATGATACTTGTCATTACACTGCCCCATGACCTTTTTCAGAACAATGCTCCATGATACCAGTCATCACAATGCTCCATGACCATTGTCGTCACAATGCTCCATGCCCCATTCAACACAATGCCCCATGACACCTGTCATCACAATTCGCCATCGCACTTGTCATCACAATGCTCCATGAACCCTGTCATCACAATGTTCCATGACAGTTGTCATCACAATGTTCCATGACCCTGTAATCACAATGCTCCATGCCCTTGTCATCACAATGCTCCAGAACTCTTGTCATCATAATGATGAATGCTCGTGTCATCACAAAGCTCCATGATACTTGTCATCACAATGTTCCATTGCCATGTCATTACAATATTCCATGGCTCCTGTCATCACAGTGCTCCATGATACCTTTTATCACAATTCTAGATGACCACTGTCATCACAATGCCCCAAGACACATGTCATCACAATTCGCCATGGCCCTTGCCATCACAATGCTCCATGACCCGTGTCATCACAATGGTCCCGGACACTTGTCATCACAATGATCCATGACCACTTACATCACAATGCTCCTTGACTCCTGTCATCACAATGCTCCATACCCTATGCATTCGCAATGCTACATGGTCCCTGTAATCACATTGCTCCATGATCCATTTCATCACAATGCTCTATGACCACTGTCATTACAATGCCACATTATACCTGTCATCACAATGCTCCATGGCCCCTGTCAGCACAATGTTCCATGACAGATGTCATCACTATCCTCCATGGTCCCTGTAATCACAATGCTCCATTCCCTTGTCAACGCAATGCTCCAGAACTCTTGTCATCATAATGCTCCATGCCCGTCTCATCACAATTCTCCATGACACTTTTCATTAAAATGCTCCATGGCCTTTATCATCACAATGCTCCATGGCCCCTGTTATCACATTGATCCATTGTACCTTTCATCACAATGCTAGATAACCTCTGTCATCACAATGCCTGATGACACCTGTCATCAGAATTGGCCATGGCCCTTGTCATCACAATGCTCCATGCCCTTGTCAACGCAATGCTCCAGAACTCTTGGCATCATAATGCTCCATGCCCGTCTCATCACAATGCTCCATGACACTTGTCATCAAAATGCTCCATGGCCTTTGTCATCACAATGCTCCATGGCCCCTGTTATCACAGTGCTCCATGTTACCTTTCCTCATAATTCTCGATGACCACTGTCACCACAATGCCCCATGACACCTGTCATCACAATTCGCCATGGCCCTTGTCATCACAATGCTCCATGATCCATGTCATCACAATGTTCCTGGACACTTATCATCACAATGAACTATGACCACATTCATCACAATGCTCCATGACCCCTGTCATCACACTGCTCCATGGACTATGCATTCAAAATGCTCCATGGCCCCTGTAATCACATTGCTCCATGATCCCTTTCATCACAATGTTCTATGACCACTCTCATCACAATACCCCATGACGCCTATCATCATAATGCTCCAAGGCCCCTCTCATCACAATGCTCCATGAACCCTGTCATCACAATGTTCCATGACACTTGTCATCACAGTGCTCCATGAACACCTGTCATCACAATATTCACTGCCCATGTAATCACAATGCTCCTGGTCCCCTGTAATCACAGTGCTCCATACCCTTTTCATCACAATGCTCCAGAACTCTTGTCATCATAATGCTCCATGCCCGTGTCATCACAATGCTTGAAGAACCTTGTCATCACAATGCTCCATGAACCGTGTCATCACAAGGTTCCAGGACCCTTGTCATCACAATGATCCATGACCCCTGTCATCTCAATGCTCCATGATCTTTGTATTCACAATGCTCCCTGGCCCCTATAATTGCGGTGATCCATGACCCCTGTCATCACAATGCTCCCTGGTATATTTCATCACAATTCTAGATGACCACTGTCATCACAGTGCTCCACGGCCCCTGTCGTCAGAGTCCTCCATGATACCGTTCATTACAATTCTACATGACCACTGTCATCACAATGCCGCATGACACCTGTCATCAGAATTCGCCATGGCACTTGTCATCACAATGCTCCATGAACCATGTCATCACAATGTTCATGGACAATAGTCATGACAATGCTCCATGACAACTTACATCACAATGCTCCTTGACCCCTGTCATTTCATTGCTCCATGGCCTATGCATTCACAATGCTCCATGGTCCCTGTAATCACAATGCTCCATACCCTTGTCATCGCAATGCTCCAGATCACTTCTCATCATAATGCTCCATGCCCGTGTCATCACAATGCTCCATGGCCCCTCTCATCACAGTGCTCCGTGATACCTTTCATCATAATGATAGATGACCACTGTCATCACAATGCTCCATGACACCTGTCATCAGAATTGGCCATGGCCCTTGTCATCACAATGCTCCAGGACACTTGTCTTCACAATGTTCCATGGCGCATTTCATCACAATGCTCCATGACCACTTTCATCAAATTGCTCCATGATGCCTGTCATCACAATGCTCCATGGCCTTTGTCATCAAAATTCTACATGGCCCCTGTAATAACAGTGCTTCAGGACAACTTTTATCACAATGCTCCATGACCACTCTCATCACAATGCCAGATAAGACCTTTCATGACAATGCTCCATGGCCCTTGTCATCACAATATTCTATGACTTCTGTCATCACAATGCTCCATGCCCCTGTCATCACAATGCCCCATCACCCCTGCTATTACAATCCTCCATGACCCCTGTCGTCGCAATGCTCTGAAACCCTTGTCATCACAATATTCCATGATCCGTGTAATCACGATGATCCATGAACCATTTCTGTACAATGCTCCAGTACCCCTTTCATTAAAATGCTCCATGGCACTTGTCATCAGAATGCTCCAGGAACCCTTCCATCACAATAATCCATGACCCGTTTCCTCACAATTCTCCAGGACCGCTTTCATCACAATGCTCCATTCCCTTGTCATCTCAATGCTTCATGGCCCCTGCCATCAAAATGATCCATGCCCTCGTCATCAAAATGCTCCAGAACTCTTGTCATCACTATGCTCCATGCCCATGTCATCAAAATGCTGCATGGCCCCTGTCATCACAATGCTGCATGACCCCTGTCATCACAATGCTCCATGCCCGTATCATCACAATGCTCCATTACCCATGTCATCGTAGTGATCCATGACCCCTTTCATCACAATGCTGCATGACACCTGTCATCACAATGCTCCGTGGTCTTTGTCATCACAATGCTCCATGACCACTGTCATCACCATGCCCCATGACCCCATTCATCACAATGCTCCATAGCCCTTGTCATCACAATGCTCCATTAGCGCTGTCATCACAATGTTCCATGACTCTTGTCATCAAAATGCCTCATGATCCATTTAATCACAATGCTCCATGACTCCTTTCATCACATCCTCCATGATACTTGTCATTACACTGCCCCATGACCTCTTTCAGAACAATGCTCCATGATACCAGTCATCACAATGCTCCATGACCATTGTCGTCACAATGCTCCATGCCCCTTTCAACACAATGCTCCATGACAACTGTCATCACAATGCTCCATGGCCTTTGTCATCACAATTATACATGGCCCCTGTGATCACAGTGCTCCATGACCCCTTTCATCACAATGCTCCATGACCACTGTCATCACAATGCCCCATGACCCCTGTCATCACAATGCTCCATGGCCCCTGTCATTACAATGCTCCATGACCACTGTCATCACAATGTTCCATGATCGCTGTAATCACAATGACTCATGACACCTTTCCTCAGAAGGCTCCAGTACGCCTGTCATCACAATGCTCCAATGACCGTCTCATCACAATGCTCCATGATCCCTGTCAGCACAACGTTCCATGACAATTGTCATCACAATGCTCCATGACACCTGTCATCACAATGTTGCCTGCCCATGTCATCAAAATGCTCCATGTCCCCTGTAATCACAATGTTCCATTACACCTGTCTTCACAATGTTCCCTGCCCATGTCATCACAATGCTCCATTACCAATGTAATCAAAATGTTCGCCTGCCCTTGTCATCAAAATGCTCCATGGCCCCTTTAATCACAATGCTCCATGAACCCTGTCATCACAATGTTCCATGACAGTTGTCATCACAATGCTCCATGACCCTGTAATCACAATGCTCCATGCCCTTGTCATCACAATGCTCCAGAACTCTTGTCATCATAATGATGAATGCTCGTGTCATCACAAAGCTCCATGATACTTGTCATCACAATGTTCCATGGCCTTGTCATTACAATACTCCATGGCCCCTGTCATCACAGTGCTCCATGATACCTTTTATCACAATTCTAGATGACCACTGTCATCACAATGCCCCAAGACACATGTCATCACAATTCGCCATGGCCCTTGCCATCACAATGCTCCATGACCCGTGTCATCACAATGGTCCAGGACACTTTTCATCACAATGATCCATGACCCCTGTCATCACACTGCTCCATGGCCTATGCATTCAAAATGCTCCATGGCCCCTGTAATCACATTGCTCCATGATCCCTTTCATCACGATGTTCTATGACCACTCTCATCACAATACCCCATGACGCCTATCATCATAATGCTCCAAGGCCCCTCTCATCACAATGCTCCATGAACCCTGTCATCACAATGTTCCATGACACTTGTCATCACAGTGCTCCATGAACCCCTGTCATCACAATATTCACTGCCCATGTAATCACAATGCTCCTGGTCCCCTGTAATCACAATGCTCCATACCCTTTTCATCACAATGCTCCAGAACTCTTGTCATCATAATGCTGCATGCCCGTGTCATCACAGTGCTCCATGTCCACTTTCATCACAATGCTCCTTGACCCCTGTCATCACAATGCTCCATGGCCTATGTATTCACAATGCTCCATGGCCCCTGTAATCACATTGCTCCATGATCCTTTTCATCACAATGCTCTATGACCACTGTCATCACAATGCCACATGACACCTGTCATCACATTGCTCTATAGCCCCTGTCAGCACAATGTTCCATGACAGGTATCATCACAATGATACAAGACTGCTGTCATCAGAATGTTCCCTGCTCTTGTCATCTCAATGCTCCCTGGCCCCTGTTATCACAATGCTCCATGTCCATATCATCACAATGCTCCATTACACATGTCATCGTAGTGATCCATGACCCCTTTCATCACAATGCTGCATGACACCTGTCATCACAATGCTCCATAGCCCTTGTCATCACAATGCTCCATTAGCCCTGTCATCACAATGTTCCATGACTCTTGTCATCAAAATGCCTCATGATCCATTTAATCACAATGCTCCATGACTCCTTTCATCACATCCTCCATGATACTTGTCATTACACTGCCCCATGACCTTTTTCAGTACAATGCTCCATGATACCAGTCATCACAATGCTCCATGACCATTGTCGTCACAATGCTCCATGCCCCTTTCAACACAATGCCCCATGACACCTGTCATCACAATTCGCCATCGCACTTGTCATCACAATGCTCCATGAACCCTGTCATCACAATGTTCCATGACAGTTGTCATCACAATGCTCCATGACCCTGTAATCACAATGCTCCATGCCCTTGTCATCACAATGCTCCAGAACTCTTGTCATCATAATGATGAATGCTCGTGTCATCACAAAGCTCCATGATACTTGTCATCACAATGTTCCATTGCCTTGTCATTACAATACTCCATGGCCCCTGTCATCACAGTGCTCCATGATACCTTTTATCACAATTCTAGATGACCACTGTCATCACAATGCCCCAAGACACATGTCATCACAATTCGCCATGGCCCTTGCCATCACAATGCTCCATGACCAGTGTCATCACAATGGTCCAGGACACTTGTCATCACAATGATCCATGACCACTTACATCACAATGCTCCTTGACTCCTGTCATCACAATGCTCCATAGCCTATGCATTCGCAATGCTACATGGTCCCTGTAATCACATTGCTCCATGATCCATTTCATCACAATGCTCTATGACCACTGTCATTACAATGACACATTATACCTGTCATCACAATGCTCCATGGCCCCTGTCAGCACAATGTTCCATGACAGATGTCATCACTCTCCTCCATGGTCCCTGTAATCACAATGCTCCATTCCCTTGTCAACGCAATGCTCCAGAACTCTTGTCATCATAATGCTCCATGCCCGTCTCATCACAATTCTCCATGACACTTTTCATTAAAATGCTCCATGGCCTTTATCATCACAACGCTCCATGGCCCCTGTTATCACATTGATCCATTGTACCTTTCATCACAATGCTAGATAACCTCTGTCATCACAATGCCCGATGACACCTGTCATCAGAATTGGCCATGGCCCTTGTCATCACAATGCTCCATGCCCTTGTCAACGCAATGCTCCAGAACTCTTGGCATCATAATGCTCCATGCCCGTCTCATCACAATTCTCCATGACACTTTTCATTAAAATGCTCCATGGCCTTTATCATCACAATGCTCCATGGCCCCTGTTATCACAGTGATCCATGGTACCTTTCATCACAATGCTAGATAACCTCTGTCATCACAATGCCCGATGACACCTGTCATCAGAATTGGCCATGGCCCTTGTCATCACAATGCTCCATGCCCTTGTCAACGCAATGCTCCAGAACTCTTGGCATCATAATGCTCCATGCCCGTCTCATCACAATGCTCCATGACACTTGTCATCAAAATGCTCCATGGCCTTTGTCATCACAATGCTCCATGGCCCCTGTTATCACAGTGCTCCATGTTACCTTTCCTCATAATTCTCGATGACCACTGTCATCACAATGCCCCATGACACCTGTCATCACAATTCGCCATGGCCCTTGTCATCACAATGCTCCATGATCCATGTCATCACAATGTTCCTGGACACTTATCATCACAATGAACTATGACCACATTCATCACAATGCTCCATGACCCCTGTCATCACACTGCTCCATGGCCTATGCATTCAAAATGCTCCATGGCCCCTGTAATCACATTGCTCCATGATCCCTTTCATCACAATGCTCCAAGACCGCTGTCATCACAAGGCCCCATGACGCATATCATCATAATGCTCCAAGGCCCCTCTCATCACAATGCTCCATGAACCCTGTCATCACAATGTTCCATGACACTTGTCATCACAGTGCTCCATGAACCCCTGTCATCACAATATTCACTGCCCATGTAATCACAATGCTCCTGGTCTCCTGTAATCACAGTGCTCCATACCCTTTTCATCACAATGCTCCAGAACTCTTGTCATCATAATGCTCCATGCCCGTGTCATCACAATGCTTGAAGAACCTTGTCATCACAATGCTCCATGAACCGTGTCATCACAAGGTTCCAGGACCCTTGTCATCACAATGATCCATGACCCCTGTCATCTCAATGCTCCATGATCTTTGTATTCACAATGCTCCCTGGCCCCTATAATTGCGGTGATCCATGACCCCTGTCATCACAATGCTCCCTGGTATATTTCATCACAATTCTAGATGACCACTGTCATCACAGTGCTCCACGGCCCCTGTCGTCAGAGTCCTCCATGATACCTTTCATTACAATTCTACATGACCACTGTCATCACAATGCCCCATGACACCTGTCATCACAATTCGCCATGGCACTTGTCATCACAAAGCTCCATGAACCATGTCATCACAATGTTCATGGACACTTGTCATCACAATGCTCCATGACAACTTACATCACAATGCTCCTTGACCCCTGTCATTTCATTGCTCCATGGCCTATGCATTCACAATGCTCCATGGCCCCTGTAATCACATTGCTCCATGATCCCTTTCATCACAATGCTCCAAGACCGCTGTCATCACAATGCCCCATGACGCCTATCATCATAATGCTCCAAGGCCCCTCTCATCACAGTGCTCCATGATCCCTCTCATCACAATGTTCCATGACACTAGTCATCACAGTGCTCCATGACCCCTGTCATCACAATATTCACTGCCCATGTAATCACAATGCTCCTGGTCCCCTGTAATCACAATGCTCCATACCCTTTTCATCACAATGCTCCAGAACTCTTGTCATCATAATGCTGCATGCCCGTGTCATCACAGTGCTCCATGTCCACTTTCATCACAATGCTCCTTGACCCCTGTCATCACAATGCTCCATGGCCTATGTATTCACAATGCTCCATGGCCCCTGTAATCACATTGCTCCATGATCCTTTTCATCACAATGCTCTATGACCACTGTCATCACAATGCCACATGACACCTGTCATCACAATGCTCTATAGCCCCTGTCAGCACAATGTTCCATGACAGGTATCATCTCAATGATACAAGACTGCTGTCATCAGAATGTTCCCTGCTCTTGTCATCTCAATGCTCCCTGGCCCCTGTTATCACAATGCTCCATGTCCATATCATCACAATGCTCCATTACACATGTCATCGTAGTGATCCATGACCCCTTTCATCACAATGCTGCATGACACCTGTCATCACAATGCTCCATAGCCCTTGTCATCACAATGCTCCATTAGCCCTGTCATCACAATGTTCCATGACTCTTGTCATCAAAATGCCTCATGATCCATTTAATCACAATGCTCCATGACTCCTTTCATCACATCCTCCATGATACTTGTCATTACACTGCCCCATGACCTTTTTCAGAACAATGCTCCATGATACCAGTCATCACAATGCTCCATGACCATTGTCGTCACAATGCTCCATGCCCCATTCAACACAATGCCCCATGACACCTGTCATCACAATTCGCCATCGCACTTGTCATCACAATGCTCCATGAACCCTGTCATCACAATGTTCCATGACAGTTGTCATCACAATGTTCCATGACCCTGTAATCACAATGCTCCATGCCCTTGTCATCACAATGCTCCAGAACTCTTGTCATCATAATGATGAATGCTCGTGTCATCACAAAGCTCCATGATACTTGTCATCACAATGTTCCATTGCCTTGTCATTACAATACTCCATGGCTCCTGTCATCACAGTGCTCCATGATACCTTTTATCACAATTCTAGATGACCACTGTCATCACAATGCCCCAAGACACATGTCATAACAATTCGCCATGGCCCTTGCCATCACAATGCTCCATGACCCGTGTCATCACAATGGTCCCGGACACTTGTCATCACAATGATCCATGACCACTTACATCACAATGCTCCTTGACTCCTGTCATCACAATGCTCCATAGCCTATGCATTCGCAATGCTACATGGTCCCTGTAATCACATTGCTCCATGATCCATTTCATCACAATGCTCTATGACCACTGTCATTACAATGCCACATTATACCTGTCATCACAATGCTCCATGGCCCCTGTCAGCACAATGTTCCATGACAGATGTCATCACTATCCTCCATGGTCCCTGTAATCACAATGCTCCATTCCCTTGTCAACGCAATGCTCCAGAACTCTTGTCATCATAATGCTCCATGCCCGTCTCATCACAATTCTCCATGACACTTTTCATTAAAATGCTCCATGGCCTTTATCATCACAATGCTCCATGGCCCCTGTTATCACATTGATCCATTGTACCTTTCATCACAATGCTAGATAACCTCTGTCATCACAATGCCCGATGACACCTGTCATCAGAATTGGCCATGGCCCTTGTCATCACAATGCTCCATGCCCTTGTCAACGCAATGCTCCAGAACTCTTGGCATCATAATGCTCCATGCCCGTCTCATCACAATGCTCCATGACACTTGTCATCAAAATGCTCCATGGCCTTTGTCATCACAATGCTCCATGGCCCCTGTTATCACAGTGCTCCATGTTACCTTTCCTCATAATTCTCGATGACCACTGTCATCACAATGCCCCATGACACCTGTCATCACAATTCGCCATGGCCCTTGTCATCACAATGCTCCATGATCCATGTCATCACAATGTTCCTGGACACTTATCATCACAATGAACTATGACCACATTCATCACAATGCTCCATGACCCCTGTCATCACACTGCTCCATGGCCTATGCATTCAAAATGCTCCATGGCCCCTGTAATCACATTGCTCCATGATCCCTTTCATCACAATGCTCCAAGACCGCTGTCATCACAAGGCCCCATGACGCATATCATCATAATGCTCCAAGGCCCCTCTCATCACAATGCTCCATGAACCCTGTCATCACAATGTTCCATGACACTTGTCATCACAGTGCTCCATGAACCCCTGTCATCACAATATTCACTGCCCATGTAATCACAATGCTCCTGGTCTCCTGTAATCACAGTGCTCCATACCCTTTTCATCACAATGCTCCAGAACTCTTGTCATCATAATGCTCCATGCCCGTGTCATCACAATGCTTGAAGAACCTTGTCATCACAATGCTCCATGAACCGTGTCATCACAAGGTTCCAGGACCCTTGTCATCACAATGATCCATGACCCCTGTCATCTCAATGCTCCATGATCTTTGTATTCACAATGCTCCCTGGCCCCTATAATTGCGGTGATCCATGACCCCTGTCATCACAATGCTCCCTGGTATATTTCATCACAATTCTAGATGACCACTGTCATCACAGTGCTCCACGGCCCCTGTCGTCAGAGTCCTCCATGATACCTTTCATTACAATTCTACATGACCACTGTCATCACAATGCCCCATGACACCTGTCATCACAATTCGCCATGGCACTTGTCATCACAAAGCTCCATGAACCATGTCATCACAATGTTCATGGACACTTGTCATCACAATGCTCCATGACAACTTACATCACAATGCTCCTTGACCCCTGTCATTTCATTGCTCCATGGCCTATGCATTCACAATGCTCCATGGCCCCTGTAATCACATTGCTCCATGATCCCTTTCATCACAATGCTCCAAGACCGCTGTCATCACAATGCCCCATGACGCCTATCATCATAATGCTCCAAGGCCCCTCTCATCACAGTGCTCCATGATCCCTCTCATCACAATGTTCCATGACACTAGTCATCACAGTGCTCCATGACCCCTGTCATCACAATATTCACTGCCCATGTAATCACAATGCTCCTGGTCCCCTGTAATCACAATGCTCCATACCCTTTTCATCACAATGCTCCAGAACTCTTGTCATCATAATGCTGCATGCCCGTGTCATCACAGTGCTCCATGTCCACTTTCATCACAATGCTCCTTGACCCCTGTCATCACAATGCTCCATGGCCTATGTATTCACAATGCTCCATGGCCCCTGTAATCACATTGCTCCATGATCCTTTTCATCACAATGCTCTATGACCACTGTCATCACAATGCCACATGACACCTGTCATCACAATGCTCTATAGCCCCTGTCAGCACAATGTTCCATGACAGGTATCATCACAATGATACAAGACTGCTGTCATCAGAATGTTCCCTGCTCTTGTCATCTCAATGCTCCCTGGCCCCTGTTATCACAATGCTCCATGTCCATATCATCACAATGCTCCATTACACATGTCATCGTAGTGATCCATGACCCCTTTCATCACAATGCTGCATGACACCTGTCATCACAATGCTCCATAGCCCTTGTCATCACAATGCTCCATTAGCCCTGTCATCACAATGTTCCATGACTCTTGTCATCAAAATGCCTCATGATCCATTTAATCACAATGCTCCATGACTCCTTTCATCACATCCTCCATGATACTTGTCATTACACTGCCCCATGACCTTTTTCAGAACAATGCTCCATGATACCAGTCATCACAATGCTCCATGACCATTGTCGTCACAATGCTCCATGCCCCATTCAACACAATGCCCCATGACACCTGTCATCACAATTCGCCATCGCACTTGTCATCACAATGCTCCATGAACCCTGTCATCACAATGTTCCATGACAGTTGTCATCACAATGTTCCATGACCCTGTAATCACAATGCTCCATGCCCTTGTCATCACAATGCTCCAGAACTCTTGTCATCATAATGATGAATGCTCGTGTCATCACAAAGCTCCATGATACTTGTCATCACAATGTTCCATTGCCTTGTCATTACAATACTCCATGGCTCCTGTCATCACAGTGCTCCATGATACCTTTTATCACAATTCTAGATGACCACTGTCATCACAATGCCCCAAGACACATGTCATCACAATTCGCCATGGCCCTTGCCATCACAATGCTCCATGACCCGTGTCATCACAATGGTCCCGGACACTTGTCATCACAATGATCCATGACCACTTACATCACAATGCTCCTTGACTCCTGTCATCACAATGCTCCATAGCCTATGCATTCGCAATGCTACATGGTCCCTGTAATCACATTGCTCCATGATCCATTTCATCACAATGCTCTATGACCACTGTCATTACAATGCCACATTATACCTGTCATCACAATGCTCCATGGCCCCTGTCAGCACAATGTTCCATGACAGATGTCATCACTATCCTCCATGGTCCCTGTAATCACAATGCTCCATTCCCTTGTCAACGCAATGCTCCAGAACTCTTGTCATCATAATGCTCCATGCCCGTCTCATCACAATTCTCCATGACACTTTTCATTAAAATGCTCCATGGCCTTTATCATCACAATGCTCCATGGCCCCTGTTATCACATTGATCCATTGTACCTTTCATCACAATGCTAGATAACCTCTGTCATCACAATGCCCGATGACACCTGTCATCAGAATTGGCCATGGCCCTTGTCATCACAATGCTCCATGCCCTTGTCAACGCAATGCTCCAGAACTCTTGGCATCATAATGCTCCATGCCCGTCTCATCACAATGCTCCATGACACTTGTCATCAAAATGCTCCATGGCCTTTGTCATCACAATGCTCCATGGCCCCTGTTATCACAGTGCTCCATGTTACCTTTCCTCATAATTCTCGATGACCACTGTCACCACAATGCCCCATGACACCTGTCATCACAATTCGCCATGGCCCTTGTCATCACAATGCTCCATGATCCATGTCATCACAATGTTCCTGGACACTTATCATCACAATGAACTATGACCACATTCATCACAATGCTCCATGACCCCTGTCATCACAATGCTCCATTACCAATGTAATCAAAAAGTTCGCCTGCCCTTGTCATCAAAATGCTCCATGGCCCCTTTAATCACAATGCTCCATGAACCCTGTCATCACAATGTTCCATGACAGTTGTCATCACAATGCTCCATGACCCTGTAATCACAATGCTCCATGCCCTTGTCATCACAATGCTCCAGAACTCTTGTCATCATAATGATGAATGCTCGTGTCATCACAAAGCTCCATGATACTTGTCATCACAATGTTCCATGGCCTTGTCATTACAATACTCCATGGCCCCTGTCATCACAGTGCTCCATGATACCTTTTATCACAATTCTAGATGACCACTGTCATCACAATGCCCCAAGACACATGTCATCACAATTCGCCATGGCCCTTGCCATCACAATGCTCCATGACCCGTGTCATCACAATGGTCCAGGACACTTTTCATCACAATGATCCATGACCCCTGTCATCACACTGCTCCATGGCCTATGCATTCAAAATGCTCCATGGCCCCTGTAATCACATTGCTCCATGATCCCTTTCATCACGATGTTCTATGACCACTCTCATCACAATACCCCATGACGCCTATCATCATAATGCTCCAAGGCCCCTCTCATCACAATGCTCCATGAACCCTGTCATCACAATGTTCCATGACACTTGTCATCACAGTGCTCCATGAACCCCTGTCATCACAATATTCACTGCCCATGTAATCACAATGCTCCTGGTCCCCTGTAATCACAATGCTCCATACCCTTTTCATCACAATGCTCCAGAACTCTTGTCATCATAATGCTGCATGCCCGTGTCATCACAGTGCTCCATGTCCACTTTCATCACAATGCTCCTTGACCCCTGTCATCACAATGCTCCATGGCCTATGTATTCACAATGCTCCATGGCCCCTGTAATCACATTGCTCCATGATCCTTTTCATCACAATGCTCTATGACCACTGTCATCACAATGCCACATGACACCTGTCATCACATTGCTCTATAGCCCCTGTCAGCACAATGTTCCATGACAGGTATCATCACAATGATACAAGACTGCTGTCATCAGAATGTTCCCTGCTCTTGTCATCTCAATGCTCCCTGGCCCCTGTTATCACAATGCTCCATGTCCATATCATCACAATGCTCCATTACACATGTCATCGTAGTGATCCATGACCCCTTTCATCACAATGCTGCATGACACCTGTCATCACAATGCTCCATAGCCCTTGTCATCACAATGCTCCATTAGCCCTGTCATCACAATGTTCCATGACTCTTGTCATCAAAATGCCTCATGATCCATTTAATCACAATGCTCCATGACTCCTTTCATCACATCCTCCATGATACTTGTCATTACACTGCCCCATGACCTTTTTCAGAACAATGCTCCATGATACCAGTCATCACAATGCTCCATGACCATTGTCGTCACAATGCTCCATGCCCCTTTCAACACAATGCCCCATGACACCTGTCATCACAATTCGCCATCGCACTTGTCATCACAATGCTCCATGAACCCTGTCATCACAATGTTCCATGACAGTTGTCATCACAATGCTCCATGACCCTGTAATCACAATGCTCCATGCCCTTGTCATCACAATGCTCCAGAACTCTTGTCATCATAATGATGAATGCTCGTGTCATCACAAAGCTCCATGATACTTGTCATCACAATGTTCCATTGCCTTGTCATTACAATACTCCATGGCCCCTGTCATCACAGTGCTCCATGATACCTTTTATCACAATTCTAGATGACCACTGTCATCACAATGCCCCAAGACACATGTCATCACAATTCGCCATGGCCCTTGCCATCACAATGCTCCATGACCAGTGTCATCACAATGGTCCAGGACACTTGTCATCACAATGATCCATGACCACTTACATCACAATGCTCCTTGACTCCTGTCATCACAATGCTCCATAGCCTATGCATTCGCAATGCTACATGGTCCCTGTAATCACATTGCTCCATGATCCATTTCATCACAATGCTCTATGACCACTGTCATTACAATGACACATTATACCTGTCATCACAATGCTCCATGGCCCCTGTCAGCACAATGTTCCATGACAGATGTCATCACTCTCCTCCATGGTCCCTGTAATCACAATGCTCCATTCCCTTGTCAACGCAATGCTCCAGAACTCTTGTCATCATAATGCTCCATGCCCGTCTCATCACAATTCTCCATGACACTTTTCATTAAAATGCTCCATGGCCTTTATCATCACAACGCTCCATGGCCCCTGTTATCACATTGATCCATTGTACCTTTCATCACAATGCTAGATAACCTCTGTCATCACAATGCCCGATGACACCTGTCATCAGAATTGGCCATGGCCCTTGTCATCACAATGCTCCATGCCCTTGTCAACGCAATGCTCCAGAACTCTTGGCATCATAATGCTCCATGCCCGTCTCATCACAATTCTCCATGACACTTTTCATTAAAATGCTCCATGGCCTTTATCATCACAATGCTCCATGGCCCCTGTTATCACAGTGATCCATGGTACCTTTCATCACAATGCTAGATAACCTCTGTCATCACAATGCCCGATGACACCTGTCATCAGAATTGGCCATGGCCCTTGTCATCACAATGCTCCATGCCCTTGTCAACGCAATGCTCCAGAACTCTTGGCATCATAATGCTCCATGCCCGTCTCATCACAATGCTCCATGACACTTGTCATCAAAATGCTCCATGGCCTTTGTCATCACAATGCTCCATGGCCCCTGTTATCACAGTGCTCCATGTTACCTTTCCTCATAATTCTCGATGACCACTGTCATCACAATGCCCCATGACACCTGTCATCACAATTCGCCATGGCCCTTGTCATCACAATGCTCCATGATCCATGTCATCACAATGTTCCTGGACACTTATCATCACAATGAACTATGACCACATTCATCACAATGCTCCATGACCCCTGTCATCACACTGCTCCATGGCCTATGCATTCAAAATGCTCCATGGCCCCTGTAATCACATTGCTCCATGATCCCTTTCATCACAATGCTCCAAGACCGCTGTCATCACAAGGCCCCATGACGCGTATCATCATAATGCTCCAAGGCCCCTCTCATCACAATGCTCCATGAACCCTGTCATCACAATGTTCCATGACACTTGTCATCACAGTGCTCCATGAACCCCTGTCATCACAATATTCACTGCCCATGTAATCACAATGCTCCTGGTCTCCTGTAATCACAGTGCTCCATACCCTTTTCATCACAATGCTCCAGAACTCTTGTCATCATAATGCTCCATGCCCGTGTCATCACAATGCTTGAAGAACCTTGTCATCACAATGCTCCATGAACCGTGTCATCACAAGGTTCCAGGACCCTTGTCATCACAATGATCCATGACCCCTGTCATCTCAATGCTCCATGATCTTTGTATTCACAATGCTCCCTGGCCCCTATAATTGCGGTGATCCATGACCCCTGTCATCACAATGCTCCCTGGTATATTTCATCACAATTCTAGATGACCACTGTCATCACAGTGCTCCACGGCCCCTGTCGTCAGAGTCCTCCATGATACCTTTCATTACAATTCTACATGACCACTGTCATCACAATGCCCCATGACACCTGTCATCACAATTCGCCATGGCACTTGTCATCACAAAGCTCCATGAACCATGTCATCACAATGTTCATGGACACTTGTCATCACAATGCTCCATGACAACTTACATCACAATGCTCCTTGACCCCTGTCATTTCATTGCTCCATGGCCTATGCATTCACAATGCTCCATGGCCCCTGTAATCACATTGCTCCATGATCCCTTTCATCACAATGCTCCAAGACCGCTGTCATCACAATGCCCCATGACGCCTATCATCATAATGCTCCAAGGCCCCTCTCATCACAGTGCTCCATGATCCCTCTCATCACAATGTTCCATGACACTAGTCATCACAGTGCTCCATGACCCCTGTCATCACAATATTCACTGCCCATGTAATCACAATGCTCCTGGTCCCCTGTAATCACAATGCTCCATACCCTTTTCATCACAATGCTCCAGAACTCTTGTCATCATAATGCTGCATGCCCGTGTCATCACAGTGCTCCATGTCCACTTTCATCACAATGCTCCTTGACCCCTGTCATCACAATGCTCCATGGCCTATGTATTCACAATGCTCCATGGCCCCTGTAATCACATTGCTCCATGATCCTTTTCATCACAATGCTCTATGACCACTGTCATCACAATGCCACATGACACCTGTCATCACAATGCTCTATAGCCCCTGTCAGCACAATGTTCCATGACAGGTATCATCTCAATGATACAAGACTGCTGTCATCAGAATGTTCCCTGCTCTTGTCATCTCAATGCTCCCTGGCCCCTGTTATCACAATGCTCCATGTCCATATCATCACAATGCTCCATTACACATGTCATCGTAGTGATCCATGACCCCTTTCATCACAATGCTGCATGACACCTGTCATCACAATGCTCCATAGCCCTTGTCATCACAATGCTCCATTAGCCCTGTCATCACAATGTTCCATGACTCTTGTCATCAAAATGCCTCATGATCCATTTAATCACAATGCTCCATGACTCCTTTCATCACATCCTCCATGATACTTGTCATTACACTGCCCCATGACCTTTTTCAGAACAATGCTCCATGATACCAGTCATCACAATGCTCCATGACCATTGTCGTCACAATGCTCCATGCCCCATTCAACACAATGCCCCATGACACCTGTCATCACAATTCGCCATCGCACTTGTCATCACAATGCTCCATGAACCCTGTCATCACAATGTTCCATGACAGTTGTCATCACAATGTTCCATGACCCTGTAATCACAATGCTCCATGCCCTTGTCATCACAATGCTCCAGAACTCTTGTCATCATAATGATGAATGCTCGTGTCATCACAAAGCTCCATGATACTTGTCATCACAATGTTCCATTGCCTTGTCATTACAATACTCCATGGCTCCTGTCATCACAGTGCTCCATGATACCTTTTATCACAATTCTAGATGACCACTGTCATCACAATGCCCCAAGACACATGTCATCACAATTCGCCATGGCCCTTGCCATCACAATGCTCCATGACCCGTGTCATCACAATGGTCCCGGACACTTGTCATCACAATGATCCATGACCACTTACATCACAATGCTCCTTGACTCCTGTCATCACAATGCTCCATAGCCTATGCATTCGCAATGCTACATGGTCCCTGTAATCACATTGCTCCATGATCCATTTCATCACAATGCTCTATGACCACTGTCATTACAATGCCACATTATACCTGTCATCACAATGCTCCATGGCCCCTGTCAGCACAATGTTCCATGACAGATGTCATCACTATCCTCCATGGTCCCTGTAATCACAATGCTCCATTCCCTTGTCAACGCAATGCTCCAGAACTCTTGTCATCATAATGCTCCATGCCCGTCTCATCACAATTCTCCATGACACTTTTCATTAAAATGCTCCATGGCCTTTATCATCACAATGCTCCATGGCCCCTGTTATCACATTGATCCATTGTACCTTTCATCACAATGCTAGATAACCTCTGTCATCACAATGCCCGATGACACCTGTCATCAGAATTGGCCATGGCCCTTGTCATCACAATGCTCCATGCCCTTGTCAACGCAATGCTCCAGAACTCTTGGCATCATAATGCTCCATGCCCGTCTCATCACAATGCTCCATGACACTTGTCATCAAAATGCTCCATGGCCTTTGTCATCACAATGCTCCATGGCCCCTGTTATCACAGTGCTCCATGTTACCTTTCCTCATAATTCTCGATGACCACTGTCATCACAATGCCCCATGACACCTGTCATCACAATTCGCCATGGCCCTTGTCATCACAATGCTCCATGATCCATGTCATCACAATGTTCCTGGACACTTATCATCACAATGAACTATGACCACATTCATCACAATGCTCCATGACCCCTGTCATCACACTGCTCCATGGCCTATGCATTCAAAATGCTCCATGGCCCCTGTAATCACATTGCTCCATGATCCCTTTCATCACAATGCTCCAAGACCGCTGTCATCACAAGGCCCCATGACGCATATCATCATAATGCTCCAAGGCCCCTCTCATCACAATGCTCCATGAACCCTGTCATCACAATGTTCCATGACACTTGTCATCACAGTGCTCCATGAACCCCTGTCATCACAATATTCACTGCCCATGTAATCACAATGCTCCTGGTCTCCTGTAATCACAGTGCTCCATACCCTTTTCATCACAATGCTCCAGAACTCTTGTCATCATAATGCTCCATGCCCGTGTCATCACAATGCTTGAAGAACCTTGTCATCACAATGCTCCATGAACCGTGTCATCACAAGGTTCCAGGACCCTTGTCATCACAATGATCCATGACCCCTGTCATCTCAATGCTCCATGATCTTTGTATTCACAATGCTCCCTGGCCCCTATAATTGCGGTGATCCATGACCCCTGTCATCACAATGCTCCCTGGTATATTTCATCACAATTCTAGATGACCACTGTCATCACAGTGCTCCACGGCCCCTGTCGTCAGAGTCCTCCATGATACCTTTCATTACAATTCTACATGACCACTGTCATCACAATGCCCCATGACACCTGTCATCACAATTCGCCATGGCACTTGTCATCACAAAGCTCCATGAACCATGTCATCACAATGTTCATGGACACTTGTCATCACAATGCTCCATGACAACTTACATCACAATGCTCCTTGACCCCTGTCATTTCATTGCTCCATGGCCTATGCATTCACAATGCTCCATGGCCCCTGTAATCACATTGCTCCATGATCCCTTTCATCACAATGCTCCAAGACCGCTGTCATCACAATGCCCCATGACGCCTATCATCATAATGCTCCAAGGCCCCTCTCATCACAGTGCTCCATGATCCCTCTCATCACAATGTTCCATGACACTAGTCATCACAGTGCTCCATGACCCCTGTCATCACAATATTCACTGCCCATGTAATCACAATGCTCCTGGTCCCCTGTAATCACAATGCTCCATACCCTTTTCATCACAATGCTCCAGAACTCTTGTCATCATAATGCTGCATGCCCGTGTCATCACAGTGCTCCATGTCCACTTTCATCACAATGCTCCTTGACCCCTGTCATCACAATGCTCCATGGCCTATGTATTCACAATGCTCCATGGCCCCTGTAATCACATTGCTCCATGATCCTTTTCATCACAATGCTCTATGACCACTGTCATCACAATGCCACATGACACCTGTCATCACAATGCTCTATAGCCCCTGTCAGCACAATGTTCCATGACAGGTATCATCACAATGATACAAGACTGCTGTCATCAGAATGTTCCCTGCTCTTGTCATCTCAATGCTCCCTGGCCCCTGTTATCACAATGCTCCATGTCCATATCATCACAATGCTCCATTACACATGTCATCGTAGTGATCCATGACCCCTTTCATCACAATGCTGCATGACACCTGTCATCACAATGCTCCATAGCCCTTGTCATCACAATGCTCCATTAGCCCTGTCATCACAATGTTCCATGACTCTTGTCATCAAAATGCCTCATGATCCATTTAATCACAATGCTCCATGACTCCTTTCATCACATCCTCCATGATACTTGTCATTACACTGCCCCATGACCTTTTTCAGAACAATGCTCCATGATACCAGTCATCACAATGCTCCATGACCATTGTCGTCACAATGCTCCATGCCCCATTCAACACAATGCCCCATGACACCTGTCATCACAATTCGCCATCGCACTTGTCATCACAATGCTCCATGAACCCTGTCATCACAATGTTCCATGACAGTTGTCATCACAATGTTCCATGACCCTGTAATCACAATGCTCCATGCCCTTGTCATCACAATGCTCCAGAACTCTTGTCATCATAATGATGAATGCTCGTGTCATCACAAAGCTCCATGATACTTGTCATCACAATGTTCCATTGCCTTGTCATTACAATACTCCATGGCTCCTGTCATCACAGTGCTCCATGATACCTTTTATCACAATTCTAGATGACCACTGTCATCACAATGCCCCAAGACACATGTCATCACAATTCGCCATGGCCCTTGCCATCACAATGCTCCATGACCCGTGTCATCACAATGGTCCCGGACACTTGTCATCACAATGATCCATGACCACTTACATCACAATGCTCCTTGACTCCTGTCATCACAATGCTCCATAGCCTATGCATTCGCAATGCTACATGGTCCCTGTAATCACATTGCTCCATGATCCATTTCATCACAATGCTCTATGACCACTGTCATTACAATGCCACATTATACCTGTCATCACAATGCTCCATGGCCCCTGTCAGCACAATGTTCCATGACAGATGTCATCACTATCCTCCATGGTCCCTGTAATCACAATGCTCCATTCCCTTGTCAACGCAATGCTCCAGAACTCTTGTCATCATAATGCTCCATGCCCGTCTCATCACAATTCTCCATGACACTTTTCATTAAAATGCTCCATGGCCTTTATCATCACAATGCTCCATGGCCCCTGTTATCACATTGATCCATTGTACCTTTCATCACAATGCTAGATAACCTCTGTCATCACAATGCCCGATGACACCTGTCATCAGAATTGGCCATGGCCCTTGTCATCACAATGCTCCATGCCCTTTTCAACGCAATGCTCCAGAACTCTTGGCATCATAATGCTCCATGCCCGTCTCATCACAATGCTCCATGACACTTGTCATCAAAATGCTCCATGGCCTTTGTCATCACAATGCTCCATGGCCCCTGTTATCACAGTGCTCCATGTTACCTTTCCTCATAATTCTCGATGACCACTGTCACCACAATGCCCCATGACACCTGTCATCACAATTCGCCATGGCCCTTGTCATCACAATGCTCCATGATCCATGTCATCACAATGTTCCTGGACACTTATCATCACAATGAACTATGACCACATTCATCACAATGCTCCATGACCCCTGTCATCACACTGCTCCATGGACTATGCATTCAAAATGCTCCATGGCCCCTGTAATCACATTGCTCCATGATCCCTTTCATCACAATGTTCTATGACCACTCTCATCACAATACCCCATGACGCCTATCATCATAATGCTCCAAGGCCCCTCTCATCACAATGCTCCATGAACCCTGTCATCACAATGTTCCATGACACTTGTCATCACAGTGCTCCATGAACACCTGTCATCACAATATTCACTGCCCATGTAATCACAATGCTCCTGGTCCCCTGTAATCACAGTGCTCCATACCCTTTTCATCACAATGCTCCAGAACTCTTGTCATCATAATGCTCCATGCCCGTGTCATCACAATGCTTGAAGAACCTTGTCATCACAATGCTCCATGAACCGTGTCATCACAAGGTTCCAGGACCCTTGTCATCACAATGATCCATGACCCCTGTCATCTCAATGCTCCATGATCTTTGTATTCACAATGCTCCCTGGCCCCTATAATTGCGGTGATCCATGACCCCTGTCATCACAATGCTCCCTGGTATATTTCATCACAATTCTAGATGACCACTGTCATCACAGTGCTCCACGGCCCCTGTCGTCAGAGTCCTCCATGATATCTTTCATTACAATTCTACATGACCACTGTCATCACAATGCCCCATGACACCTGTCATCACAATTCGCCATGGCACTTGTCATCACAAAGCTCCATGAACCATGTCATCACAATGTTCATGGACACTTGTCATCACAATGCTCCATGACAACTTACATCACAATGCTCCTTGACCCCTGTCATTTCATTGCTCCATGGCCTATGCATTCACAATGTTCCATGGCCCCTGTAATCACATTGCTCCATGATCCCTTTCATCACAATGCTCCAAGACCGCTGTCATCACAATGCCCCATGACGCCTATCATCATAATGCTCCAAGGTCCCTCTCATCACAGTGCTCCATGATCCCTCTCATCACAATGTTCCATGACACTAGTCATCACAGTGCTCCATGACCCCTGTCATCACAATATTCACTGCCCATGTAATCACAATGCTCCTGGTCCCCTGTAATCACAATGCTCCATACCCTTTTCATCACAATGCTCCAGAACTCTTGTCATCATAATGCTGCATGCCCGTGTCATCACAGTGCTCCATGTCCACTTTCATCACAATGCTCCTTGACCCCTGTCATCACAATGCTCCATGGCCTATGTATTCACAATGCTCCATGGCCCCTGTAATCACATTGCTCCATGATCCTTTTCATCACAATGCTCTATGACCACTGTCATCACAATGCCACATGACACCTGTCATCACAATGCTCTATAGCCCCTGTCAGCACAATGTTCCATGACAGGTATCATCACAATGATACAAGACTGCTGTCATCAGAATGTTCCCTGCTCTTGTCATCTCAATGCTCCCTGGCCCCTGTTATCACAATGCTCCATGTCCATATCATCACAATGCTCCATTACACATGTCATCGTAGTGATCCATGACCCCTTTCATCACAATGCTGCATGACACCTGTCATCACAATGCTCCATAGCCCTTGTCATCACAATGCTCCATTAGCCCTGTCATCACAATGTTCCATGACTCTTGTCATCAAAATGCCTCATGATCCATTTAATCACAATGCTCCATGACTCCTTTCATCACATCCTCCATGATACTTGTCATTACACTGCCCCATGACCTTTTTCAGAACAATGCTCCATGATACCAGTCATCACAATGCTCCATGACCATTGTCGTCACAATGCTCCATGCCCCATTCAACACAATGCCCCATGACACCTGTCATCACAATTCGCCATCGCACTTGTCATCACAATGCTCCATGAACCCTGTCATCACAATGTTCCATGACAGTTGTCATCACAATGCTCCATGACCCTGTAATCACAATGCTCCATGCCCTTGTCATCACAATGCTCCAGAACTCTTGTCATCATAATGATGAATGCTCGTGTCATCACAAAGCTCCATGATACTTGTCATCACAATGTTCCATGGCCTTGTCATTACAATACTCCATGGCTCCTGTCATCACAGTGCTCCATGATACCTTTTATCACAATTCTAGATGACCACTGTCATCACAATGCCCCAAGACACATGTCATCACAATTCGCCATGGCCCTTGCCATCACAATGCTCCATGACCCGTGTCATCACAATGGTCCCGGACACTTGTCATCACAATGATCCATGACCACTTACATCACAATGCTCCTTGACTCCTGTCATCACAATGCTCCATAGCCTATGCATTCGCAATGCTACATGGTCCCTGTAATCACATTGCTCCATGATCCATTTCATCACAATGCTCTATGACCACTGTCATTACAATGCCACATTATACCTGTCATCACAATGCTCCATGGCCCCTGTCAGCACAATGTTCCATGACAGATGTCATCACTATCCTCCATGGTCCCTGTAATCACAATGCTCCATTCCCTTGTCAACGCAATGCTCCAGAACTCTTGTCATCATAATGCTCCATGCCCGTCTCATCACAATTCTCCATGACACTTTTCATTAAAATGCTCCATGGCCTTTATCATCACAATGCTCCATGGCCCCTGTTATCACATTGATCCATTGTACCTTTCATCACAATGCTAGATAACCTCTGTCATCACAATGCCCGATGACACCTGTCATCAGAATTGGCCATGGCCCTTGTCATCACAATGCTCCATGCCCTTGTCAACGCAATGCTCCAGAACTCTTGGCATCATAATGCTCCATGCCCGTCTCATCACAATGCTCCATGACACTTGTCATCAAAATGCTCCATGGCCTTTGTCATCACAATGCTCCATGGCCCCTGTTATCACAGTGCTCCATGTTACCTTTCCTCATAATTCACGATGACCACTGTCACCACAATGCCCCATGACACCTGTCATCACAATTCGCCATGGCCCTTGTCATCACAATGCTCCATGATCCATGTCATCACAATGTTCCTGGACACTTATCATCACAATGAACTATGACCACATTCATCACAATGCTCCATGACCCCTGTCATCACACTGCTCCATGGCCTATGCATTCAAAATGCTCCATGGCCCCTGTAATCACATTGCTCCATGATCCCTTTCATCGCAATGTTCTATGACCACTCTCATCACGATACCCCATGACGCCTATCATCATAATGCTCCAAGGCCCCTCTCATCACAATGCTCCATGGCCCCTGTCATCACAATGTTCCATGACACTTGTCATCACAGTGCTCCATGAACACCTGTCATCACAATATTCACTGCCCATGTAATCACAATGCTCCTGGTCCCCTGTAATCACAGTGCTCCATACCCTTTTCATCACAATGCTCCAGAACTCTTGTCATCATAATGCTCCATGCCCGTGTCATCACAATGCTTGAAGAACCTTGTCATCACAATGCTCCATGAACCGTGTCATCACAAGGTTCCAGGACCCTTGTCATCACAATGATCCATGACCCCTGTCATCTCAATGCTCCATGATCTTTGTATTCACAATGCTCCCTGGCCCCTATAATTGCGGTGATCCATGACCCCTGTCATCACAATGCTCCCTGGTATATTTCATCACAATTCTAGATGACCACTGTCATCACAGTGCTCCACGGCCCCTGTCGTCAGAGTCCTCCATGATACCGTTCATTACAATTCTACATGACCACTGTCATCACAATGCCGCATGACACCTGTCATCACAATTCGCCATGGCACTTGTCATCACAATGCTCCATGAACCATGTCATCACAATGTTCATGGACAATAGTCATGACAATGCTCCATGACAACTTACATCACAATGCTCCTTGACCCCTGTCATTTCATTGCTCCATGGCCTATGCATTCACAATGCTCCATGGTCCCTGTAATCACAATGCTCCATACCCTTGTCATCGCAATGCTCCAGATCACTTCTCATCATAATGCTCCATGCCCGTGTCATCACAATGCTCCATGGCCCCTGTCATCACAGTGCTCCGTGATACCTTTCATCATAATGATAGATGACCACTGTCATCACAATGCTCCATGACACCTGTCATCAGAATTGGCCATGGCCCTTGTCATCACAATGCTCCAGGACACTTGTCTTCACAATGTTCCATGGCGCATTTCATCACAATGCTCCATGACCACTTTCATCAAATTGCTCCATGATGCCTGTCATCACAATGCTCCATGGCCTTTGTCATCAAAATTCTACATGGCCCCTGTAATAACAGTGCTTCAGGACAACTTTTATCACAATGCTCCATGACCACTCTCATCACAATGCCAGATAAGACCTTTCATGACAATGCTCCATGGCCCTTGTCATCACAATATTCTATGACTTCTGTCATCACAATGCTCCATGCCCCTGTCATCACAATGCCCCATCACCCCTGCTATTACAATGCTCCATGACCCCTGTCGTCGCAATGCTCTGAAACCCTTGTCATCACAATATTCCATGATCCGTGTAATCACGATGATCCATGAACCATTTCTGTACAATGCTCCAGTACCCCTTTCATTAAAATGCTCCATGGCACTTGTCATCAGAATGCTCCAGGAACCCTTCCATCACAATAATCCATGACCCGTTTCCTCACAATTCTCCAGGACCGCTTTCATCACAATGCTCCATTCCCTTGTCATCTCAATGCTTCATGGCCCCTGTCATCAAAATGATCCATGCCCTCGTCATCAAAATGCTCCAGAACTCTTGTCATCACTATGCTCCATGCCCATGTCATCAAAATGCTGCATGGCCCCTGTCATCACAATGCTGCATGACCCCTGTCATCACAATGCTCCATGCCCGTATCATCACAATGCTCCATTACCCATGTCATCGTAGTGATCCATGACCCCTTTCATCACAATGCTGCATGACACCTGTCATCACAATGCTCCGTGGTCTTTGTCATCACAATGCTCCATGACCACTGTCATCACCATGCCCCATGACCCCATTCATCACAATGCTCCATAGCCCTTGTCATCACAATGCTCCATTAGCCCTGTCATCACAATGTTCCATGACTCTTGTCATCAAAATGCCTCATGATCCATTTAATCACAATGCTCCATGACTCCTTTCATCACATCCTCCATGATACTTGTCATTACACTGCCCCATGACCTCTTTCAGAACAATGCTCCATGATACCAGTCATCACAATGCTCCATGACCATTGTCGTCACAATGCTCCATGCCCCTTTCAACACAATGCTCCATGACAACTGTCATCACAATGCTCCATGGCCTTTGTCATCACAATTATACATGGCCCCTGTGATCACAGTGCTCCATGACCCCTTTCATCACAATGCTCCATGACCACTGTCATCACAATGCCCCATGACCCCTGTCATCACAATGCTCCATGGCCCCTGTCATTACAATGCTCCATGACCACTGTCATCACAATGTTCCATGATCGCTGTAATCACGACTCATGACACCTTTCCTCAGAAGGCTCCAGTACGCCTGTCATCACAATGCTCCAATGACCGTCTCATCACAATGCTCCATGATCCCTGTCAGCACAACGTTCCATGACAATTGTCATCACAATGCTCCATGACACCTGTCATCACAATGTTGCCTGCCCATGTCATCAAAATGCTCCATGTCCCCTGTAATCACAATGTTCCATTACACCTGTCTTCACAATGTTCCCTGCCCATGTCATCACAATGCTCCATTACCAATGTAATCAAAATGTTCGCCTGCCCTTGTCATCAAAATGCTCCATGGCCCCTTTAATCACAATGCTCCATGAACCCTGTCATCACAATGTTCCATGACAGTTGTCATCACAATGCTCCATGACCCTGTAATCACAATGCTCCATGCCCTTGTCATCACAATGCTCCAGAACTCTTGTCATCATAATGATGAATGCTCGTGTCATCACAAAGCTCCATGATACTTGTCATCACAATGTTCCATGGCCTTGTCATTACAATACTCCATGGCCCCTGTCATCACAGTGCTCCATGATACCTTTTATCACAATTCTAGATGACCACTGTCATCACAATGCCCCAAGACACATGTCATCACAATTCGCCATGGCCCTTGCCATCACAATGCTCCATGACCCGTGTCATCACAATGGTCCAGGACACTTTTCATCACAATGATCCATGACCCCTGTCATCACACTGCTCCATGGCCTATGCATTCAAAATGCTCCATGGCCCCTGTAATCACATTGCTCCATGATCCCTTTCATCACGATGTTCTATGACCACTCTCATCACAATACCCCATGACGCCTATCATCATAATGCTCCAAGGCCCCTCTCATCACAATGCTCCATGAACCCTGTCATCACAATGTTCCATGACACTTGTCATCACAGTGCTCCATGAACCCCTGTCATCACAATATTCACTGCCCATGTAATCACAATGCTCCTGGTCCCCTGTAATCACAATGCTCCATACCCTTTTCATCACAATGCTCCAGAACTCTTGTCATCATAATGCTGCATGCCCGTGTCATCACAGTGCTCCATGTCCACTTTCATCACAATGCTCCTTGACCCCTGTCATCACAATGCTCCATGGCCTATGTATTCACAATGCTCCATGGCCCCTGTAATCACATTGCTCCATGATCCTTTTCATCACAATGCTCTATGACCACTGTCATCACAATGCCACATGACACCTGTCATCACATTGCTCTATAGCCCCTGTCAGCACAATGTTCCATGACAGGTATCATCACAATGATACAAGACTGCTGTCATCAGAATGTTCCCTGCTCTTGTCATCTCAATGCTCCCTGGCCCCTGTTATCACAATGCTCCATGTCCATATCATCACAATGCTCCATTACACATGTCATCGTAGTGATCCATGACCCCTTTCATCACAATGCTGCATGACACCTGTCATCACAATGCTCCATAGCCCTTGTCATCACAATGCTCCATTAGCCCTGTCATCACAATGTTCCATGACTCTTGTCATCAAAATGCCTCATGATCCATTTAATCACAATGCTCCATGACTCCTTTCATCACATCTTCCATGATACTTGTCATTACACTGCCCCATGACCTTTTTCAGAACAATGCTCCATGATACCAGTCATCACAATGCTCCATGACCATTGTCGTCACAATGCTCCATGCCCCTTTCAACACAATGCCCCATGACACCTGTCATCACAATTCGCCATCGCACTTGTCATCACAATGCTCCATGAACCCTGTCATCACAATGTTCCATGACAGTTGTCATCACAATGCTCCATGACCCTGTAATCACAATGCTCCATGCCCTTGTCATCACAATGCTCCAGAACTCTTGTCATCATAATGATGAATGCTCGTGTCATCACAAAGCTCCATGATACTTGTCATCACAATGTTCCATTGCCTTGTCATTACAATACTCCATGGCCCCTGTCATCACAGTGCTCCATGATACCTTTTATCACAATTCTAGATGACCACTGTCATCACAATGCCCCAAGACACATGTCATCACAATTCGCCATGGCCCTTGCCATCAAAATACTCCATGACCCGTGTCATCACAATGGTCCAGGACACTTGTCATCACAATGATCCATGACCACTTACATCACAATGCTCCTTGACTCCTGTCATCACAATGCTCCATAGCCTATGCATTCGCAATGCTACATGGTCCCTGTAATCACATTGCTCCATGATCCATTTCATCACAATGCTCTATGACCACTGTCATTACAATGCCACATTATACCTGTCATCACAATGCTCCATGGCCCCTGTCAGCACAATGTTCCATGACAGATGTCATCACTATCCTCCATGGTCCCTGTAATCACAATGCTCCATTCCCTTGTCAACGCAATGCTCCAGAACTCTTGTCATCATAATGCTCCATGCCCGTCTCATCACAATTCTCCATGACACTTTTCATTAAAATGCTCCATGGCCTTTATCATCACAATGCTCCATGGCCCCTGTTATCACATTGATCCATTGTACCTTTCATCACAATGCTAGATAACCTCTGTCATCACAATGCCCGATGACACCTGTCATCAGAATTGGCCATGGCCCTTGTCATCACAATGCTCCATGCCCTTGTCAACGCAATGCTCCAGAACTCTTGGCATCATAATGCTCCATGCCCGTCTCATCACAATGCTCCATGACACTTGTCATCAAAATGCTCCATGGCCTTTGTCATCACAATGCTCCATGGCCCCTGTTATCACAGTGCTCCATGTTACCTTTCCTCATAATTCTCGATGACCACTGTCATCACAATGCCCCATGACACCTGTCATCACAATTCGCCATGGCCCTTGTCATCACAATGCTCCATGATCCATGTCATCACAATGTTCCTGGACACTTATCATCACAATGAACTATGACCACATTCATCACAATGCTCCATGACCCCTGTCATCACACTGCTCCATGGACTATGCATTCAAAATGCTCCATGGCCCCTGTAATCACATTGCTCCATGATCCCTTTCATCACAATGTTCTATGACCACTCTCATCACGATACCCCATGACGCCTATCATCATAATGCTCCAAGGCCCCTCTCATCACAATGCTCCATGAACCCTGTCATCACAATGTTCCATGACACTTGTCATCACAGTGCTCCATGAACCCCTGTCATCACAATATTCACTGCCCATGTAATCACAATGCTCCTGGTCCCCTGTAATCACAGTGCTCCATACCCTTTTCATCACAATGCTCCAGAACTCTTGTCATCATAATGCTCCATGCCCGTGTCATCACAATGCTTGAAGAACCTTGTCATCACAATGCTCCATGAACCGTGTCATCACAAGGTTCCAGGACCCTTGTCATCACAATGATCCATGACCCCTGTCATCTCAATGCTCCATGATCTTTGTATTCACAATGCTCCCTGGCCCCTATAATTGCGGTGATCCATGACCCCTGTCATCACAATGCTCCCTGGTATATTTCATCACAATTCTAGATGACCACTGTCATCACAGTGCTCCACGGCCCCTGTTATCAGAGTCCTCCCTGATACCTTTAATCACAATTCTATATGACCGCTCTCATCACAATTCCACATGACACCTGTCATCACAATGCTCCATGAACCATGTCATCACAATGTTCATGGACAAGATTCATCACAATGCTCCATGACAACTTACATCACAATGCTCCTTGACCCCTGTCATTCCATTGCTCCATGGCCTATGCATTCACAATGCTCCATGGCTCCTGTAATCACATTGCTCCATGATCCCTTTCATCACAATACTCCAAGACCGCTGTCATCACAATGCCCCATGACGCCTATCATCATAATGCTCCAAGGCCCCTCTCATCACAATGCTCCATGATCCCTGTCATCACAATGTTCCATGACACTAGTCATCACAGTGCTCCATGACCCCTGTCATCACAATATTCACTGCCCATGTAATCACAATGCTCCTGGTCCCCTGTAATCACAATGCTCCATACCCTTGTCATCACAATGCTCCAGAACTCTTGTCATCATAATGCTCCATTCCCTTGTCATCACAGTTCTCCATGACCACTTTCATCACAATGCTCTATGACCACTGTCATCACAATGCCACATGACACCTGTCATCACAATGCTCTATAGCCCCTGTCAGCACAATGTTCCATGACAGGTATCATCACAATGATCCATGACTGCTGTCATCACAATGTTCCCTGCCCTTGTCATTCTCAATGCTCCCTGGCTCCTGTCATCACAATGCTCCATGCTCATATCATCACAATGCTCCATTACCCATGTCATCGATGTGATCCATGACCCCTTTCATCACAATGCTCCATGACCCCAGTCATCACAATGCTCCATAGCCCTTGTCATCACAATGCTCCATTAGCCCTGTCATCACAATGTTCCATGACTCTTGTCATCAAAATGCCTCATGATCCATTTAATCACAATGCTCCATGACTCCTTTCATCACATCCTCCATGATACTTGTCATTACACTGCCCCATGACCTTTTTCAGAACAATGCTCCATGATACCAGTCATCACAATGCTCCATGACCATTGTCGTCACAATGCTCCATGCCCCTTTCAACACAATGCTCCATGACAACTGTCATCACAATGCTCCATGGTCTTTGTCATCACAATTATACATGGCCCCTGTGATCACAGTGCTCCATGACCCCTTTCATCACAATGCTCCATGACCACTGTCATCACAATGCCCCATGACCCCTGTCATCACAATGCTCCATGGCCCCTGTCATTACAATGCTCCATGACCACTGTCATCACAATGTTCCATGACAGATGTCACCACTATCCTCCATGGTCCCTGTAATCACAATGCTCCATTCCCTTGTCAACGCAATGCTCCAGAACTCTTGTCATCATAATGCTCCATGCCCGTCTCATCACAATTCTCCATGACACTTTTCATTAAAATGCTCCATGGTCTTTATCATCACAATGCTCCATGGCCCCTGTTATCACATTGATCCATTGTACCTTTCATCACAATGCTAGATAACCTCTGTCATCACAATGCCCGATGACACCTGTCATCAGAATTGGCCATGGCCCTTGTCATCACAATGCTCCATGCCCTTGTCACCACAATGCTCCAGAACTCTGGGCATCATAATGCTCCATGCCCGTCTCATCACAATGCTCCATGACACTTGTCATCAAAATGCTCCATGGCCTTTGTCATCACAATGCTCCATGGCCCCTGTTATCACAGTGCTCCATGTTACCTTTCATCACAATTCTAGATGACCACTGTCATCACAAGGCCCCATGACACCTGTCATCACAATTCGCCATGGCCCTTGTCATCACAATGCTCCATGATCCATGTCATCACAATGTTCCTGGACACTTATCAACACAATGAACTATGACCACATTCATCACAATGCTCCATGACCCCTGTCATCACACTGCTCCATGGCCTATGCATTCAAAATGCTCCATGGCCCCTGTAATCACATTGCTCCATGATCCCTTTCATCACAATGCTCCAAGACCGCTGTCATCACAAGGCCCCATGACGCGTATCATCATAATGCTCCAAGGCCCCTCTCATCACAATGCTCCATGAACCCTGTCATCACAATGTTCCATGACACTTGTCATCACAGTGCTCCATGAACCCCTGTCATCACAATATTCACTGCCCATGTAATCACAATGCTCCTGGTCTCCTGTAATCACAGTGCTCCATACCCTTTTCATCACAATGCTCCAGAACTCTTGTCATCATAATGCTCCATGCCCGTGTCATCACAATGCTTGAAGAACCTTGTCATCACAATGCTCCATGAACCGTGTCATCACAAGGTTCCAGGACCCTTGTCATCACAATGATCCATGACCCCTGTCATCTCAATGCTCCATGATCTTTGTATTCACAATGCTCCCTGGCCCCTATAATTGCGGTGATCCATGACCCCTGTCATCACAATGCTCCCTGGTATATTTCATCACAATTCTAGATGACCACTGTCATCACAGTGCTCCACGGCCCCTGTCGTCAGAGTCCTCCATGATACCTTTCATTACAATTCTACATGACCACTGTCATCACAATGCCCCATGACATCTGTCATCACAATTCGCCATGGCACTTGTCATCACAAAGCTCCATGAACCATGTCATCACAATGTTCATGGACACTTGTCATCACAATGCTCCATGACAACTTACATCACAATGCTCCTTGACCCCTGTCATTTCATTGCTCCATGGCCTATGCATTCACAATGCTCCATGGCCCCTGTAATCACATTGCTCCATGATCCCTTTCATCACAATGCTCCAAGACCGCTGTCATCACAATGCCCCATGACGCCTATCATCATAATGCTCCAAGGCCCCTCTCATCACAGTGCTCCATGATCCCTCTCATCACAATGTTCCATGACACTAGTCATCACAGTGCTCCATGACCCCTGTCATCACAATATTCACTGCCCATGTAATCACAATGCTCCTGGTCCCCTGTAATCACAATGCTCCATACCCTTTTCATCACAATGCTCCAGAACTCTTGTCATCATAATGCTGCATGCCTGTGTCATCACAGTGCTCCATGTCCACTTTCATCACAATGCTCCTTGACCCCTGTCATCACAATGCTCCATGGCCTATGTATTCACAATGCTCCATGGCCCCTGTAATCACATTGCTCCATGATCCTTTTCATCACAATGCTCTATGACCACTGTCATCACAATGCCACATGACACCAGTCATCACATTGCTCTATAGCCCCTGTCAGCACAATGTTCCATGACAGGTATCATCACAATGATACAAGACTGCTGTCATCAGAATGTTCCCTGCTCTTGTCATCTCAATGCTCCCTGGCCCCTGTTATCACAATGCTCCATGTCCATATCATCACAATGCTCCATTACACATGTCATCGTAGTGATCCATGACCCCTTTCATCACAATGCTGCATGACACCTGTCATCACAATGCTCCATAGCCCTTGTCATCACAATGCTCCATTAGCCCTGTCATCACAATGTTCCATGACTCTTGTCATCAAAATGCCTCATGATCCATTTAATCACAATGCTCCATGACTCCTTTCATCACATCCTCCATGATACTTGTCATTACACTGCCCCATGACCTTTTTCAGAACAATGCTCCATGATACCAGTCATCACAATGCTCCATGACCATTGTCGTCACAATGCTCCATGCCCCTTTCAACACAATGCCCCATGACACTTGTCATCACAATTCGCCATCGCACTTGTCATCACAATGCTCCATGAACACTGTCATCACAATGTTCCATGAGAGTTGTCATCACAATGCTCCATGACCCTGTAATCACAATGCTCGATGCCCTTGTCATCACAATGCTCCAGAACTCTTGTCATCATAATGATGAATGCTCGTGTCATCACAAAGCTCCATGATACTTGTCATCACAATGTTCCATTGCCTTGTCATTACAATACTCCATGGCCCCTGTCATCACAGTGCTCCATGATACCTTTTATCACAATTCTAGATGACCACTGTCATCACAATGCCCCAAGACACATGTCATAACAATTCGCCATGGCCCTTGCCATCACAATGCTCCATGACCCGTGTCATCACAATGGTCCAGGACACTTGTCATCACAATGATCCATGACCACTTACATCACAATGCTCCTTGACTCCTGTCATCACAATGCTCCATAGCCTATGCATTCGCAATGCTACATGGTCCCTGTAATCACATTGCTCCATGATCCATTTCATCACAATGCTCTATGACCACTGTCATTACAATGCCACATTATACCTGTCATCACAATGCTCCATGGCCCCTGTCAGCACAATGTTCCATGACAGATGTCATCACTATCCTCCATGGTCCCTGTAATCACAATGCTCCATTCCCTTGTCAACGCAATGCTCCAGAACTCTTGTCATCATAATGCTCCATGCCCGTCTCATCACAATTCTCCATGACACTTTTCATTAAAATGCTCCATGGCCTTTATCATCACAATGCTCCATGGCCCCTGTTATCACATTGATCCATTGTACCTTTCATCACAATGCTAGATAACCTCTGTCATCACAATGCCCGATGACACCTGTCATCAGAATTGGCCATGGCCCTTGTCATCACAATGCTCCATGCCCTTGTCAACGCAATGCTCCAGAACTCTTGGCATCATAATGCTCCATGCCCGTCTCATCACAATGCTCCATGACACTTGTCATCAAAATGCTCCATGGCCTTTGTCATCACAATGCTCCATGGCCCCTGTTATCACAGTGCTCCATGTTACCTTTCCTCATAATTCTCGATGACCACTGTCATCACAATGCCCCATGACACCTGTCATCACAATTCGCCATGGCCCTTGTCATCACAATGCTCCATGATCCATGTCATCACAATGTTCCTGGACACTTATCATCACAATGAACTATGACCACATTCATCACAATGCTCCATGACCCCTGTCATCACACTGCTCCATGGACTATGCATTCAAAATGCTCCATGGCCCCTGTAATCACATTGCTCCATGATCCCTTTCATCACAATGTTCTATGACCACTCTCATCACGATACCCCATGACGCCTATCATCATAATGCTCCAAGGCCCCTCTCATCACAATGCTCCATGAACCCTGTCATCACAATGTTCCATGACACTTGTCATCACAGTGCTCCATGAACCCCTGTCATCACAATATTCACTGCCCATGTAATCACAATGCTCCTGGTCCCCTGTAATCACAGTGCTCCATACCCTTTTCATCACAATGCTCCAGAACTCTTGTCATCATAATGCTCCATGCCCGTGTCATCACAATGCTTGAAGAACCTTGTCATCACAATGCTCCATGAACCGTGTCATCACAAGGTTCCAGGACCCTTGTCATCACAATGATCCATGACCCCTGTCATCTCAATGCTCCATGATCTTTGTATTCACAATGCTCCCTGGCCCCTATAATTGTGGTGATCCATGACCCCTGTCATCACAATGCTCCCTGGTATATTTCATCACAATTCTAGATGACCACTGTCATCACAGTGCTCCACGGCCCCTGTCGTCAGAGTCCTCCATGATACCGTTCATTACAATTCTACATGACCACTGTCATCACAATGCCGCATGACACCTGTCATCACAATTCGCCATGGCACTTGTCATCACAATGCTCCATGAACCATGTCATCACAATGTTCATGGACAATAGTCATGACAATGCTCCATGACAACTTACATCACAATGCTCCTTGACCCCTGTCATTTCATTGCTCCATGGCCTATGCATTCACAATGCTCCATGGTCCCTGTAATCACAATGCTCCATACCCTTGTCATCGCAATGCTCCAGATCACTTCTCATCATAATGCTCCATGCCCGTGTCATCACAATGCTCCATGGCCCCTGTCATCACAGTGCTCCGTGATACCTTTCATCATAATGATAGATGACCACTGTCATCACAATGCTCCATGACACCTGTCATCAGAATTGGCCATGGCCCTTGTCATCACAATGCTCCAGGACACTTGTCTTCACAATGTTCCATGGCGCATTTCATCACAATGCTCCATGACCACTTTCATCAAATTGCTCCATGATGCCTGTCATCACAATGCTCCATGGCCTTTGTCATCAAAATTCTACATGGCCCCTGTAATAACAGTGCTTCAGGACAACTTTTATCACAATGCTCCATGACCACTCTCATCACAATGCCAGATAAGACCTTTCATGACAATGCTCCATGGCCCTTGTCATCACAATATTCTATGACTTCTGTCATCACAATGCTCCATGCCCCTGTCATCACAATGCCCCATCACCCCTGCTATTACAATGCTCCATGACCCCTGTCGTCGCAATGCTCTGAAACCCTTGTCATCACAATATTCCATGATCCGTGTAATCACGATGATCCATGAACCATTTCTGTACAATGCTCCAGTACCCCTTTCATTAAAATGCTCCATGGCACTTGTCATCAGAATGCTCCAGGAACCCTTCCATCACAATAATCCATGACCCGTTTCCTCACAATTCTCCAGGACCGCTTTCATCACAATGCTCCATTCCCTTGTCATCTCAATGCTTCATGGCCCCTGTCATCAAAATGATCCATGCCCTCGTCATCAAAATGCTCCAGAACTCTTGTCATCACTATGCTCCATGCCCATGTCATCAAAATGCTGCATGGCCCCTGTCATCACAATGCTGCATGACCCCTGTCATCACAATGCTCCATGCCCGTATCATCACAATGCTCCATTACCCATGTCATCGTAGTGATCCATGACCCCTTTCATCACAATGCTGCATGACACCTGTCATCACAATGCTCCGTGGTCTTTGTCATCACAATGCTCCATGACCACTGTCATCACCATGCCCCATGACCCCATTCATCACAATGCTCCATAGCCCTTGTCATCACAATGCTCCATTAGCCCTGTCATCACAATGTTCCATGACTCTTGTCATCAAAATGCCTCATGATCCATTTAATCACAATGCTCCATGACTCCTTTCATCACATCCTCCATGATACTTGGCATTACACTGCCCCATGACCTCTTTCAGAACAATGCTCCATGATACCAGTCATCACAATGCTCCATGACCATTGTCGTCACAATGCTCCATGCCCCTTTCAACACAATGCTCCATGACAACTGTCATCACAATGCTCCATGGCCTTTGTCATCACAATTATACATGGCCCCTGTGATCACAGTGCTCCATGACCCCTTTCATCACAATGCTCCATGACCACTGTCATCACAATGCCCCATGACCCCTGTCATCACAATGCTCCATGGCCCCTGTCATTACAATGCTCCATGACCACTGTCATCACAATGTTCCATGATCGCTGTAATCACAATGACTCATGACACCTTTCCTCAGAAGGCTCCAGTACGCCTGTCATCACAATGCTCCAATGACCGTCTCATCACAATGCTCCATGATCCCTGTCAGCACAACGTTCCATGACAATTGTCATCACAATGCTCCATGACACCTGTCATCACAATGTTGCCTGCCCATGTCATCAAAATGCTCCATGTCCCCTGTAATCACAATGTTCCATTACACCTGTCTTCACAATGTTCCCTGCCCATGTCATCACAATGCTCCATTACCAATGTAATCAAAATGTTCGCCTGCCCTTGTCATCAAAATGCTCCATGGCCCCTTTAATCACAATGCTCCATGAACCCTGTCATCACAATGTTCCATGACAGTTGTCATCACAATGCTCCATGACCCTGTAATCACAATGCTCCATGCCCTTGTCATCACAATGCTCCAGAACTCTTGTCATCATAATGATGAATGCTCGTGTCATCACAAAGCTCCATGATACTTGTCATCACAATGTTCCATGGCCTTGTCATTACAATACTCCATGGCCCCTGTCATCACAGTGCTCCATGATACCTTTTATCACAATTCTAGATGACCACTGTCATCACAATGCCCCAAGACACATGTCATCACAATTCGCCATGGCCCTTGCCATCACAATGCTCCATGACCCGTGTCATCACAATGGTCCAGGACACTTGTCATCACAATGATCCATGACCTCTGTCATCACACTGCTCCATGGCCTATGCATTCAAAATGCTCCATGGCCCCTGTAATCACATTGCTCCATGATCCCTTTCATCACGATGTTCTATGACCACTCTCATCACAATACCCCATGACGCCTATCATCATAATGCTCCAAGGCCCCTCTCATCACAATGCTCCATGAACCCTGTCATCACAATGTTCCATGACACTTGTCATCACAGTGCTCCATGAACCCCTGTCATCACAATATTCACTGCCCATGTAATCACAATGCTCCTGGTCTCCTGTAATCACAGTGCTCCATACCCTTTTCATCACAATGCTCCAGAACTCTTGTCATCATAATGCTCCATGCCCGTGTCATCACAATGCTTGAAGAACCTTGTCATCACAATGCTCCATGAACCGTGTCATCACAAGGTTCTAGGACCCTTGTCATCACAATGATCCATGACCCCTGTCATCTCAATGCTCCATGATCTTTGTATTCACAATGCTCCCTGGCCCCTATAATTGCGGTGATCCATGACCCCTGTCATCACAATGCTCCCTGGTATATTTCATCACAATTCTAGATGACCACTGTCATCACAGTGCTCCACGGCCCCTGTCGTCAGAGTCCTCCATGATACCTTTCATTACAATTCTACATGACCACTGTCATCACAATGCCCCATGACACCTGTCATCACAATTCGCCATGGCACTTGTCATCACAATGCTCCATGAACCATGTCATCACAATGTTCATGGACACTTGTCATCACAATGCTCCATGACAACTTACATCACAATGCTCCTTGACCCCTGTCATTTCATTGCTCCATGGCCTATGCATTCACAATGCTCCATGGCTCCTGTAAGCACATTGCTCCATGATCCCTTTCATCACAATGCTCCAAGACCGCTGTCATCACAATGCCCCATGACGCCTATCATCATAATGCTCTAAGGCCCCTCTCATCACAATGCTCCATGATCCCTGTCATCACAATGTTCCATGACACTAGTCATCACAGTGCTCCATGACCCCTGTCATCACAATATTCACTGCCCATGTAATCACAATGCTCCTGGTCCCCTGTAATCATAGTGCTCCATACCCTTGTCATCACAATGCTCCAGAACTCTTGTCATCATAATGCTCCATGCCCGTGTCATCACAATGCTTGAAGAACCTTGTCATCACAATGCTCCATGAACCGTGTCATCACAAGGTTCCAGGACCCTTGTCATCACAATGATCCGTGACCCCTGTCATCTCAATGCTCCATGATCTTTGTATTCACAATGCTCCATGGCCTCTATAATTGCGGTGATCCATGACCCCTGTCATCACAATGCTCCCTGGTATATTTCATCACAATTCTAGATGACCACTGTCATCACAGTGCTCCACGGCCCCTGTTATCAGAGTCCTCCCTGATACCTTTAATCACAATTCTATATGACCGCTCTCATCACAATTCCACATGACACCTGTCATCACAATGCTCCATGAACCATGTCATCACAATGTTCATGGACAAGAGTCATCACAATGCTCCATGACAACTTACATCACAATGCTCCTTGACACCTGTCATTCCATTGCTCCATGGCCTATGCATTCACAATGCTCCATGGCTCCTGTAATCACATTGCTCCATGATCCCTTTCATCACAATACTCCAAGACCGCTGTCATCACAATGCCCCATGACGCCTATCATCATAATGCTCCAAGGCCCCTCTCATCACAATGCTCCATGATCCCTGTCATCACAATGTTCCATGACACTAGTCATCACAGTGCTCCATGACCCCTGTCATCACAATATTCACTGCCCATGTAATCACAATGCTCCTGGTCCCCTGTAATCACAATGCTCCATACCCTTGTCATCACAATGCTCCAGAACTCTTGTCATCATAATGCTCCATTCCCTTGTCATCACAGTTCTCCATGACCACTTTCATCACAATGCTCTATGACCACTGTCATCACAATGCCACATGACACCTGTCATCACAATGCTCTATAGCCCCTGTCAGCACAATGTTCCATGACAGGTATCATCACAATGATCCATGACTGCTGTCATCACAATGTTCCTTGCCCTTGTCATTCTCAATGCTCCCTGGCTCCTGTCATCACAATGCTCCATGCTCATATCATCACAATGCTCCATTACCCATGTCATCGATGTGATCCATGACCCCTTTCATCACAATGCTCCATGACACCTGTCATCACAATGCTCCATAGCCCTTGTCATCACAATGCTCCATTAGCCCTGTCATCACAATGTTCCATGACTCTTGTCATCAAAATGCCTCATGATCCATTTAATCACAATGCTCCATGACTCCTTTCATCACATCCTCCATGATACTTGTCATTACACTGCCCCATGACCTTTTTCAGAACAATGCTCCATGATACCAGTCATCACAATGCTCCATGACCATTGTCGTCACAATGCTCCATGCCCCTTTCAACACAATGCTCCATGACAACTGTCATCACAATGCTCCATGGTCTTTGTCATCACAATTATACATGGCCCCTGTGATCACAGTGCTCCATGACCCCTTTCATCACAATGCTCCATGACCACTGTCATCACAATGCCCCATGACCCCTGTCATCACAATGCTCCATGGCCCCTGTCATTACAATGCTCCATGACCACTGTCATCACAATGTTCCATGACAGATGTCACCACTATCCTCCATGGTCCCTGTAATCACAATGCTCCATTCCCTTGTCAACGCAATGCTCCAGAACTCTTGTCATCATAATGCTCCATGCCCGTCTCATCACAATTCTCCATGACACTTTTCATTAAAATGCTCCATGGCCTTTATCATCACAATGCTCCATGGCCCCTGTTATCACATTGATCCATTGTACCTTTCATCACAATGCTAGATAACCTCTGTCATCACAATGCCCGATGACACCTGTCATCAGAATTGGCCATGGCCCTTGTCATCACAATGCTCCATGCCCTTGTCACCACAATGCTCCAGAACTCTGGGCATCATAATGCTCCATGCCCGTCTCATCACAATGCTCCATGACACTTGTCATCAAAATGCTCCATGGCCTTTGTCATCACAATGCTCCATGGCCCCTGTTATCACAGTGCTCCATGTTACCTTTCATCACAATTCTAGATGACCACTGTCATCACAATGCCCCATGACACCTGTCATCACAATTCGCCATGGCCCTTGTCATCACAATGCTCCATGATCCATGTCATCACAATGTTCCTGGACACTTATCATCACAATAAACTATGACCACATTCATCACAATGCTCCATGACCCCTGTCATCACACTGCTCCATGGCCTATGCATTCAAAATGCTCCATGGCCCCTGTAATCACATTGCTCCATGATCCCTTTCATCACAATGCTCCAAGACCGCTGTCATCACAAGGCCCCATGACGCGTATCATCATAATGCTCCAAGGCCCCTCTCATCACAATGCTCCATGAACCCTGTCATCACAATGTTCCATGACACTTGTCATCACAGTGCTCCATGAACCCCTGTCATCACAATATTCACTGCCCATGTAATCACAATGCTCCTGGTCTCCTGTAATCACAGTGCTCCATACCCTTTTCATCACAATGCTCCAGAACTCTTGTCATCATAATGCTCCATGCCCGTGTCATCACAATGCTTGAAGAACCTTGTCATCACAATGCTCCATGAACCGTGTCATCACAAGGTTCCAGGACCCTTGTCATCACAATGATCCATGACCCCTGTCATCTCAATGCTCCATGATCTTTGTATTCACAATGCTCCCTGGCCCCTATAATTGCGGTGATCCATGACCCCTGTCATCACAATGCTCCCTGGTATATTTCATCACAATTCTAGATGACCACTGTCATCACAGTGCTCCACGGCCCCTGTCGTCAGAGTCCTCCATGATACCTTTCATTACAATTCTACATGACCACTGTCATCACAATGCCCCATGACACCTGTCATCACAATTCGCCATGGCACTTGTCATCACAAAGCTCCATGAACCATGTCATCACAATGTTCATGGACACTTGTCATCACAATGCTCCATGACAACTTACATCACAATGCTCCTTGACCCCTGTCATTTCATTGCTCCATGGCCTATGCATTCACAATGCTCCATGGCCCCTGTAATCACATTGCTCCATGATCCCTTTCATCACAATGCTCCAAGACCGCTGTCATCACAATGCCCCATGACGCCTATCATCATAATGCTCCAAGGCCCCTCTCATCACAGTGCTCCATGATCCCTCTCATCACAATGTTCCATGACACTAGTCATCACAGTGCTCCATGACCCCTGTCATCACAATATTCACTGCCCATGTAATCACAATGCTCCTGGTCCCCTGTAATCACAATGCTCCATACCCTTTTCATCACAATGCTCCAGAACTCTTGTCATCATAATGCTGCATGCCCGTGTCATCACAGTGCTCCATGTCCACTTTCATCACAATGCTCCTTGACCCCTGTCATCACAATGCTCCATGGCCTATGTATTCACAATGCTCCATGGCCCCTGTAATCACATTGCTCCATGATCCTTTTCATCACAATGCTCTATGACCACTGTCATCACAATGCCACATGACACCTGTCATCACAATGCTCTATAGCCCCTGTCAGCACAATGTTCCATGACAGGTATCATCACAATGATACAAGACTGCTGTCATCAGAATGTTCCCTGCTCTTGTCATCACAATGCTCCCTTGCCCCTGTCATCAAAATGATCCATGCCCTCGTCATCAAAATGCTCCAGAACTCTTGTCATCACTATGCTCCATGCCCATGTCATCAAAATGCTGCATGGCCCCTGTCATCACAATGCCGCATGACACCTGTCATCACAATTCGCCATGGCACTTGTCATCACAATGCTCCATGAACCATGTCATCACAATGTTCATGGACAATAGTCATGACAATGCTCCATGACAACTTACATCACAATGCTCCTTGACTCCTGTCATTTCATTGCTCCATGGCCTATGCATTCACAATGCTCCATGGTCCCTGTAATCACAATGCTCCATACCCTTGTCATCGCAATGCTCCAGATCACTTCTCATCATAATGCTCCATGCCCGTGTCATCACAATGCTCCATGGCCCCTGTCATCACAGTGCTCCGTGATACCTTTCATCATAATGATAGATGACCACTGTCATCACAATGCTCCATGACACCTGTCATCAGAATTGGCCATGGCCCTTGTCATCACAATGCTCCAGGACACTTGTCTTCACAATGTTCCATGGCGCATTTCATCACAATGCTCCATGACCACTTTCATCAAATTGCTCCATGATGCCTGTCATCACAATGCTCCATGGCCTTTGTCATCAAAATTCTACATGGCCCCTGTAATAACAGTGCTTCAGGACAACTTTTATCACAATGCTCCATGACCACTCTCATCACAATGCCAGATAAGACCTTTCATGACAATGCTCCATGGCCCTTGTCATCACAATATTCTATGACTTCTGTCATCACAATGCTCCATGGCCCTGTCATCACAATGCCCCATCACCCCTGCTATTACAATGCTCCATGACCCCTGTCGTCGCAATGCTCTGAAACCCTTGTCATCACAATATTCCATGATCCGTGTAATCACGATGATCCATGAACCATTTCTGTACAATGCTCCAGTACCCCTTTCATTAAAATGCTCCATGGCACTTGTCATCAGAATGCTCCAGGAACCCTTCCATCACAATAATCCATGACCCGTTTCCTCACAATTCTCCAGGACCGCTTTCATCACAATGCTCCATTCCCTTGTCATCTCAATGCTTCATGGCCCCTGTCATCACAATGATCCATGCCCTCGTCATCAAAATGCTCCAGAACTCTTGTCATCACTATGCTCCATGCCCATGTCATGAAAATGCTGCATGGCCCCTGTCATCACAATGCTGCATGACCCCTGTCATCACAATGCTCCATGCCCGTATCATCACAATGCTCCATTACCCATGTCATCGTAGTGATCCATGACCCCTTACATCACAATGCTGCATGACACCTGTCATCACAATGCTCCGTGGTCTTTGTCATCACAATGCTCCATGACCACTGTCATCACCATGCCCCATGACCCCATTCATCACAATGCTCCATAGCCCTTGTCATCACAATGCTCCATTAGCGCTGTCATCACAATGTTCCATGACTATTGTCATCAAAATGCCTCATGATCCATTTAATCACAATGCTCCATGACTCCTTTCATCACATCCTCCATGATACTTGGCATTACACTGCCCCATGACCTCTTTCAGAACAATGCTCCATGATACCAGTCATCACAATGCTCCATGACCATTGTCGTCACAATGCTCCATGCCCCTTTCAACACAATGCTCCATGACAACTGTCATCACAATGCTCCATGGCCTTTGTCATCACAATTATACATGGCCCCTGTGATCACAGTGCTCCATGACCCCTTTCATCACAATGCTCCATGACCACTGTCATCACAATGCCCCATGACCCCTGTCATCACAATGCTCCATGGCCCCTGTCATTACAATGCTCCATGACCACTGTCATCACAATGTTCCATGATCGCTGTAATCACAATGACTCATGACACCTTTCCTCAGAAGGCTCCAGTACGCCTGTCATCACAATGCTCCAATGACCGTCTCATCACAATGCTCCATGATCCCTGTCAGCACAACGTTCCATGACAATTGTCATCACAATGCTCCATGACACCTGTCATCACAATGTTGCCTGCCCATGTCATCAAAATGCTCCATGTCCCCTGTAATCACAATGTTCCATTACACGTGTCTTCACAATGTTCCCTGCCCATGTCATCACAATGCTCCATTACCAATGTAATCAAAAAGTTCGCCTGCCCTTGTCATCAAAATGCTCCATGGCCCCTTTAATCACAATGCTCCATGAACCCTGTCATCACAATGTTCCATGACAGTTGTCATCACAATGCTCCATGACCCTGTAATCACAATGCTCCATGCCCTTGTCATCACAATGCTCCAGAACTCTTGTCATCATAATGATGAATGCTCGTGTCATCACAAAGCTCCATGATACTTGTCATCACAATGTTCCATGGCCTTGTCATTACAATACTCCATGGCCCCTGTCATCACAGTGCTCCATGATACCTTTTATCACAATTCTAGATGACCACTGTCATCACAATGCCCCAAGACACATGTCATCACAATTCGCCATGGCCCTTGCCATCACAATGCTCCATGACCCGTGTCATCACAATGGTCCAGGACACTTTTCATCACAATGATCCATGACCCCTGTCATCACACTGCTCCATGGCCTATGCATTCAAAATGCTCCATGGCCCCTGTAATCACATTGCTCCATGATCCCTTTCATCACGATGTTCTATGACCACTCTCATCACAATACCCCATGACGCCTATCATCATAATGCTCCAAGGCCCCTCTCATCACAATGCTCCATGAACCCTGTCATCACAATGTTCCATGACACTTGTCATCACAGTGCTCCATGAACCCCTGTCATCACAATATTCACTGCCCATGTAATCACAATGCTCCTGGTCCCCTGTAATCACAATGCTCCATACCCTTTTCATCACAATGCTCCAGAACTCTTGTCATCATAATGCTGCATGCCCGTGTCATCACAGTGCTCCATGTCCACTTTCATCACAATGCTCCTTGACCCCTGTCATCACAATGCTCCATGGCCTATGTATTCACAATGCTCCATGGCCCCTGTAATCACATTGCTCCATGATCCTTTTCATCACAATGCTCTATGACCACTGTCATCACAATGCCACATGACACCTGTCATCACATTGCTCTATAGCCCCTGTCAGCACAATGTTCCATGACAGGTATCATCACAATGATACAAGACTGCTGTCATCAGAATGTTCCCTGCTCTTGTCATCTCAATGCTCCCTGGCCCCTGTTATCACAATGCTCCATGTCCATATCATCACAATGCTCCATTACACATGTCATCGTAGTGATCCATGACCCCTTTCATCACAATGCTGCATGACACCTGTCATCACAATGCTCCATAGCCCTTGTCATCACAATGCTCCATTAGCCCTGTCATCACAATGTTCCATGACTCTTGTCATCAAAATGCCTCATGATCCATTTAATCACAATGCTCCATGACTCCTTTCATCACATCTTCCATGATACTTGTCATTACACTGCCCCATGACCTTTTTCAGAACAATGCTCCATGATACCAGTCATCACAATGCTCCATGACCATTGTCGTCACAATGCTCCATGCCCCTTTCAACACAATGCCCCATGACACCTGTCATCACAATTCGCCATCGCACTTGTCATCACAATGCTCCATGAACCCTGTCATCACAATGTTCCATGACAGTTGTCATCACAATGCTCCATGACCCTGTAATCACAATGCTCCATGCCCTTGTCATCACAATGCTCCAGAACTCTTGTCATCATAATGATGAATGCTCGTGTCATCACAAAGCTCCATGATACTTGTCATCACAATGTTCCATTGCCTTGTCATTACAATACTCCATGGCCCCTGTCATCACAGTGCTCCATGATACCTTTTATCACAATTCTAGATGACCACTGTCATCACAATGCCCCAAGACACATGTCATAACAATTCGCCATGGCCCTTGCCATCACAATGCTCCATGACCAGTGTCATCACAATGGTCCAGGACACTTGTCATCACAATGATCCATGACCACTTACATCACAATGCTCCTTGACTCCTGTCATCACAATGCTCCATAGCCTATGCATTCGCAATGCTACATGGTCCCTGTAATCACATTGCTCCATGATCCATTTCATCACAATGCTCTATGACCACTGTCATTACAATGCCACATTATACCTGTCATCACAATGCTCCATGGCCCCTGTCAGCACAATGTTCCATGACAGATGTCATCACTATCCTCCATGGTCCCTGTAATCACAATGCTCCATTCCCTTGTCAACGCAATGCTCCAGAACTCTTGTCATCATAATGCTCCATGCCCGTCTCATCACAATTCTCCATGACACTTTTCATTAAAATGCTCCATGGCCTTTATCATCACAATGCTCCATGGCCCCTGTTATCACATTGATCCATTGTACCTTTCATCACAATGCTAGATAACCTCTGTCATCACAATGCCCGATGACACCTGTCATCAGAATTGGCCATGGCCCTTGTCATCACAATGCTCCATGCCCTTGTCAACGCAATGCTCCAGAACTCTTGGCATCATAATGCTCCATGCCCGTCTCATCACAATGTTCCATGACACTAGTCATCAAAATGCTCCATGGCCTTTGTCATCACAATGCTCCATGGCCCCTGTTATCACAGTGCTCCATGTTACCTTTCCTCATAATTCTCGATGACCACTGTCATCACAATGCCCCATGACACCTGTCATCACAATTCGCCATGGCCCTTGTCATCACAATGCTCCATGATCCATGTCATCACAATGTTCCTGGACACTTATCATCACAATGAACTATGACCACATTCATCACAATGCTCCATGACCCCTGTCATCACACTGCTCCATGGACTATGCATTCAAAATGCTCCATGGCCCCTGTAATCACATTGCTCCATGATCCCTTTCATCACAATGTTCTATGACCACTCTCATCACGATACCCCATGACGCCTATCATCATAATGCTCCAAGGCCCCTCTCATCACAATGCTCCATGAACCCTGTCATCACAATGTTCCATGACACTTGTCATCACAGTGCTCCATGAACCCCTGTCATCACAATATTCACTGCCCATGTAATCACAATGCTCCTGGTCCCCTGTAATCACAGTGCTCCATACCCTTTTCATCACAATGCTCCAGAACTCTTGTCATCATAATGCTCCATGCCCGTGTCATCACAATGCTTGAAGAACCTTGTCATCACAATGCTCCATGAACCGTGTCATCACAAGGTTCCAGGACCCTTGTCATCACAATGATCCATGACCCCTGTCATCTCAATGCTCCATGATCTTTGTATTCACAATGCTCCCTGGCCCCTATAATTGTGGTGATCCATGACCCCTGTCATCACAATGCTCCCTGGTATATTTCATCACAATTCTAGATGACCACTGTCATCACAGTGCTCCACGGCCCCTGTCGTCAGAGTCCTCCATGATACCGTTCATTACAATTCTACATGACCACTGTCATCACAATGCCGCATGACACCTGTCATCACAATTCGCCATGGCACTTGTCATCACAATGCTCCATGAACCATGTCATCACAATGTTCATGGACAATAGTCATGACAATGCTCCATGACAACTTACATCACAATGCTCCTTGACCCCTGTCATTTCATTGCTCCATGGCCTATGCATTCACAATGCTCCATGGTCCCTGTAATCACAATGCTCCATACCCTTGTCATCGCAATGCTCCAGATCACTTCTCATCATAATGCTCCATGCCCGTGTCATCACAATGCTCCATGGCCCCTGTCATCACAGTGCTCCGTGATACCTTTCATCATAATGATAGATGACCACTGTCATCACAATGCTCCATGACACCTGTCATCAGAATTGGCCATGGCCCTTGTCATCACAATGCTCCAGGACACTTGTCTTCACAATGTTCCATGGCGCATTTCATCACAATGCTCCATGACCACTTTCATCAAATTGCTCCATGATGCCTGTCATCACAATGCTCCATGGCCTTTGTCATCAAAATTCTACATGGCCCCTGTAATAACAGTGCTTCAGGACAACTTTTATCACAATGCTCCATGACCACTCTCATCACAATGCCAGATAAGACCTTTCATGACAATGCTCCATGGCCCTTGTCATCACAATATTCTATGACTTCTGTCATCACAATGCTCCATGCCCCTGTCATCACAATGCCCCATCACCCCTGCTATTACAATGCTCCATGACCCCTGTCGTCGCAATGCTCTGAAACCCTTGTCATCACAATATTCCATGATCCGTGTAATCACGATGATCCATGAACCATTTCTGTACAATGCTCCAGTACCCCTTTCATTAAAATGCTCCATGGCACTTGTCATCAGAATGCTCCAGGAACCCTTCCATCACAATAATCCATGACCCGTTTCCTCACAATTCTCCAGGACCGCTTTCATCACAATGCTCCATTCCCTTGTCATCTCAATGCTTCATGGCCCCTGTCATCAAAATGATCCATGCCCTCGTCATCAAAATGCTCCAGAACTCTTGTCATCACTATGCTCCATGCCCATGTCATCAAAATGCTGCATGGCCCCTGTCATCACAATGCTGCATGACCCCTGTCATCACAATGCTCCATGCCCGTATCATCACAATGCTCCATTACCCATGTCATCGTAGTGATCCATGACCCCTTTCATCACAATGCTGCATGACACCTGTCATCACAATGCTCCGTGGTCTTTGTCATCACAATGCTCCATGACCACTGTCATCACCATGCCCCATGACCCCATTCATCACAATGCTCCATAGCCCTTGTCATCACAATGCTCCATTAGCCCTGTCATCACAATGTTCCATGACTCTTGTCATCAAAATGCCTCATGATCCATTTAATCACAATGCTCCATGACTCCTTTCATCACATCCTCCATGATACTTGGCATTACACTGCCCCATGACCTCTTTCAGAACAATGCTCCATGATACCAGTCATCACAATGCTCCATGACCATTGTCGTCACAATGCTCCATGCCCCTTTCAACACAATGCTCCATGACAACTGTCATCACAATGCTCCATGGCCTTTGTCATCACAATTATACATGGCCCCTGTGATCACAGTGCTCCATGACCCCTTTCATCACAATGCTCCATGACCACTGTCATCACAATGCCCCATGACCCCTGTCATCACAATGCTCCATGGCCCCTGTCATTACAATGCTCCATGACCACTGTCATCACAATGTTCCATGATCGCTGTAATCACAATGACTCATGACACCTTTCCTCAGAAGGCTCCAGTACGCCTGTCATCACAATGCTCCAATGACCGTCTCATCACAATGCTCCATGATCCCTGTCAGCACAACGTTCCATGACAATTGTCATCACAATGCTCCATGACACCTGTCATCACAATGTTGCCTGCCCATGTCATCAAAATGCTCCATGTCCCCTGTAATCACAATGTTCCATTACACCTGTCTTCACAATGTTCCCTGCCCATGTCATCACAATGCTCCATTACCAATGTAATCAAAATGTTCGCCTGCCCTTGTCATCAAAATGCTCCATGGCCCCTTTAATCACAATGCTCCATGAACCCTGTCATCACAATGTTCCATGACAGTTGTCATCACAATGCTCCATGACCCTGTAATCACAATGCTCCATGCCCTTGTCATCACAATGCTCCAGAACTCTTGTCATCATAATGATGAATGCTCGTGTCATCACAAAGCTCCATGATACTTGTCATCACAATGTTCCATGGCCTTGTCATTACAATACTCCATGGCCCCTGTCATCACAGTGCTCCATGATACCTTTTATCACAATTCTAGATGACCACTGTCATCACAATGCCCCAAGACACATGTCATCACAATTCGCCATGGCCCTTGCCATCACAATGCTCCATGACCCGTGTCATCACAATGGTCCAGGACACTTGTCATCACAATGATCCATGACCTCTGTCATCACACTGCTCCATGGCCTATGCATTCAAAATGCTCCATGGCCCCTGTAATCACATTGCTCCATGATCCCTTTCATCACGATGTTCTATGACCACTCTCATCACAATACCCCATGACGCCTATCATCATAATGCTCCAAGGCCCCTCTCATCACAATGCTCCATGAACCCTGTCATCACAATGTTCCATGACACTTGTCATCACAGTGCTCCATGAACCCCTGTCATCACAATATTCACTGCCCATGTAATCACAATGCTCCTGGTCTCCTGTAATCACAGTGCTCCATACCCTTTTCATCACAATGCTCCAGAACTCTTGTCATCATAATGCTCCATGCCCGTGTCATCACAATGCTTGAAGAACCTTGTCATCACAATGCTCCATGAACCGTGTCATCACAAGGTTCTAGGACCCTTGTCATCACAATGATCCATGACCCCTGTCATCTCAATGCTCCATGATCTTTGTATTCACAATGCTCCCTGGCCCCTATAATTGCGGTGATCCATGACCCCTGTCATCACAATGCTCCCTGGTATATTTCATCACAATTCTAGATGACCACTGTCATCACAGTGCTCCACGGCCCCTGTCGTCAGAGTCCTCCATGATACCTTTCATTACAATTCTACATGACCACTGTCATCACAATGCCCCATGACACCTGTCATCACAATTCGCCATGGCACTTGTCATCACAATGCTCCATGAACCATGTCATCACAATGTTCATGGACACTTGTCATCACAATGCTCCATGACAACTTACATCACAATGCTCCTTGACCCCTGTCATTTCATTGCTCCATGGCCTATGCATTCACAATGCTCCATGGCTCCTGTAAGCACATTGCTCCATGATCCCTTTCATCACAATGCTCCAAGACCGCTGTCATCACAATGCCCCATGACGCCTATCATCATAATGCTCTAAGGCCCCTCTCATCACAATGCTCCATGATCCCTGTCATCACAATGTTCCATGACACTAGTCATCACAGTGCTCCATGACCCCTGTCATCACAATATTCACTGCCCATGTAATCACAATGCTCCTGGTCCCCTGTAATCATAGTGCTCCATACCCTTGTCATCACAATGCTCCAGAACTCTTGTCATCATAATGCTCCATGCCCGTGTCATCACAATGCTTGAAGAACCTTGTCATCACAATGCTCCATGAACCGTGTCATCACAAGGTTCCAGGACCCTTGTCATCACAATGATCCGTGACCCCTGTCATCTCAATGCTCCATGATCTTTGTATTCACAATGCTCCATGGCCTCTATAATTGCGGTGATCCATGACCCCTGTCATCACAATGCTCCCTGGTATATTTCATCACAATTCTAGATGACCACTGTCATCACAGTGCTCCACGGCCCCTGTTATCAGAGTCCTCCCTGATACCTTTAATCACAATTCTATATGACCGCTCTCATCACAATTCCACATGACACCTGTCATCACAATGCTCCATGAACCATGTCATCACAATGTTCATGGACAAGAGTCATCACAATGCTCCATGACAACTTACATCACAATGCTCCTTGACACCTGTCATTCCATTGCTCCATGGCCTATGCATTCACAATGCTCCATGGCTCCTGTAATCACATTGCTCCATGATCCCTTTCATCACAATACTCCAAGACCGCTGTCATCACAATGCCCCATGACGCCTATCATCATAATGCTCCAAGGCCCCTCTCATCACAATGCTCCATGATCCCTGTCATCACAATGTTCCATGACACTAGTCATCACAGTGCTCCATGACCCCTGTCATCACAATATTCACTGCCCATGTAATCACAATGCTCCTGGTCCCCTGTAATCACAATGCTCCATACCCTTGTCATCACAATGCTCCAGAACTCTTGTCATCATAATGCTCCATTCCCTTGTCATCACAGTTCTCCATGACCACTTTCATCACAATGCTCTATGACCACTGTCATCACAATGCCACATGACACCTGTCATCACAATGCTCTATAGCCCCTGTCAGCACAATGTTCCATGACAGGTATCATCACAATGATCCATGACTGCTGTCATCACAATGTTCCCTGCCCTTGTCATTCTCAATGCTCCCTGGCTCCTGTCATCACAATGCTCCATGCTCATATCATCACAATGCTCCATTACCCATGTCATCGATGTGATCCATGACCCCTTTCATCACAATGCTCCATGACCCCAGTCATCACAATGCTCCATAGCCCTTGTCATCACAATGCTCCATTAGCCCTGTCATCACAATGTTCCATGACTCTTGTCATCAAAATGCCTCATGATCCATTTAATCACAATGCTCCATGACTCCTTTCATCACATCCTCCATGATACTTGTCATTACACTGCCCCATGACCTTTTTCAGAACAATGCTCCATGATACCAGTCATCACAATGCTCCATGACCATTGTCGTCACAATGCTCCATGCCCCTTTCAACACAATGCTCCATGACAACTGTCATCACAATGCTCCATGGTCTTTGTCATCACAATTATACATGGCCCCTGTGATCACAGTGCTCCATGACCCCTTTCATCACAATGCTCCATGACCACTGTCATCACAATGCCCCATGACCCCTGTCATCACAATGCTCCATGGCCCCTGTCATTACAATGCTCCATGACCACTGTCATCACAATGTTCCATGACAGATGTCACCACTATCCTCCATGGTCCCTGTAATCACAATGCTCCATTCCCTTGTCAACGCAATGCTCCAGAACTCTTGTCATCATAATGCTCCATGCCCGTCTCATCACAATTCTCCATGACACTTTTCATTAAAATGCTCCATGGTCTTTATCATCACAATGCTCCATGGCCCCTGTTATCACATTGATCCATTGTACCTTTCATCACAATGCTAGATAACCTCTGTCATCACAATGCCCGATGACACCTGTCATCAGAATTGGCCATGGCCCTTGTCATCACAATGCTCCATGCCCTTGTCACCACAATGCTCCAGAACTCTGGGCATCATAATGCTCCATGCCCGTCTCATCACAATGCTACATGACACTTGTCATCAAAATGCTCCATGGCCTTTGTCATCACAATGCTCCATGGCCCCTGTTATCACAGTGCTCCATGTTACCTTTCATCACAATTCTAGATGACCACTGTCATCACAATGCCCCATGACACCTGTCATCACAATTCGCCATGGCCCTTGTCATCACAATGCTCCATGATCCATGTCATCACAATGTTCCTGGACACTTATCATCACAATGAACTATGACCACATTCATCACAATGCTCCATGACCCCTGTCATCACACTGCTCCATGGCCTATGCATTCAAAATGCTCCATGGCCCCTGTAATCACATTGCTCCATGATCCCTTTCATCACAATGCTCCAAGACCGCTGTCATCACAAGGCCCCATGACGCGTATCATCATAATGCTCCAAGGCCCCTCTCATCACAATGCTCCATGAACCCTGTCATCACAATGTTCCATGACACTTGTCATCACAGTGCTCCATGAACCCCTGTCATCACAATATTCACTGCCCATGTAATCACAATGCTCCTGGTCTCCTGTAATCACAGTGCTCCATACCCTTTTCATCACAATGCTCCAGAACTCTTGTCATCATAATGCTCCATGCCCGTGTCATCACAATGCTTGAAGAACCTTGTCATCACAATGCTCCATGAACCGTGTCATCACAAGGTTCCAGGACCCTTGTCATCACAATGATCCATGACCCCTGTCATCTCAATGCTCCATGATCTTTGTATTCACAATGCTCCCTGGCCCCTATAATTGCGGTGATCCATGACCCCTGTCATCACAATGCTCCCTGGTATATTTCATCACAATTCTAGATGACCACTGTCATCACAGTGCTCCACGGCCCCTGTCGTCAGAGTCCTCCATGATACCTTTCATTACAATTCTACATGACCACTGTCATCACAATGCCCCATGACACCTGTCATCACAATTCGCCATGGCACTTGTCATCACAAAGCTCCATGAACCATGTCATCACAATGTTCATGGACACTTGTCATCACAATGCTCCATGACAACTTACATCACAATGCTCCTTGACCCCTGTCATTTCATTGCTCCATGGCCTATGCATTCACAATGCTCCATGGCCCCTGTAATCACATTGCTCCATGATCCCTTTCATCACGATGTTCTATGACCACTCTCATCACAATACCCCATGACGCCTATCATCATAATGCTCCAAGGCCCCTCTCATCACAATGCTCCATGAACCCTGTCATCACAATGTTCCATGACACTTGTCATCACAGTGCTCCATGAACCCCTGTCATCACAATATTCACTGCCCATGTAATCACAATGCTCCTGGTCCCCTGTAATCACAATGCTCCATACCCTTTTCATCACAATGCTCCAGAACTCTTGTCATCATAATGCTGCATGCCCGTGTCATCACAGTGCTCCATGTCCACTTTCATCACAATGCTCCTTGACCCCTGTCATCACAATGCTCCATGGCCTATGTATTCACAATGCTCCATGGCCCCTGTAATCACATTGCTCCATGATCCTTTTCATCACAATGCTCTATGACCACTGTCATCACAATGCCACATGACACCTGTCATCACATTGCTCTATAGCCCCTGTCAGCACAATGTTCCATGACAGGTATCATCACAATGATACAAGACTGCTGTCATCAGAATGTTCCCTGCTCTTGTCATCTCAATGCTCCCTGGCCCCTGTTATCACAATGCTCCATGTCCATATCATCACAATGCTCCATTACACATGTCATCGTAGTGATCCATGACCCCTTTCATCACAATGCTGCATGACACCTGTCATCACAATGCTCCATAGCCCTTGTCATCACAATGCTCCATTAGCCCTGTCATCACAATGTTCCATGACTCTTGTCATCAAAATGCCTCATGATCCATTTAATCACAATGCTCCATGACTCCTTTCATCACATCTTCCATGATACTTGTCATTACACTGCCCCATGACCTTTTTCAGAACAATGCTCCATGATACCAGTCATCACAATGCTCCATGACCATTGTCGTCACAATGCTCCATGCCCCTTTCAACACAATGCCCCATGACACCTGTCATCACAATTCGCCATCGCACTTGTCATCACAATGCTCCATGAACCCTGTCATCACAATGTTCCATGACAGTTGTCATCACAATGCTCCATGACCCTGTAATCACAATGCTCCATGCCCTTGTCATCACAATGCTCCAGAACTCTTGTCATCATAATGATGAATGCTCGTGTCATCACAAAGCTCCATGATACTTGTCATCACAATGTTCCATTGCCTTGTCATTACAATACTCCATGGCCCCTGTCATCACAGTGCTCCATGATACCTTTTATCACAATTCTAGATGACCACTGTCATCACAATGCCCCAAGACACATGTCATAACAATTCGCCATGGCCCTTGCCATCACAATGCTCCATGACCAGTGTCATCACAATGGTCCAGGACACTTGTCATCACAATGATCCATGACCACTTACATCACAATGCTCCTTGACTCCTGTCATCACAATGCTCCATAGCCTATGCATTCGCAATGCTACATGGTCCCTGTAATCACATTGCTCCATGATCCATTTCATCACAATGCTCTATGACCACTGTCATTACAATGCCACATTATACCTGTCATCACAATGCTCCATGGCCCCTGTCAGCACAATGTTCCATGACAGATGTCATCACTATCCTCCATGGTCCCTGTAATCACAATGCTCCATTCCCTTGTCAACGCAATGCTCCAGAACTCTTGTCATCATAATGCTCCATGCCCGTCTCATCACAATTCTCCATGACACTTTTCATTAAAATGCTCCATGGCCTTTATCATCACAATGCTCCATGGCCCCTGTTATCACATTGATCCATTGTACCTTTCATCACAATGCTAGATAACCTCTGTCATCACAATGCCCGATGACACCTGTCATCAGAATTGGCCATGGCCCTTGTCATCACAATGCTCCATGCCCTTGTCAACGCAATGCTCCAGAACTCTTGGCATCATAATGCTCCATGCCCGTCTCATCACAATGTTCCATGACACTAGTCATCAAAATGCTCCATGGCCTTTGTCATCACAATGCTCCATGGCCCCTGTTATCACAGTGCTCCATGTTACCTTTCCTCATAATTCTCGATGACCACTGTCATCACAATGCCCCATGACACCTGTCATCACAATTCGCCATGGCCCTTGTCATCACAATGCTCCATGATCCATGTCATCACAATGTTCCTGGACACTTATCATCACAATGAACTATGACCACATTCATCACAATGCTCCATGACCCCTGTCATCACACTGCTCCATGGACTATGCATTCAAAATGCTCCATGGCCCCTGTAATCACATTGCTCCATGATCCCTTTCATCACAATGTTCTATGACCACTCTCATCACGATACCCCATGACGCCTATCATCATAATGCTCCAAGGCCCCTCTCATCACAATGCTCCATGAACCCTGTCATCACAATGTTCCATGACACTTGTCATCACAGTGCTCCATGAACCCCTGTCATCACAATATTCACTGCCCATGTAATCACAATGCTCCTGGTCCCCTGTAATCACAGTGCTCCATACCCTTTTCATCACAATGCTCCAGAACTCTTGTCATCATAATGCTCCATGCCCGTGTCATCACAATGCTTGAAGAACCTTGTCATCACAATGCTCCATGAACCGTGTCATCACAAGGTTCCAGGACCCTTGTCATCACAATGATCCATGACCCCTGTCATCTCAATGCTCCATGATCTTTGTATTCACAATGCTCCCTGGCCCCTATAATTGTGGTGATCCATGACCCCTGTCATCACAATGCTCCCTGGTATATTTCATCACAATTCTAGATGACCACTGTCATCACAGTGCTCCACGGCCCCTGTCGTCAGAGTCCTCCATGATACCGTTCATTACAATTCTACATGACCACTGTCATCACAATGCCGCATGACACCTGTCATCACAATTCGCCATGGCACTTGTCATCACAATGCTCCATGAACCATGTCATCACAATGTTCATGGACAATAGTCATGACAATGCTCCATGACAACTTACATCACAATGCTCCTTGACCCCTGTCATTTCATTGCTCCATGGCCTATGCATTCACAATGCTCCATGGTCCCTGTAATCACAATGCTCCATACCCTTGTCATCGCAATGCTCCAGATCACTTCTCATCATAATGCTCCATGCCCGTGTCATCACAATGCTCCATGGCCCCTGTCATCACAGTGCTCCATGATACCTTTCATCATAATGATAGATGACCACTGTCATCACAATGCTCCATGACACCTGTCATCAGAATTGGCCATGGCCCTTGTCATCACAATGCTCCAGGACACTTGTCTTCACAATGTTCCATGGCGCATTTCATCACAATGCTCCATGACCACTTTCATCAAATTGCTCCATGATGCCTGTCATCACAATGCTCCATGGCCTTTGTCATCAAAATTCTACATGGCCCCTGTAATAACAGTGCTTCAGGACAACTTTTATCACAATGCTCCATGACCACTCTCATCACAATGCCAGATAAGACCTTTCATGACAATGCTCCATGGCCCTTGTCATCACAATATTCTATGACTTCTGTCATCACAATGCTCCATGCCCCTGTCATCACAATGCCCCATCACCCCTGCTATTACAATGCTCCATGACCCCTGTCGTCGCAATGCTCTGAAACCCTTGTCATCACAATATTCCATGATCCGTGTAATCACGATGATCCATGAACCATTTCTGTACAATGCTCCAGTACCCCTTTCATTAAAATGCTCCATGGCACTTGTCATCAGAATGCTCCAGGAACCCTTCCATCACAATAATCCATGACCCGTTTCCTCACAATTCTCCAGGACCGCTTTCATCACAATGCTCCATTCCCTTGTCATCTCAATGCTTCATGGCCCCTGTCATCAAAATGATCCATGCCCTCGTCATCAAAATGCTCCAGAACTCTTGTCATCACTATGCTCCATGCCCATGTCATCAAAATGCTGCATGGCCCCTGTCATCACAATGCTGCATGACCCCTGTCATCACAATGCTCCATGCCCGTATCATCACAATGCTCCATTACCCATGTCATCGTAGTGATCCATGACCCCTTTCATCACAATGCTGCATGACACCTGTCATCACAATGCTCCGTGGTCTTTGTCATCACAATGCTCCATGACCACTGTCATCACCATGCCCCATGACCCCATTCATCACAATGCTCCATAGCCCTTGTCATCACAATGCTCCATTAGCCCTGTCATCACAATGTTCCATGACTCTTGTCATCAAAATGCCTCATGATCCATTTAATCACAATGCTCCATGACTCCTTTCATCACATCCTCCATGATACTTGGCATTACACTGCCCCATGACCTCTTTCAGAACAATGCTCCATGATACCAGTCATCACAATGCTCCATGACCATTGTCGTCACAATGCTCCATGCCCCTTTCAACACAATGCTCCATGACAACTGTCATCACAATGCTCCATGGCCTTTGTCATCACAATTATACATGGCCCCTGTGATCACAGTGCTCCATGACCCCTTTCATCACAATGCTCCATGACCACTGTCATCACAATGCCCCATGACCCCTGTCATCACAATGCTCCATGGCCCCTGTCATTACAATGCTCCATGACCACTGTCATCACAATGTTCCATGATCGCTGTAATCACAATGACTCATGACACCTTTCCTCAGAAGGCTCCAGTACGCCTGTCATCACAATGCTCCAATGACCGTCTCATCACAATGCTCCATGATCCCTGTCAGCACAACGTTCCATGACAATTGTCATCACAATGCTCCATGACACCTGTCATCACAATGTTGTCTGCCCATGTCATCAAAATGCTCCATGTCCCCTGTAATCACAATGTTCCATTACACCTGTCTTCACAATGTTCCCTGCCCATGTCATCACAATGCTCCATTACCAATGTAATCAAAATGTTCGCCTGCCCTTGTCATCAAAATGCTCCATGGCCCCTTTAATCACAATGCTCCATGAACCCTGTCATCACAATGTTCCATGACAGTTGTCATCACAATGCTCCATGACCCTGTAATCACAATGCTCCATGCCCTTGTCATCACAATGCTCCAGAACTCTTGTCATCATAATGATGAATGCTCGTGTCATCACAAAGCTCCATGATACTTGTCATCACAATGTTCCATGGCCTTGTCATTACAATACTCCATGGCCCCTGTCATCACAGTGCTCCATGATACCTTTTATCACAATTCTAGATGACCACTGTCATCACAATGCCCCAAGACACATGTCATCACAATTCGCCATGGCCCTTGCCATCACAATGCTCCATGACCCGTGTCATCACAATGGTCCAGGACACTTGTCATCACAATGATCCATGACCTCTGTCATCACACTGCTCCATGGCCTATGCATTCAAAATGCTCCATGGCCCCTGTAATCACATTGCTCCATGATCCCTTTCATCACGATGTTCTATGACCACTCTCATCACAATACCCCATGACGCCTATCATCATAATGCTCCAAGGCCCCTCTCATCACAATGCTCCATGAACCCTGTCATCACAATGTTCCATGACACTTGTCATCACAGTGCTCCATGAACCCCTGTCATCACAATATTCACTGCCCATGTAATCACAATGCTCCTGGTCTCCTGTAATCACAGTGCTCCATACCCTTTTCATCACAATGCTCCAGAACTCTTGTCATCATAATGCTCCATGCCCGTGTCATCACAATGCTTGAAGAACCTTGTCATCACAATGCTCCATGAACCGTGTCATCACAAGGTTCTAGGACCCTTGTCATCACAATGATCCATGACCCCTGTCATCTCAATGCTCCATGATCTTTGTATTCACAATGCTCCCTGGCCCCTATAATTGCGGTGATCCATGACCCCTGTCATCACAATGCTCCCTGGTATATTTCATCACAATTCTAGATGACCACTGTCATCACAGTGCTCCACGGCCCCTGTCGTCAGAGTCCTCCATGATACCTTTCATTACAATTCTACATGACCACTGTCATCACAATGCCCCATGACACCTGTCATCACAATTCGCCATGGCACTTGTCATCACAATGCTCCATGAACCATGTCATCACAATGTTCATGGACACTTGTCATCACAATGCTCCATGACAACTTACATCACAATGCTCCTTGACCCCTGTCATTTCATTGCTCCATGGCCTATGCATTCACAATGCTCCATGGCTCCTGTAAGCACATTGCTCCATGATCCCTTTCATCACAATGCTCCAAGACCGCTGTCATCACAATGCCCCATGACGCCTATCATCATAATGCTCTAAGGCTCCTCTCATCACAATGCTCCATGATCCCTGTCATCACAATGTTCCATGACACTAGTCATCACAGTGCTCCATGACCCCTGTCATCACAATATTCACTGCCCATGTAATCACAATGCTCCTGGTCCCCTGTAATCATAGTGCTCCATACCCTTGTCATCACAATGCTCCAGAACTCTTGTCATCATAATGCTCCATGCCCGTGTCATCACAATGCTTGAAGAACCTTGTCATCACAATGCTCCATGAACCGTGTCATCACAAGGTTCCAGGACCCTTGTCATCACAATGATCCGTGACCCCTGTCATCTCAATGCTCCATGATCTTTGTATTCACAATGCTCCATGGCCTCTATAATTGCGGTGATCCATGACCCCTGTCATCACAATGCTCCCTGGTATATTTCATCACAATTCTAGATGACCACTGTCATCACAGTGCTCCACGGCCCCTGTTATCAGAGTCCTCCCTGATACCTTTAATCACAATTCTATATGACCGCTCTCATCACAATTCCACATGACACCTGTCATCACAATGCTCCATGAACCATGTCATCACAATGTTCATGGACAAGAGTCATCACAATGCTCCATGACAACTTACATCACAATGCTCCTTGACACCTGTCATTCCATTGCTCCATGGCCTATGCATTCACAATGCTCCATGGCTCCTGTAATCACATTGCTCCATGATCCCTTTCATCACAATACTCCAAGACCGCTGTCATCACAATGCCCCATGACGCCTATCATCATAATGCTCCAAGGCCCCTCTCATCACAATGCTCCATGATCCCTGTCATCACAATGTTCCATGACACTAGTCATCACAGTGCTCCATGACCCCTGTCATCACAATATTCACTGCCCATGTAATCACAATGCTCCTGGTCCCCTGTAATCACAATGCTCCATACCCTTGTCATCACAATGCTCCAGAACTCTTGTCATCATAATGCTCCATTCCCTTGTCATCACAGTTCTCCATGACCACTTTCATCACAATGCTCTATGACCACTGTCATCACAATGCCACATGACACCTGTCATCACAATGCTCTATAGCCCCTGTCAGCACAATGTTCCATGACAGGTATCATCACAATGATCCATGACTGCTGTCATCACAATGTTCCCTGCCCTTGTCATTCTCAATGCTCCCTGGCTCCTGTCATCACAATGCTCCATGCTCATATCATCACAATGCTCCATTACCCATGTCATCGATGTGATCCATGACCCCTTTCATCACAATGCTCCATGACCCCAGTCATCACAATGCTCCATAGCCCTTGTCATCACAATGCTCCATTAGCCCTGTCATCACAATGTTCCATGACTCTTGTCATCAAAATGCCTCATGATCCATTTAATCACAATGCTCCATGACTCCTTTCATCACATCCTCCATGATACTTGTCATTACACTGCCCCATGACCTTTTTCAGAACAATGCTCCATGATACCAGTCATCACAATGCTCCATGACCATTGTCGTCACAATGCTCCATGCCCCTTTCAACACAATGCTCCATGACAACTGTCATCACAATGCTCCATGGTCTTTGTCATCACAATTATACATGGCCCCTGTGATCACAGTGCTCCATGACCCCTTTCATCACAATGCTCCATGACCACTGTCATCACAATGCCCCATGACCCCTGTCATCACAATGCTCCATGGCCCCTGTCATTACAATGCTCCATGACCACTGTCATCACAATGTTCCATGACAGATGTCACCACTATCCTCCATGGTCCCTGTAATCACAATGCTCCATTCCCTTGTCAACGCAATGCTCCAGAACTCTTGTCATCATAATGCTCCATGCCCGTCTCATCACAATTCTCCATGACACTTTTCATTAAAATGCTCCATGGTCTTTATCATCACAATGCTCCATGGCCCCTGTTATCACATTGATCCATTGTACCTTTCATCACAATGCTAGATAACCTCTGTCATCACAATGCCCGATGACACCTGTCATCAGAATTGGCCATGGCCCTTGTCATCACAATGCTCCATGCCCTTGTCACCACAATGCTCCAGAACTCTGGGCATCATAATGCTCCATGCCCGTCTCATCACAATGCTACATGACACTTGTCATCAAAATGCTCCATGGCCTTTGTCATCACAATGCTCCATGGCCCCTGTTATCACAGTGCTCCATGTTACCTTTCATCACAATTCTAGATGACCACTGTCATCACAATGCCCCATGACACCTGTCATCACAATTCGCCATGGCCCTTGTCATCACAATGCTCCATGATCCATGTCATCACAATGTTCCTGGACACTTATCATCACAATGAACTATGACCACATTCATCACAATGCTCCATGACCCCTGTCATCACACTGCTCCATGGCCTATGCATTCAAAATGCTCCATGGCCCCTGTAATCACATTGCTCCATGATCCCTTTCATCACAATGCTCCAAGACCGCTGTCATCACAAGGCCCCATGACGCGTATCATCATAATGCTCCAAGGCCCCTCTCATCACAATGCTCCATGAACCCTGTCATCACAATGTTCCATGACACTTGTCATCACAGTGCTCCATGAACCCCTGTCATCACAATATTCACTGCCCATGTAATCACAATGCTCCTGGTCTCCTGTAATCACAGTGCTCCATACCCTTTTCATCACAATGCTCCAGAACTCTTGTCATCATAATGCTCCATGCCCGTGTCATCACAATGCTTGAAGAACCTTGTCATCACAATGCTCCATGAACCGTGTCATCACAAGGTTCCAGGACCCTTGTCATCACAATGATCCATGACCCCTGTCATCTCAATGCTCCATGATCTTTGTATTCACAATGCTCCCTGGCCCCTATAATTGCGGTGATCCATGACCCCTGTCATCACAATGCTCCCTGGTATATTTCATCACAATTCTAGATGACCACTGTCATCACAGTGCTCCACGGCCCCTGTCGTCAGAGTCCTCCATGATACCTTTCATTACAATTCTACATGACCACTGTCATCACAATGCCCCATGACACCTGTCATCACAATTCGCCATGGCACTTGTCATCACAAAGCTCCATGAACCATGTCATCACAATGTTCATGGACACTTGTCATCACAATGCTCCATGACAACTTACATCACAATGCTCCTTGACCCCTGTCATTTCATTGCTCCATGGCCTATGCATTCACAATGCTCCATGGCCCCTGTAATCACATTGCTCCATGATCCCTTTCATCACAATGCTCCAAGACCGCTGTCATCACAATGCCCCATGACGCCTATCATCATAATGCTCCAAGGCCCCTCTCATCACAGTGCTCCATGATCCCTCTCATCACAATGTTCCATGACACTAGTCATCACAGTGCTCCATGACCCCTGTCATCACAATATTCACTGCCCATGTAATCACAATGCTCCTGGTCCCCTGTAATCACAATGCTCCATACCCTTTTCATCACAATGCTCCAGAACTCTTGTCATCATAATGCTGCATGCCCGTGTCATCACAGTGCTCCATGTCCACTTTCATCACAATGCTCCTTGACCCCTGTCATCACAATGCTCCATGGCCTATGTATTCACAATGCTCCATGGCCCCTGTAATCACATTGCTCCATGATCCTTTTCATCACAATGCTCTATGACCACTGTCATCACAATGCCACATGACACCTGTCATCACAATGCTCTATAGCCCCTGTCAGCACAATGTTCCATGACAGGTATCATCACAATGATACAAGACTGCTGTCATCAGAATGTTCCCTGCTCTTGTCATCTCAATGCTCCCTTGCCCCTGTCATCAAAATGATCCATGCCCTCGTCATCAAAATGCTCCAGAACTCTTGTCATCACTATGCTCCATGCCCATGTCATCAAAATGCTGCATGGCCCCTGTCATCACAATGCTGCATGACCCCTGTCATCACAATGCTCCATGCCCGTATCATCACAATGCTCCATTACCCATGTCATCGTAGTGATCCATGACCCCTTACATCACAATGCTGCATGACACCTGTCATCACAATGCTCCGTGGTCTTTGTCATCACAATGCTCCATGACCACTGTCATCACCATGCCCCATGACCCCATTCATCACAATGCTCCATAGCCCTTGTCATCACAATGCTCCATTAGCGCTGTCATCACAATGTTCCATGACTCTTGTCATCAAAATGCCTCATAATCCATTTAATCACAATGCTCCATGACTCCTTTCATCACATCCTCCATGATACTTGTCATTACACTGCCCCATGACCTCTTTCAGAACAATGCTCCATGATACCAGTCATCACAATGCTCCATGACCATTGTCGTCACAATGCTCCATGCCCCTTTCAACACAATGCTCCATGACAACTGTCATCACAATGCTCCATGGCCTTTGTCATCACAATTATACATGGCCCCTGTGATCACAGTGCTCCATGACCCCTTTCATCACAATGCTCCATGACCACTGTCATCACAATGCCCCATGACCCCTGTCATCACAATGCTCCATGACCCCTGTCATTACAATGCTCCATGACCACTGTCATCACAATGTTCCATGATCGCTGTAATCACAATGACTCATGACACCTTTCCTCAGAAGGCTCCAGTACGCCTGTCATCACAATGCTCCAATGACCGTCTCATCACAATGCTCCATGATCCCTGTCAGCACAACGTTCCATGACAATTGTCATCACAATGCTCCATGACACCTGTCATCACAATGTTGCCTGCCCATGTCATCAAAATGCTCCATGTCCCCTGTAATCACAATGTTCCATTACACCTGTCTTCACAATGTTCCCTGCCCATGTCATCACAATGCTCCATTACCAATGTAATCAAAATGTTCGCCTGCCCTTGTCATCAAAATGCTCCATGGCCCCTTTAATCACAATGCTCCATGAACCCTGTCATCACAATATTCCATGACAGTTGTCATCACAATGCTCCATGACCCTGTAATCACAATGCTCCATGCCCTTGTCATCACGATGCTCCAGAACTCTTGTCATCATAATGATGAATGCTCGTGTCATCACAAAGCTCCATGATACTTGTCATCACAATGTTCCATGGCCTTGTCATTACAATACTCCATGGCCCCTGTCATCACAGTGCTCCATGATACCTTTTATCACAATTCTAGATGACCACTGTCATCACAATGCCCCAAGACACATGTCATCACAATTCGCCATGGCCCTTGCCATCACAATGCTCCATGACCCGTGTCATCACAATGGTCCAGGACACTTGTCATCACAATGATCCATGACCCCTGTCATCACACTGCTCCATGGCCTATGCATTCAAAATGCTCCATGGCCCCTGTAATCACATTGCTCCATGATCCCTTTCATCACGATGTTCTATGACCACTCTCATCAGAATACCCCATGACGCCTATCATCATAATGCTCCAAGGCCCCTCTCATCACAATGCTCCATGAACCCTGTCATCACAATGTTCCATGACACTTGCCATCACAATGCTCCATGACCCGTGTCATCACAAGGCCCCATGACACCTGTCATCACAATTCGCCATGGCACTTGTCATCACAATGCTCCATGAACCATGTCATCACAATGTTCATGGACACTTGTCATCACAATGCTCCATGACAACTTACATCACAATGCTCCTTGACCCCTGTCATTTCATTGCTCCATGGCCTATGCATTCACAATGCTCCATGGCTCCGGTAATCACATTGCTCCATGATCCCTTTCATCACAATGCTCCAAGACCGCTGTCATCACAATGCCCCATGACGCCTATCATCATAATGCTCCAAGGCCCCTCTCATCACAATACTCCATGATCCCTGTCATCACAATGTTCCATGACACTAGTCATCACAGTGCTCCATGACCCCTGTCATCACAATATTCACTGCCCATGTAATCACAATGCTCTTGTTCCCCTGTAATCACAATGCTCCATAACCTTGTCATCACAATGCTCCAGAACTCTTGTCATCATAATGCTCCATGCCCGTTTCATCACAGTGCTCCATGACCACTTTCATCACAATGCTCCTTGACCCCTGTCATCACAATGCTCTATGACCACTGTCATCACAATGCCACATGACACCTGTAATCACATTGCTCCATGATCCTTTTCATCACAATGCTCTATGACCACTGTCATCACAATGCCACATGACACCTGTCATCACAATGCTCTATAGCCCCTGTCAGCACAATGTTCCATGACAGGTATCATCACAATGATACATGACTGCTGTCATCAGAACGTTCCCTGCTCTTGTCATCTCAATGCTCCCTGGCCCCTGTTATCACAATGCTCCATGCCCATATCATCACAATGCTCCATTACCCATGTCATCGTAGTGATCCATGACCCCTTTCATCACAATGCTGCATGACACCTGTCATCACAATGCTCCATAGCCCTTGTCATCACAATGCTCCATTAGCCCTGTCATCACAATGTTCCATGACTCTTGTCATCAAAATGCCTCATGATCCATTTAATCACAATGCTCCATGACTCCTTTCATCACATCCTCCATGATACTTGTCATTACACTGCCCCATGACCTTTTTCAGAACAATGCTCCATGATACCAGTCATCACAATGCTCCATGACCATTGTCGTCACAATGCTCCATGCCCCTTTCAACACAATGCTCCATGACAACTGTCATCACAATGCTCCATGGTCTTTGTCATCACAATTATACATGGCCCCTGTGATCACAGTGCTCCATGACCCCTTTCATCACAATGCTCCATGACCACTGTCATCACAATGCCCCATGACCCCTGTCATCACAATGCTCCATGGCCCCTGTCATTACAATGCTCCATGACCACTGTCATCACAATGTTCCATGACAGATGTCACCACTATCCTCCATGGTCCCTGTAATCACAATGCTCCATTCCCTTGTCAACGCAATGCTCCAGAACTCTTGTCATCATAATGCTCCATGCCCGTCTCATCACAATTCTCCATGACACTTTTCATTAAAATGCTCCATGGTCTTTATCATCACAATGCTCCATGGCCCCTGTTATCACATTGATCCATGGTACCTTTCATCACAATGCTAGATAACCTCTGTCATCACAATGCCCGATGACACCTGTCATCAGAATTGGCCATGGCCCTTGTCATCACAATGCTCCATGCCCTTGTCACCACAATGCTCCAGAACTCTGGGCATCATAATGCTCCATGCCCGTCTCATCACAATGCTACATGACACTTGTCATCAAAATGCTCCATGGCCTTTGTCATCACAATGCTCCATGGCCCCTGTTATCACAGTGCTCCATGTTACCTTTCATCACAATTCTAGATGACCACTGTCATCACAATGCCCCATGACACCTGTCATCACAATTCGCCATGGCCCTTGTCATCACAATGCTCCATGATCCATGTCATCACAATGTTCCTGGACACTTATCATCACAATGAACTATGACCACATTCATCACAATGCTCCATGACCCCTGTCATCACACTGCTCCATGGCCTATGCATTCAAAATGCTCCATGGCCCCTGTAATCACATTGCTCCATGATCCCTTTCATCACAATGCTCCAAGACCGCTGTCATCACAAGGCCCCATGACGCGTATCATCATAATGCTCCAAGGCCCCTCTCATCACAATGCTCCATGAACCCTGTCATCACAATGTTCCATGACACTTGTCATCACAGTGCTCCATGAACCCCTGTCATCACAATATTCACTGCCCATGTAATCACAATGCTCCTGGTCTCCTGTAATCACAGTGCTCCATACCCTTTTCATCACAATGCTCCAGAACTCTTGTCATCATAATGCTCCATGCCCGTGTCATCACAATGCTTGAAGAACCTTGTCATCACAATGCTCCATGAACCGTGTCATCACAAGGTTCCAGGACCCTTGTCATCACAATGATCTATGACCCCTGTCATCTCAATGCTCCATGATCTTTGTATTCACAATGCTCCCTGGCCCCTATAATTGCGGTGATCCATGACCCCTGTCATCACAATGCTCCCTGGTATATTTCATCACAATTCTAGATGACCACTGTCATCACAGTGCTCCACGGCCCCTGTCGTCAGAGTCCTCCATGATACCTTTCATTACAATTCTACATGACCACTGTCATCACAATGCCCCATGACACCTGTCATCACAATTCGCCATGGCACTTGTCATCACAAAGCTCCATGAACCATGTCATCACAATGTTCATGGACACTTGTCATCACAATGCTCCATGACAACTTACATCACAATGCTCCTTGACCCCTGTCATTTCATTGCTCCATGGCCTATGCATTCACAATGCTCCATGGCCCCTGTAATCACATTGCTCCATGATCCCTTTCATCACAACGCTCCAAGACCACTGTCATCACAATGCCCCATGACGCCTATCATCATAATGCTCCAAGGCCCCTCTCATCACAGTGCTCCATGATCCCTCTCATCACAATGTTCCATGACACTAGTCATCACAGTGCTCCATGACCCCTGTCATCACAATATTCACTGCCCATGTAATCACAATGCTCCTGGTCCCCTGTAATCACAATGCTCCATACCCTTTTCATCACAATGCTCCAGAACTCTTGTCATCATAATGCTGCATGCCCGTGTCATCACAGTGCTCCATGTCCACTTTCATCACAATGCTCCTTGACCCCTGTCATCACAATGCTCCATGGCCTATGTATTCACAATGCTCCATGGCCCCTGTAATCACATTGCTCCATGATCCTTTTCATCACAATGCTCTATGACCACTGTCATCACAATGCCACATGACACCTGTCATCACAATGCTCTATAGCCCCTGTCAGCACAATGTTCCATGACAGGTATCATCACAATGATACAAGACTGCTGTCATCAGAATGTTCCCTGCTCTTGTCATCTCAATGCTCCCTGGCCCCTGTTATCACAATGCTCCATGTCCATATCATCACAATGCTCCATTACACATGTCATCGTAGTGATCCATGACCCCTTTCATCACAATGCTGCATGACACCTGTCATCACAATGCTCCATAGCCCTTGTCATCACAATGCTCCATTAGCCCTGTCATCACAATGTTCCATGACTCTTGTCATCAAAATGCCTCATGATCCATTTAATCACAATGCTCCATGACTCCTTTCATCACATCCTCCATGATACTTGTCATTACACTGCCCCATGACCTTTTTCAGAACAATGCTCCATGATACCAGTCATCACAATGCTCCATGACCATTGTCGTCACAATGCTCCATGCCCCTTTCAACACAATGCCCCATGACATTTGTCATCACAATTCGCCATCGCACTTGTCATCACAATGCTCCATGAACCCTGTCATCACAATGTTCCATGACAGTTGTCATCACAATGCTCCATGACCCTGTAATCACAATGCTCCATGCCCTTGTCATCACAATGCTCCAGAACTCTTGTCATCATAATGATGAATGCTCGTGTCATCACAAAGCTCCATGATACTTGTCATCACAATGTTCCATTGCCTTGTCATTACAATACTCCATGGCCCCTGTCATCACAGTGCTCCATGATACCTTTTATCACAATTCTAGATGACCACTGTCATCACAATGCCCCAAGACACATGTCATCACAATTCGCCATGGCCCTTGCCATCACAATGCTCCATGACCCGTGTCATCACAATGGTCCCGGACACTTGTCATCACAATGATCCATGACCACTTACATCACAATGCTCCTTGACTCCTGTCATCACAATGCTCCATAGCCTATGCATTCGCAATGCTACATGGTCCCTGTAATCACATTGCTCCATGATCCATTTCATCACAATGCTCTATGACCACTGTCATTACAATGCCACATTATACCTGTTATCACAATGCTCCATGGCCCCTGTCAGCACAATGTTCCATGACAGATGTCATCACTGTCCTCCATGGTCCCTGTAATCACAATGCTCCATTCCCTTGTCAACGCAATGCTCCAGAACTCTTGTCATCATAATGCTCCATGCCCGTCTCATCACAATTCTCCATGACACTTTTCATTAAAATGCTCCATGGCCTTTATCATCACAATGCTCCATGGCCCCTGTTATCACATTGATCCATTGTACCTTTCATCACAATGCTAGATAACCTCTGTCATCACAATGCCCGATGACACCTGTCATCAGAATTGGCCATGGCCCTTGTCATCACAATGCTCCATGCCCTTGTCAACGCAATGCTCCAGAACTCTTGGCATCATAATGCTCCATGCCCGTCTCATCACAATGCTCCATGACACTTGTCATCAAAATGCTCCATGGCCTTTGTCATCACAATGCTCCATGGCCCCTGTTATCACAGTGCTCCATGTTACCTTTCCTCATAATTCTCGATGACCACTGTCATCACAATGCCCCATGACACCTGTCACCACAATTCGCCATGGCCCTTGTCATCACAATGCTCCATGATCCATGTCATCACAATGTTCTTGGACACTTATCATCACAATGAACTATGACCACATTCATCACAATGCTCCATGACCCCTGTCATCACACTGCTCCATGGACTATGCATTCAAAATGCTCCATGGCCCCTGTAATCACATTGCTCCATGATCCCTTTCATCACAATGTTCTATGACCACTCTCATCACAATACCCCATGACGCCTATCATCATAATGCTCCAAGGCCCCTCTCATCACAGTGCTCCATGAACCCTGTCATCACAATGTTCCATGACACTTGTCATCACAGTGCTCCATGAACACCTGTCATCACAATATTCACTGCCCATGTAATCACAATGCTCCTGGTCCCCTGTAATCACAGTGCTCCATACCCTTTTCATCACAATGCTCCAGAACTCTTGTCATCATAATGCTCCATGCCCGTGTCATCACAATGCTTGAAGAACCTTGTCATCACAATGCTCCATGAACCGTGTCATCACAAGGTTCCAGGACCCTTGTCATCACAATGATCCATGACCCCTGTCATCTCAATGCTCCATGATCTTTGTATTCACAATGCTCCCTGGCCCCTATAATTGCGGTGATCCATGACCCCTGTCATCACAATGCTCCCTGGTATATTTCATCACAATTCTAGATGACCACTGTCATCACAGTGCTCCACGGCCCCTGTCGTCAGAGTCCTCCATGATACCGTTCATTACAATTCTACATGACCACTGTCATCACAATGCCGCATGACACCTGTCATCACAATTCGCCATGGCACTTGTCATCACAATGCTCCATGAACCATGTCATCACAATGTTCATGGACAATAGTCATGACAATGCTCCATGACAACTTACATCACAATGCTCCTTGACCCCTGTCATTTCATTGCTCCATGGCCTATGCATTCACAATGCTCCATGGTCCCTGTAATCACAATGCTCCATACCCTTGTCATCGCAATGCTCCAGATCACTTCTCATCATAATGCTCCATGCCCGTGTCATCACAATGCTCCATGGCCCCTGTCATCACAGTGCTCCGTGATACCTTTCATCCTAATGATAGATGACCACTGTCATCACAATGCTCCATGACACCTGTCATCAGAATTGGCCATGGCCCTTGTCATCACAATGCTCCAGGACACTTGTCTTCACAATGTTCCATGGCGCATTTCATCACAATGCTCCATGACCACTTTCATCAAATTGCTCCATGATGCCTGTCATCACAATGCTCCATGGCCTTTGTCATCAAAATTCTACATGGCCCCTGTAATAACAGTGCTTCAGGACAACTTTTATCACAATGCTCCATGACCACTCTCATCACAATGCCAGATAAGACCTTTCATGACAATGCTCCATGGCCCTTGTCATCACAATATTCTATGACTTCTGTCATCACAATGCTCCATGCCCCTGTCATCACAATGCCCCATCACCCCTGCTATTACAATGCTCCATGACCCCTGTCGTCGCAATGCTCCGAAACCCTTGTCATCACAATATTCCATGATCCGTGTAATCACGATGATCCATGAACCATTTCTGTACAATGCTCCAGTACCCCTTTCATTAAAATGCTCCATGGCACTTGTCATCAGAATGCTCCAGGAACCCTTCCATCACAATAATCCATGACCCGTTTCCTCACAATTCTCCAGGACCGCTTTCATCACAATGCTCCATTCCCTTGTCATCTCAATGCTTCATGGCCCCTGTCATCAAAATGATCCATGCCCTTGTCATCAAAATGCTCCAGAACTCTTGTCATCACTATGCTCCATGCCCATGTCATCAAAATGCTGCATGGCCCCTGTCATCACAATGCTGCATGACCCCTGTCATCACAATGCTCCATGCCCGTATCGTCACAATGCTCCATTACCCATGTCATCGTAGTGATCCATGACCCCTTACATCACAATGCTGCATGACACCTGTCATCACAATGCTCCGTGGTCTTCGTCATCACAATGCTCCATGACCACTGTCATCACCATGCCCCATGACCCCATTCATCACAATGCTCCCTAGCCCTTGTCATCACAATGCTCCATTAGCGCTGTCATCACAATGTTCCATGACTCTTGTCATCAAAATGCCTCATGATCCATTTAATCACAATGCTCCATGACTCCTTTCATCACATCCTCCATGATACTTGTCATTACACTGCCCCATGACCTCTTTCAGAACAATGCTCCATGATACCAGTCATCACAATGCTCCATGACCATTGTCGTCACAATGCTCCATGCCCCTTTCAACACAATGCTCCATGACAACTGTCATCACAATGCTCCATGGCCTTTGTCATCACAATTATACATGGCCCCTGTGATCACAGTGCTCCATGACCCCTTTCATCACAATGCTCCATGACCACTGTCATCACAATGCCCCATGACCCCTGTCATCACAATGCTCCATGACCCCTGTCATTACAATGCTCCATGACCACTGTCATCACAATGTTCCATGATCGCTGTAATCACAATGACTCATGACACCTTTCCTCAGAAGGCTCCAGTACGCCTGTCATCACAATGCTCCAATGACCGTCTCATCACAATGCTCCATGATCCCTGTCAGCACAACGTTCCATGACAATTGTCATCCCAATGCTCCATGACACCTGTCATCACAATGTTGCCTGCCCATGTCATCAAAATGCTCCATGTCCCCTGTAATCACAATGTTCCATTACACCTGTCTTCACAATGTTCCCTGCCCATGTCATCACAATGCTCCATTACCAATGTAATCAAAATGTTCGCCTGCCCTTGTCATCGAAATGCTCCATGGTCCCTTTAATCACAATGCTCCATGAACCCTGTCATCACAATATTCCATGACAATTGTCATCACAATGCTCCATGCCCCTGTAATCACAATGCTCCATGCCCTTGTCATCACGATGCTCCAGAACTCTTGTCATCATAATGATGAATGCTCGTGTCATCACAAAGCTCCATGATACTTGTCATCACAATGTTCCATGGCCTTGTCATTACAATACTCCATGGCCCCTGTCATCACAGTGCTCCATGATACCTTTTATCACAATTCTAGAAGACCACTGTCATCACAATGCCCCAAGACACATGTCATCACAATTCGCCATGGCCCTTGCCATCACAATGCTCCATGACCCGTGTCATCACAATGGTCCAGGACACTTGTCATCACAATGATCCATGACCCCTGTCATCACACTGCTCCATGGCCTATGCATTCAAAATGCTCCATGGCCCCTGTAATCACATTGCTCCATGATCCCTTTCATCACGATGTTCTATGACCACTCTCATCACAATACCCCATGACGCCTATCATCATAATGCTCCAAGGCCCCTCTCATCACAATGCTCCATGAACCCTGTCATCACAATGTTCCATGACACTTGTCATCACAGTGCTCCATGAACCCCTGTCATCACAATATTCACTGCCCATGTAATCACAACGCTCCTGGTCCCCTGTAATCACAGTGCTCCATACCCTTTTCATCACAATGCTCCAGAACTCTTGTCATCATAATGCTCCATGCCCGTGTCATCACAATGCTTGAAGAACCTTGTCATCACAATGCTCCATGAACCGTGTCATCACAAGGTTCCAGGACCCTTGTCATCACAATGATCCATGACCCCTGTCATCTCAATGCTCCATGATCTTTGTATTCACAATGCTCCATGGCCCCTATAATTGCGGTGATCCATGACCCCTGTCATCACAATGCTCCCTGGTATATTTCATCACAATTCTAGATGACCACTGTCATCACAGTGCTCCACGGCCCCTGTCGTCAGAGTCCTCCATGATACCTTTCATTACAATTCTACATGACCACTGTTATCACAATGCCCCATGACACCTGTCATCACAATTCGCCATGGCACTTGTCATCACAATGCTCCATGAACCATGTCATCACAATGTTCATGGACACTTGTCATCACAATGCTCCATGACAACTTACATCACAATGCTCCTTGACCCCTGTCATTTCATTGCTCCATGGCCTATGCATTCACAATGCTCCATGGCTCCGGTAATCACATTGCTCCATGATCCCTTTCATCACAATGCTCCAAGACCGCTGTCATCACAATGCCCCATGATGCCTATCATCATAATGCTCCAAGGCCCCTCTCATCACAATACTCCATGATCCCTGTCATCACAATGTTCCATGACACTAGTCATCACAGTGCTCCATGACCCCTGTCATCACAATATTCACTGCCCATGTAATCACAATGCTCTTGTTCCCCTGTAATCACAATGCTCCATAACCTTGTCATCACAATGCTCCAGAACTCTTGTCATCATAATGCTCCATGCCCGTGTCATCACAGTGCTCCATGACTACTTTCATCACAATGCTCCTTGACCCCTGTCATCACAATGCTCTATGACCACTGTCATCACAATGCCACATGTCACCTGTAATCACATTGCTCCATGATCCTTTTCATCACAATGCTCTATGACCACTGTCATCACAATGCCACATGACACCTGTCATCACAATGCTCTATAGCCCCTGTCAGCACAATGTTCCATGACAGGTATCATCACAATGATACATGACTGCTGTCATCAGAATGTTCCCTGCTCTTGTCATCTCAATGCTCCCTGGCCCCTGTTATCACAATGCTCCATGCCCATATCATCACAATGCTCCATTACCCATGTCATCGTAGTGATCCATGACCCCTTTCATCACAATGCTGCATGACACCTGTCATCACAATGCTCCATAGCCCTTGTCATCACAATGCTCCATTAGCCCTGTCATCACAATGTTCCATGACTCTTGTCATCAAAATGCCTCATGATCCATTTAATCACAATGCTCCATGACTCCTTTCATCACATCCTCCATGATACTTGTCATTACACTGCCCCATGACCTTTTTCAGAACAATGCTCCATGATACCAGTCATCACAATGCTCCATGACCATTGTCGTCACAATGCTCCATGCCCCTTTCAACACAATGCTCCATGACAACTGTCATCACAATGCTCCATGGTCTTTGTCATCACAATTATACATGGCCCCTGTGATCACAGTGCTCCATGACCCCTTTCATCACAATGCTCCATGACCACTGTCATCACAATGCCCCATGACCCCTGTCATCACAATGCTCCATGGCCCCTGTCATTACAATGCTCCATGACCACTGTCATCACAATGTTCCATGACAGATGTCACCACTATCCTCCATGGTCCCTGTAATCACAATGCTCCATTCCCTTGTCAACGCAATGCTCCAGAACTCTTGTCATCATAATGCTCCATGCCCGTCTCATCACAATTCTCCATGACACTTTTCATTAAAATGCTCCATGGCCTTTATCATCACAATGCTCCATGGCCCCTGTTATCACATTGATCCATTGTACCTTTCATCACAATGCTAGATAACCTCTGTCATCACAATGCCCGATGACACCTGTCATCAGAATTGGCCATGGCCCTTGTCATCACAATGCTCCATGCCCTTGTCACCACAATGCTCCAGAACTCTGGGCATCATAATGCTCCATGCCCGTCTCATCACAATGCTCCATGACACTTGTCATCAAAATGCTCCATGGCCTTTGTCATCACAATGCTCCATGGCCCCTGTTATCACAGTGCTCCATGTTACCTTTCATCACAATTCTAGATGACCACTGTCATCACAATGCCCCATGACACCTGTCATCACAATTCGCCATGGCCCTTGTCATCACAATGCTCCATGATCCATGTCATCACAATGTTCCTGGACACTTATCATCACAATGAACTATGACCACATTCATCACAATGCTCCATGACCCCTGTCATCACACTGCTCCATGGCCTATGCATTCAAAATGCTCCATGGCCCCTGTAATCACATTGCTCCATGATCCCTTTCATCACAATGCTCCAAGACCGCTGTCATCACAAGGCCCCATGACGCGTATCATCATAATGCTCCAAGGCCCCTCTCATCACAATGCTCCATGAACCCTGTCATCACAATGTTCCATGACACTTGTCATCACAGTGCTCCATGAACCCCTGTCATCACAATATTCACTGCCCATGTAATCACAATGCTCCTGGTCTCCTGTAATCACAGTGCTCCATACCCTTTTCATCACAATGCTCCAGAACTCTTGTCATCATAATGCTCCATGCCCGTGTCATCACAATGCTTGAAGAACCTTGTCATCACAATGCTCCATGAACCGTGTCATCACAAGGTTCCAGGACCCTTGTCATCACAATGATCCATGACCCCTGTCATCACAATGCTCCCTGGTATATTTCATCACAATTCTAGATGACCACTGTCATCACAGTGCTCCACGGCCCCTGTCGTCAGAGTCCTCCATGATACCTTTCATTACAATTCTACATGACCACTGTCATCACAATGCCCCATGACACCTGTCATCACAATTCGCCATGGCACTTGTCATCACAAAGCTCCATGAACCATGTCATCACAATGTTCATGGACACTTGTCATCACAATGCTCCATGACAACTTACATCACAATGCTCCTTGACCCCTGTCATTTCATTGCTCCATGGCCTATGCATTCACAATGCTCCATGGCCCCTGTAATCACATTGCTCCATGATCCCTTTCATCACAATGCTCCAAGACCGCTGTCATCACAATGCCCCATGACGCCTATCATCATAATGCTCCAAGGCCCCTCTCATCACAGTGCTCCATGATCCCTCTCATCACAATGTTCCATGACACTAGTCATCACAGTGCTCCATGACCCCTGTCATCACAATATTCACTGCCCATGTAATCACAATGCTCCTGGTCCCCTGTAATCACAATGCTCCATACCCTTTTCATCACAATGCTCCAGAACTCTTGTCAACATAATGCTGCATGCCCGTGTCATCACAGTGCTCCATGTCCACTTTCATCACAATGCTCCTTGACCCCTGTCATCACAATGCTCCATGGCCTATGTATTCACAATGCTCCATGGCCCCTGTAATCACATTGCTCCATGATCCTTTTCATCACAATGCTCTATGACCACTGTCATCACAATGCCACATGACACCTGTCATCACAATGCTCTATAGCCCCTGTCAGCACAATGTTCCATGACAGGTATCATCACAATGATACAAGACTGCTGTCATCAGAATGTTCCCTGCTCTTGTCATCTCAATGCTCCCTTGCCCCTGTCATCAAAATGATCCATGCCCTCGTCATCAAAATGCTCCAGAACTCTTGTCATCACTATGCTCCATGCCCATGTCATCAAAATGCTGCATGGCCCCTGTCATCACAATGCTGCATGACCCCTGTCATCACAATGCTCCATGCCCGTATCATCACAATGCTCCATTACCCATGTCATCGTAGTGATCCATGACCCCTTTCATCACAATGCTGCATGACACCTGTCATCACAATGCTCCGTGGTCTTTGTCATCACAATGCTCCATGACCACTGTCATCACCATGCCCCATGACCCCATTCATCACAATGCTCCATAGCCCTTGTCATCACAATGCTCCATTAGCGCTGTCATCACAATGTTCCATGACTCTTGTCATCAAAATGCCTCATGATCCATTTAATCACAATGCTCCATGACTCCTTTCATCACATCCTCCATGATACTTGTCATTACACTGCCCCATGACCTCTTTCAGAACAATGCTCCATGATACCAGTCATCACAATGCTCCATGACCATTGTCGTCACAATGCTCCATGCCCCTTTCAACACAATGCTCCATGACAACTGTCATCACAATGCTCCATGGCCTTTGTCATCACAATTATACATGGCCCCTGTGATCACAGTGCTCCATGACCCCTTTCATCACAATGCTCCATGACCACTGTCATCACAATGCCCCATGACCCCTGTCATCACAATGCTCCATGGCCCCTGTCATTACAATGCTCCATGACCACTGTCATCACAATGTTCCATGATCGCTGTAATCACAATGACTCATGACACCTTTCCTCAGAAGGCTCCAGTACGCCTGTCATCACAATGCTCCAATGACCGTCTCATCACAATGCTCCATGATCCCTGTCAGCACAACGTTCCATGACAATTGTCATCACAATGCTCCATGACACCTGTCATCACAATGTTGCCTGCCCATGTCATCAAAATGCTCCATGTCCCCTGTAATCACAATGTTCCATTACACCTGTCTTCACAATGTTCCCTGCCCATGTCATCACAATGCTCCATTACCAATGTAATCAAAATGTTCGCCTGCCCTTGTCATCAAAATGCTCCATGGCCCCTTTAATCACAATGCTCCATGAACCCTGTCATCACAATGTTCCATGACAGTTGTCATCACAATGCTCCATGACCCTGTAATCACAATGCTCCATGCCCTTGTCATCACAATGCTCCAGAACTCTTGTCATCATAATGATGAATGCTCGTGTCATCACAAAGCTCCATGATACTTGTCATCACAATGTTCCATGGCCTTGTCATTACAATACTCCATGGCCCCTGTCATCACAGTGCTCCATGATACCTTTTATCACAATTCTAGATGACCACTGTCATCACAATGCCCCAAGACACATGTCATCACAATTCGCCATGGCCCTTGCCATCACAATGCTCCATGACCCGTGTCATCACAATGGTCCAGGACACTTTTCATCACAATGATCCATGACCCCTGTCATCACACTGCTCCATGGCCTATGCATTCAAAATGCTCCATGGCCCCTGTAATCACATTGCTCCATGATCCCTTTCATCACGATGTTCTATGACCACTCTCATCACAATACCCCATGACGCCTATCATCATAATGCTCCAAGGCCCCTCTCATCACAATGCTCCATGAACCCTGTCATCACAATGTTCCATGACACTTGTCATCACAGTGCTCCATGAACCCCTGTCATCACAATATTCACTGCCCATGTAATCACAATGCTCCTGGTCCCCTGTAATCACAATGCTCCATACCCTTTTCATCACAATGCTCCAGAACTCTTGTCATCATAATGCTGCATGCCCGTGTCATCACAGTGCTCCATGTCCACTTTCATCACAATGCTCCTTGACCCCTGTCATCACAATGCTCCATGGCCTATGTATTCACAATGCTCCATGGCCCCTGTAATCACATTGCTCCATGATCCTTTTCATCACAATGCTCTATGACCACTGTCATCACAATGCCACATGACACCTGTCATCACAATGCTCTATAGCCCCTGTCAGCACAATGTTCCATGACAGGTATCATCACAATGATACAAGACTGCTGTCATCAGAATGTTCCCTGCTCCTGTCATCTCAAAGCTCCCTGGCCCCTGTTATCACAATGCTCCATGTCCATATCATCACAATGCTCCATTACACATGTCATCGTAGTGATCCATGACCCCTTTCATCACAATGCTGCATGACACCTGTCATCACAATGCTCCATAGCCCTTGTCATCACAATGCTCCATTAGCCCTGTCATCACAATGTTCCATGACTCTTGTCATCAAAATGCCTCATGATCCATTTAATCACAATGCTCCATGACTCCTTTCATCACATCTTCCATGATACTTGTCATTACACTGCCCCATGACCTTTTTCAGAACAATGCTCCATGATACCAGTCATCACAATGCTCCATGACCATTGTCGTCACAATGCTCCATGCCCCTTTCAACACAATGCCCCATGACACCTGTCATCACAATTCGCCATCGCACTTGTCATCACAATGCTCCATGAACCCTGTCATCACAATGTTCCATGACAGTTGTCATCACAATGCTCCATGACCCTGTAATCACAATGCTCCATGCCCTTGTCATCACAATGCTCCAGAACTCTTGTCATCATAATGATGAATGCTCGTGTCATCACAAAGCTCCATGATACTTGTCATCACAATGTTCCATTGCCTTGTCATTACAATACTCCATGGCCCCTGTCATCACAGTGCTCCATGATACCTTTTATCACAATTCTAGATGACCACTGTCATCACAATGCCCCAAGACACATGTCATAACAATTCGCCATGGCCCTTGCCATCACAATGCTCCATGACCAGTGTCATCACAATGGTCCAGGACACTTGTCATCACAATGATCCATGACCACTTACATCACAATGCTCCTTGACTCCTGTCATCACAATGCTCCATAGCCTATGCATTCGCAATGCTACATGGTCCCTGTAATCACATTGCTCCATGATCCATTTCATCACAATGCTCTATGACCACTGTCATTACAATGCCACATTATACCTGTCATCACAATGCTCCATGGCCCCTGTCAGCACAATGTTCCATGACAGATGTCATCACTATCCTCCATGGTCCCTGTAATCACAATGCTCCATTCCCTTGTCAACGCAATGCTCCAGAACTCTTGTCATCATAATGCTCCATGCCCGTCTCATCACAATGCTCCATGACACTTGTCATCAAAATGCTCCATGGCCTTTGTCATCACAATGCTCCATGGCCCCTGTTATCACAGTGCTCCATGTTACCTTTCCTCATAATTCTCGATGACCACTGTCATCACAATGCCCCATGACACCTGTCATCACAATTCGCCATGGCCCTTGTCATCACAATGCTCCATGATCCATGTCATCACAATGTTCCTGGACACTTATCATCACAATGAACTATGACCACATTCATCACAATGCTCCATGACCCCTGTCATCACACTGCTCCATGGACTATGCATTCAAAATGCTCCATGGCCCCTGTAATCACATTGCTCCATGATCCCTTTCATCACAATGTTCTATGACCACTCTCATCACGATACCCCATGACGCCTATCATCATAATGCTCCAAGGCCCCTCTCATCACAATGCTCCATGAACCCTGTCATCACAATGTTCAATGACACTTGTCATCACAGTGCTCCATGAACCCCTGTCATCACAATATTCACTGCCCATGTAATCACAATGCTCCTGGTCTCCTGTAATCACAGTGCTCCATACCCTTTTCATCACAATGCTCCAGAACTCTTGTCATCATAATGCTCCATGCCCGTGTCATCACAATGCTTGAAGAACCTTGTCATCACAATGCTCCATGAACCGTGTCATCACAAGGTTCCAGGACCCTTGTCATCACAATGATCCATGACCCCTGTCATCTCAATGCTCCATGATCTTTGTATTCACAATGCTCCCTGGCCCCTATAATTGCGGTGATCCATGACCCCTGTCATCACAATGCTCCCTGGTATATTTCATCACAATTCTAGATGACCACTGTCATCACAGTGCTCCACGGCCCCTGTCGTCAGAGTCCTCCATGATACCGTTCATTACAATTCTACATGACCACTGTCATCACAATGCCGCATGACACCTGTCATCACAATTCGCCATGGCACTTGTCATCACAATGCTCCATGAACCATGTCATCACAATGTTCATGGACAATAGTCATGACAATGCTCCATGACAACTTACATCACAATGCTCCTTGACCCCTGTCATTTCATTGCTCCATGGCCTATGCATTCACAATGCTCCATGGTCCCTGTAATCACAATGCTCCATACCCTTGTCATCGCAATGCTCCAGATCACTTCTCATCATAATGCTCCATGCCCGTGTCATCACAATGCTCCATGGCCCCTGTCATCACAGTGCTCCGTGATACCTTTCATCATAATGATAGATGACCACTGTCATCACAATGCTCCATGACACCTGTCATCAGAATTGGCCATGGCCCTTGTCATCACAATGCTCCAGGACACTTGTCTTCACAATGTTCCATGGCGCATTTCATCACAATGCTCCATGACCACTTTCATCAAATTGCTCCATGATGCCTGTCATCACAATGCTCCATGGCCTTTGTCATCAAAATTCTACATGGCCCCTGTAATAACAGTGCTTCAGGACAACTTTTATCACAATGCTCCATGACCACTCTCATCACAATGCCAGATAAGACCTTTCATGACAATGCTCCATGGCCCTTGTCATCACAATATTCTATGACTTCTGTCATCACAATGCTCCATGCCCCTGTCATCACAATGCCCCATCACCCCTGCTATTACAATGCTCCATGACCCCTGTCGTCGCAATGCTCTGAAACCCTTGTCATCACAATATTCCATGATCCGTGTAATCACGATGATCCATGAACCATTTCTGTACAATGCTCCAGTACCCCTTTCATTAAAATGCTCCATGGCACTTGTCATCAGAATGCTCCAGGAACCCTTCCATCACAATAATCCATGACCCGTTTCCTCACAATTCTCCAGGACCGCTTTCATCACAATGCTCCATTCCCTTGTCATCTCAATGCTTCATGGCCCCTGTCATCAAAATGATCCATGCCCTCGTCATCAAAATGCTCCAGAACTCTTGTCATCACTATGCTCCATGCCCATGTCATCAAAATGCTGCATGGCCCCTGTCATCACAATGCTGCATGACCCCTGTCATCACAATGCTCCATGCCCGTATCATCACAATGCTCCATTACCCATGTCATCGTAGTGATCCATGACCCCTTTCATCACAATGCTGCATGACACCTGTCATCACAATGCTCCGTGGTCTTTGTCATCACAATGCTCCATGACCACTGTCATCACCATGCCCCATGACCCCATTCATCACAATGCTCCATAGCCCTTGTCATCACAATGCTCCATTAGCGCTGTCATCACAATGTTCCATGACTCTTGTCATCAAAATGCCTCATGATCCATTTAATCACAATGCTCCATGACTCCTTTCATCACATCCTCCATGATACTTGTCATTACACTGCCCCATGACCTCTTTCAGAACAATGCTCCATGATACCAGTCATCACAATGCTCCATGACCATTGTCGTCACAATGCTCCATGCCCCTTTCAACACAATGCTCCATGACAACTGTCATCACAATGCTCCATGGCCTTTGTCATCACAATTATACATGGCCCCTGTGATCACAGTGCTCCATGACCCCTTTCATCACAATGCTCCATGACCACTGTCATCACAATGCCCCATGACCCCTGTCATCACAATGCTCCATGGCCCCTGTCATTACAATGCTCCATGACCACTGTCATCACAATGTTCCATGATCGCTGTAATCACAATGACTCATGACACCTTTCCTCAGAAGGCTCCAGTACGCCTGTCATCACAATGCTCCAATGACCGTCTCATCACAATGCTCCATGATCCCTGTCAGCACAACGTTCCATGACAATTGTCATCACAATGCTCCATGACACCTGTCATCACAATGTTGCCTGCCCATGTCATCAAAATGCTCCATGTCCCCTGTAATCACAATGTTCCATTACACCTGTCTTCACAATGTTCCCTGCCCATGTCATCACAATGCTCCATTACCAATGTAATCAAAATGTTCGCCTGCCCTTGTCATCAAAATGCTCCATGGCCCCTTTAATCACAATGCTCCATGAACCCTGTCATCACAATGTTCCATGACAGTTGTCATCACAATGCTCCATGACCCTGTAATCACAATGCTCCATGCCCTTGTCATCACAATGCTCCAGAACTCTTGTCATCATAATGATGAATGCTCGTGTCATCACAAAGCTCCATGATACTTGTCATCACAATGTTCCATGGCCTTGTCATTACAATACTCCATGGCCCCTGTCATCACAGTGCTCCATGATACCTTTTATCACAATTCTAGATGACCACTGTCATCACAATGCCCCAAGACACATGTCATCACAATTCGCCATGGCCCTTGCCATCACAATGCTCCATGACCCGTGTCATCACAATGGTCCAGGACACTTTTCATCACAATGATCCATGACCCCTGTCATCACACTGCTCCATGGCGTATGCATTCAAAATGCTCCATGGCCCCTGTAATCACATTGCTCCATGATCCCTTTCATCACGATGTTCTATGACCACTCTCATCACAATACCCCATGACGCCTATCATCATAATGCTCCAAGGCCCCTCTCATCACAATGCTCCATGAACCCTGTCATCACAATGTTCCATGACACTTGTCATCACAGTGCTCCATGAACCCCTGTCATCACAATATTCACTGCCCATGTAATCACAATGCTCCTGGTCCCCTGTAATCACAATGCTCCATACACTTTTCATCACAATGCTCCAGAACTCTTGTCATCATAATGCTGCATGCCCGTGTCATCACAGTGCTCCATGTCCACTTTCATCACAATGCTCCTTGACCCCTGTCATCACAATGCTCCATGGCCTATGTATTCACAATGCTCCATGGCCCCTGTAATCACATTGCTCCATGATCCTTTTCATCACAATGCTCTATGACCACTGTCATCACAATGCCACATGACACCTGTCATCACATTGCTCTATAGCCCCTGTCAGCACAATGTTCCATGACAGGTATCATCACAATGATACAAGACTGCTGTCATCAGAATGTTCCCTGCTCTTGTCATCTCAATGCTCCCTGGCCCCTGTTATCACAATGCTCCATGTCCATATCATCACAATGCTCCATTACACATGTCATCGTAGTGATCCATGACCCCTTTCATCACAATGCTGCATGACACCTGTCATCACAATGCTCCATAGCCCTTGTCATCACAATGCTCCATTAGCCCTGTCATCACAATGTTCCATGACTCTTGTCATCAAAATGCCTCATGATCCATTTAATCACAATGCTCCATGACTCCTTTCATCACATCCTCCATGATACTTGTCATTACACTGCCCCATGACCTTTTTCAGAACAATGCTCCATGATACCAGTCATCACAATGCTCCATGACCATTGTCGTCACAATGCTCCATGCCCCTTTCAACACAATGCCCCATGACACCTGTCATCACAATTCGCCATCGCACTTGTCATCACAATGCTCCATGAACCCTGTCATCACAATGTTCCATGACAGTTGTCATCACAATGCTCCATGACCCTGTAATCACAATGCTCCATGCCCTTGTCATCACAATGCTCCAGAACTCTTGTCATCATAATGATGAATGCTCGTGTCATCACAAAGCTCCATGATACTTGTCATCACAATGTTCCATTGCCTTGTCATTACAATACTCCATGGCCCCTGTCATCACAGTGCTCCATGATACCTTTTATCACAATTCTAGATGACCACTGTCATCACAATGCCCCAAGACACATGTCATAACAATTCGCCATGGCCCTTGCCATCACAATGCTCCATGACCAGTGTCATCACAATGGTCCAGGACACTTGTCATCACAATGATCCATGACCACTTACATCACAATGCTCCTTGACTCCTGTCATCACAATGCTCCATAGCCTATGCATTCGCAATGCTACATGGTCCCTGTAATCACATTGCTCCATGATCCATTTCATCACAATGCTCTATGACCACTGTCATTACAATGCCACATTATACCTGTCATCACAATGCTCCATGGCCCCTGTCAGCACAATGTTCCATGACAGATGTCATCACTATCCTCCATGGTCCCTGTAATCACAATGCTCCATTCCCTTGTCAACGCAATGCTCCAGAACTCTTGTCATCATAATGCTCCATGCCCGTCTCATCACAATTCTCCATGACACTTTTCATTAAAATGCTCCATGGCCTTTATCATCACAATGCTCCATGGCCCCTGTTATCACATTGATCCATTGTACCTTTCATCACAATGCTAGATAACCTCTGTCATCACAATGCCCGATGACACCTGTCATCAGAATTGGCCATGGCCCTTGTCATCACAATGCTCCATGCCCTTGTCAACGCAATGCTCCAGAACTCTTGGCATCATAATGCTCCATGCCCGTCTCATCACAATTCTCCATGACACTTTTCATTAAAATGCTCCATGGCCTTTATCATCACAATGCTCCATGGCCCCTGTTATCACAGTGATCCATGGTACCTTTCATCACAATGCTAGATAACCTCTGTCATCACAATGCCCGATGACACCTGTCATCAGAATTGGCCATGGCCCTTGTCATCACAATGCTCCATGCCCTTGTCAACGCAATGCTCCAGAACTCTTGGCATCATAATGCTCCATGCCCGTCTCATCACAATGCTCCATGACACTTGTCATCAAAATGCTCCATGGCCTTTGTCATCACAATGCTCCATGGCCCCTGTTATCACAGTGCTCCATGTTACCTTTCCTCATAATTCTCGATGACCACTGTCATCACAATGCCCCATGACACCTGTCATCACAATTCGCCATGGCCCTTGTCATCACAATGCTCCATGATCCATGTCATCACAATGTTCCTGGACACTTATCATCACAATGAACTATGACCACATTCATCACAATGCTCCATGACCCCTGTCATCACACTGCTCCATGGCCTATGCATTCAAAATGCTCCATGGCCCCTGTAATCACATTGCTCCATGATCCCTTTCATCACAATGCTCCAAGACCGCTGTCATCACAAGGCCCCATGACGCGTATCATCATAATGCTCCAAGGCCCCTCTCATCACAATGCTCCATGAACCCTGTCATCACAATGTTCCATGACACTTGTCATCACAGTGCTCCATGAACCCCTGTCATCACAATATTCACTGCCCATGTAATCACAATGCTCCTGGTCTCCTGTAATCACAGTGCTCCATACCCTTTTCATCACAATGCTCCAGAACTCTTGTCATCATAATGCTCCATGCCCGTGTCATCACAATGCTTGAAGAACCTTGTCATCACAATGCTCCATGAACCGTGTCATCACAAGGTTCCAGGACCCTTGTCATCACAATGATCCATGACCCCTGTCATCTCAATGCTCCATGATCTTTGTATTCACAATGCTCCCTGGCCCCTATAATTGCGGTGATCCATGACCCCTGTCATCACAATGCTCCCTGGTATATTTCATCACAATTCTAGATGACCACTGTCATCACAGTGCTCCACGGCCCCTGTCGTCAGAGTCCTCCATGATACCTTTCATTACAATTCTACATGACCACTGTCATCACAATGCCCCATGACACCTGTCATCACAATTCGCCATGGCACTTGTCATCACAAAGCTCCATGAACCATGTCATCACAATGTTCATGGACACTTGTCATCACAATGCTCCATGACAACTTACATCACAATGCTCCTTGACCCCTGTCATTTCATTGCTCCATGGCCTATGCATTCACAATGCTCCATGGCCCCTGTAATCACATTGCTCCATGATCCCTTTCATCACAATGCTCCAAGACCGCTGTCATCACAATGCCCCATGACGCCTATCATCATAATGCTCCAAGGCCCCTCTCATCACAGTGCTCCATGATCCCTCTCATCACAATGTTCCATGACACTAGTCATCACAGTGCTCCATGACCCCTGTCATCACAATATTCACTGCCCATGTAATCACAATGCTCCTGGTCCCCTGTAATCACAATGCTCCATACCCTTTTCATCACAATGCTCCAGAACTCTTGTCATCATAATGCTGCATGCCCGTGTCATCACAGTGCTCCATGTCCACTTTCATCACAATGCTCCTTGACCCCTGTCATCACAATGCTCCATGGCCTATGTATTCACAATGCTCCATGGCCCCTGTAATCACATTGCTCCATGATCCTTTTCATCACAATGCTCTATGACCACTGTCATCACAATGCCACATGACACCTGTCATCACAATGCTCTATAGCCCCTGTCAGCACAATGTTCCATGACAGGTATCATCTCAATGATACAAGACTGCTGTCATCAGAATGTTCCCTGCTCTTGTCATCTCAATGCTCCCTGGCCCCTGTTATCACAATGCTCCATGTCCATATCATCACAATGCTCCATTACACATGTCATCGTAGTGATCCATGACCCCTTTCATCACAATGCTGCATGACACCTGTCATCACAATGCTCCATAGCCCTTGTCATCACAATGCTCCATTAGCCCTGTCATCACAATGTTCCATGACTCTTGTCATCAAAATGCCTCATGATCCATTTAATCACAATGCTCCATGACTCCTTTCATCACATCCTCCATGATACTTGTCATTACACTGCCCCATGACCTTTTTCAGAACAATGCTCCATGATACCAGTCATCACAATGCTCCATGACCATTGTCGTCACAATGCTCCATGCCCCATTCAACACAATGCCCCATGACACCTGTCATCACAATTCGCCATCGCACTTGTCATCACAATGCTCCATGAACCCTGTCATCACAATGTTCCATGACAGTTGTCATCACAATGTTCCATGACCCTGTAATCACAATGCTCCATGCCCTTGTCATCACAATGCTCCAGAACTCTTGTCATCATAATGATGAATGCTCGTGTCATCACAAAGCTCCATGATACTTGTCATCACAATGTTCCATTGCCTTGTCATTACAATACTCCATGGCTCCTGTCATCACAGTGCTCCATGATACCTTTTATCACAATTCTAGATGACCACTGTCATCACAATGCCCCAAGACACATGTCATAACAATTCGCCATGGCCCTTGCCATCACAATGCTCCATGACCCGTGTCATCACAATGGTCCCGGACACTTGTCATCACAATGATCCATGACCACTTACATCACAATGCTCCTTGACTCCTGTCATCACAATGCTCCATAGCCTATGCATTCGCAATGCTACATGGTCCCTGTAATCACATTGCTCCATGATCCATTTCATCACAATGCTCTATGACCACTGTCATTACAATGCCACATTATACCTGTCATCACAATGCTCCATGGCCCCTGTCAGCACAATGTTCCATGACAGATGTCATCACTATCCTCCATGGTCCCTGTAATCACAATGCTCCATTCCCTTGTCAACGCAATGCTCCAGAACTCTTGTCATCATAATGCTCCATGCCCGTCTCATCACAATTCTCCATGACACTTTTCATTAAAATGCTCCATGGCCTTTATCATCACAATGCTCCATGGCCCCTGTTATCACATTGATCCATTGTACCTTTCATCACAATGCTAGATAACCTCTGTCATCACAATGCCCGATGACACCTGTCATCAGAATTGGCCATGGCCCTTGTCATCACAATGCTCCATGCCCTTGTCAACGCAATGCTCCAGAACTCTTGGCATCATAATGCTCCATGCCCGTCTCATCACAATGCTCCATGACACTTGTCATCAAAATGCTCCATGGCGTTTGTCATCACAATGCTCCATGGCCCCTGTTATCACAGTGCTCCATGTTACCTTTCCTCATAATTCTCGATGACCACTGTCATCACAATGCCCCATGACACCTGTCATCACAATTCGCCATGGCCCTTGTCATCACAATGCTCCATGATCCATGTCATCACAATGTTCCTGGACACTTATCATCACAATGAACTATGACCACATTCATCACAATGCTCCATGACCCCTGTCATCACACTGCTCCATGGACTATGCATTCAAAATGCTCCATGGCCCCTGTAATCACATTGCTCCATGATCCCTTTCATCACAATGCTCCAAGACCGCTGTCATCACAAGGCCCCATGACGCGTATCATCATAATGCTCCAAGGCCCCTCTCATCACAATGCTCCATGAACCCTGTCATCACAATGTTCAATGACACTTGTCATCACAGTGCTCCATGAACCCCTGTCATCACAATATTCACTGCCCATGTAATCACAATGCTCCTGGTCTCCTGTAATCACAGTGCTCCATACCCTTTTCATCACAATGCTCCAGAACTCTTGTCATCATAATGCTCCATGCCCGTGTCATCACAATGCTTGAAGAACCTTGTCATCACAATGCTCCATGAACCGTGTCATCACAAGGTTCCAGGACCCTTGTCATCACAATGATCCATGACCCCTGTCATCTCAATGCTCCATGATCTTTGTATTCACAATGCTCCCTGGCCCCTATAATTGCGGTGATCCATGACCCCTGTCATCACAATGCTCCCTGGTATATTTCATCACAATTCTAGATGACCACTGTCATCACAGTGCTCCACGGCCCCTGTCGTCAGAGTCCTCCATGATACCGTTCATTACAATTCTACATGACCACTGTCATCACAATGCCCCATGACACCTGTCATCACAATTCGCCATGGCACTTGTCATCACAAAGCTCCATGAACCATGTCATCACAATGTTCATGGACACTTGTCATCACAATGCTCCATGACAACTTACATCACAATGCTCCTTGACCCCTGTCATTTCATTGCTCCATGGCCTATGCATTCACAATGCTCCATGGCCCCTGTAATCACATTGCTCCATGATCCCTTTCATCACAATGCTCCAAGACCGCTGTCATCACAATGCCCCATGACGCCTATCATCATAATGCTCCAAGGCCCCTCTCATCACAGTGCTCCATGATCCCTCTCATCACAATGTTCCATGACACTAGTCATCACAGTGCTCCATGACCCCTGTCATCACAATATTCACTGCCCATGTAATCACAATGCTCCTGGTCCCCTGTAATCACAATGCTCCATACTCTTTTCATCACAATGCTCCAGAACTCTTGTCATCATAATGCTGCATGCCCGTGTCATCACAGTGCTCCATGTCCACTTTCATCACAATGCTCCTTGACCCCTGTCATCACAATGCTCCATGGCCTATGTATTCACAATGCTCCATGGCCCCTGTAATCACATTGCTCCATGATCCTTTTCATCACAATGCTCTATGACCACTGTCATCACAATGCCACATGACACCTGTCATCACAATGCTCTATAGCCCCTGTCAGCACAATGTTCCATGACAGGTATCATCACAATGATACAAGACTGCTGTCATCAGAATGTTCCCTGCTCCTGTCATCTCAAAGCTCCCTGGCCCCTGTTATCACAATGCTCCATGTCCATATCATCACAATGCTCCATTACACATGTCATCGTAGTGATCCATGACCCCTTTCATCACAATGCTGCATGACACCTGTCATCACAATGCTCCATAGCCCTTGTCATCACAATGCTCCATTAGCCCTGTCATCACAATGTTCCATGACTCTTGTCATCAAAATGCCTCATGATCCATTTAATCACAATGCTCCATGACTCCTTTCATCACATCCTCCATGATACTTGTCATTACACTGCCCCATGACCTTTTTCAGAACAATGCTCCATGATACCAGTCATCACAATGCTCCATGACCATTGTCGTCACAATGCTCCATGCCCCTTTCAACACAATGCCCCATGACACCTGTCATCACAATTCGCCATCGCACTTGTCATCACAATGCTCCATGAACCCTGTCATCACAATGTTCCATGACAGTTGTCATCACAATGCTCCATGACCCTGTAATCACAATGCTCCATGCCCTTGTCATCACAATGCTCCAGAACTCTTGTCATCATAATGATGAATGCTCGTGTCATCACAAAGCTCCATGATACTTGTCATCACAATGTTCCATTGCCTTGTCATTACAATACTCCATGGCCCCTGTCATCACAGTGCTCCATGATACCTTTTATCACAATTCTAGATGACCACTGTCATCACAATGCCCCAAGACACATGTCATAACAATTCGCCATGGCCCTTGCCATCACAATGCTCCATGACCAGTGTCATCACAATGGTCCAGGACACTTGTCATCACAATGATCCATGACCACTTACATCACAATGCTCCTTGACTCCTGTCATCACAATGCTCCATAGCCTATGCATTCGCAATGCTACATGGTCCCTGTAATCACATTGCTCCATGATCCATTTCATCACAATGCTCTATGACCACTGTCATTACAATGCCACATTATACCTGTCATCACAATGCTCCATGGCCCCTGTCAGCACAATGTTCCATGACAGATGTCATCACTATCCTCCATGGTCCCTGTAATCACAATGCTCCATTCCCTTGTCAACGCAATGCTCCAGAACTCTTGTCATCATAATGCTCCATGCCCGTCTCATCACAATTCTCCATGACACTTTTCATTAAAATGCTCCATGGCCTTTATCATCACAATGCTCCATGGCCCCTGTTATCACATTGATCCATTGTACCTTTCATCACAATGCTAGATAACCTCTGTCATCACAATGCCCGATGACACCTGTCATCAGAATTGGCCATGGCCCTTGTCATCACAATGCTCCATGCCCTTGTCAACGCAATGCTCCAGAACTCTTGGCATCATAATGCTCCATGCCCGTCTCATCACAATTCTCCATGACACTTTTCATTAAAATGCTCCATGGCCTTTATCATCACAATGCTCCATGGCCCCTGTTATCACAGTGATCCATGGTACCTTTCATCACAATGCTAGATAACCTCTGTCATCACAATGCCCGATGACACCTGTCATCAGAATTGGCCATGGCCCTTGTCATCACAATGCTCCATGCCCTTGTCAACGCAATGCTCCAGAACTCTTGGCATCATAATGCTCCATGCCCGTCTCATCACAATGCTCCATGACACTTGTCATCAAAATGCTCCATGGCCTTTGTCATCACAATGCTCCATGGCCCCTGTTATCACAGTGCTCCATGTTACCTTTCCTCATAATTCTCGATGACCACTGTCATCACAATGCCCCATGACACCTGTCATCACAATTCGCCATGGCCCTTGTCATCACAATGCTCCATGATCCATGTCATCACAATGTTCCTGGACACTTATCATCACAATGAACTATGACCACATTCATCACAATGCTCCATGACCCCTGTCATCACACTGCTCCATGGCCTATGCATTCAAAATGCTCCATGGCCCCTGTAATCACATTGCTCCATGATCCCTTTCATCACAATGCTCCAAGACCGCTGTCATCACAAGGCCCCATGACGCGTATCATCATAATGCTCCAAGGCCCCTCTCATCACAATGCTCCATGAACCCTGTCATCACAATGTTCCATGACACTTGTCATCACAGTGCTCCATGAACCCCTGTCATCACAATATTCACTGCCCATGTAATCACAATGCTCCTGGTCTCCTGTAATCACAGTGCTCCATACCCTTTTCATCACAATGCTCCAGAACTCTTGTCATCATAATGCTCCATGCCCGTGTCATCACAATGCTTGAAGAACCTTGTCATCACAATGCTCCATGAACCGTGTCATCACAAGGTTCCAGGACCCTTGTCATCACAATGATCCATGACCCCTGTCATCTCAATGCTCCATGATCTTTGTATTCACAATGCTCCCTGGCCCCTATAATTGCGGTGATCCATGACCCCTGTCATCACAATGCTCCCTGGTATATTTCATCACAATTCTAGATGACCACTGTCATCACAGTGCTCCACGGCCCCTGTCGTCAGAGTCCTCCATGATACCTTTCATTACAATTCTACATGACCACTGTCATCACAATGCCCCATGACACCTGTCATCACAATTCGCCATGGCACTTGTCATCACAAAGCTCCATGAACCATGTCATCACAATGTTCATGGACACTTGTCATCACAATGCTCCATGACAACTTACATCACAATGCTCCTTGACCCCTGTCATTTCATTGCTCCATGGCCTATGCATTCACAATGCTCCATGGCCCCTGTAATCACATTGCTCCATGATCCCTTTCATCACAATGCTCCAAGACCGCTGTCATCACAATGCCCCATGACGCCTATCATCATAATGCTCCAAGGCCCCTCTCATCACAGTGCTCCATGATCCCTCTCATCACAATGTTCCATGACACTAGTCATCACAGTGCTCCATGACCCCTGTCATCACAATATTCACTGCCCATGTAATCACAATGCTCCTGGTCCCCTGTAATCACAATGCTCCATACCCTTTTCATCACAATGCTCCAGAACTCTTGTCATCATAATGCTGCATGCCCGTGTCATCACAGTGCTCCATGTCCACTTTCATCACAATGCTCCTTGACCCCTGTCATCACAATGCTCCATGGCCCATGTATTCACAATGCTCCATGGCCCCTGTAATCACATTGCTCCATGATCCTTTTCATCACAATGCTCTATGACCACTGTCATCACAATGCCACATGACACCTGTCATCACAATGCTCTATAGCCCCTGTCAGCACAATGTTCCATGACAGGTATCATCTCAATGATACAAGACTGCTGTCATCAGAATGTTCCCTGCTCTTGTCATCTCAATGCTCCCTGGCCCCTGTTATCACAATGCTCCATGTCCATATCATCACAATGCTCCATTACACATGTCATCGTAGTGATCCATGACCCCTTTCATCACAATGCTGCATGACACCTGTCATCACAATGCTCCATAGCCCTTGTCATCACAATGCTCCATTAGCCCTGTCATCACAATGTTCCATGACTCTTGTCATCAAAATGCCTCATGATCCATTTAATCACAATGCTCCATGACTCCTTTCATCACATCCTCCATGATACTTGTCATTACACTGCCCCATGACCTTTTTCAGAACAATGCTCCATGATACCAGTCATCACAATGCTCCATGACCATTGTCGTCACAATGCTCCATGCCCCATTCAACACAATGCCCCATGACACCTGTCATCACAATTCGCCATCGCACTTGTCATCACAATGCTCCATGAACCCTGTCATCACAATGTTCCATGACAGTTGTCATCACAATGTTCCATGACCCTGTAATCACAATGCTCCATGCCCTTGTCATCACAATGCTCCAGAACTCTTGTCATCATAATGATGAATGCTCGTGTCATCACAAAGCTCCATGATACTTGTCATCACAATGTTCCATTGCCTTGTCATTACAATACTCCATGGCTCCTGTCATCACAGTGCTCCATGATACCTTTTATCACAATTCTAGATGACCACTGTCATCACAATGCCCCAAGACACATGTCATAACAATTCGCCATGGCCCTTGCCATCACAATGCTCCATGACCCGTGTCATCACAATGGTCCCGGACACTTGTCATCACAATGATCCATGACCACTTACATCACAATGCTCCTTGACTCCTGTCATCACAATGCTCCATAGCCTATGCATTCGCAATGCTACATGGTCCCTGTAATCACATTGCTCCATGATCCATTTCATCACAATGCTCTATGACCACTGTCATTACAATGCCACATTATACCTGTCATCACAATGCTCCATGGCCCCTGTCAGCACAATGTTCCATGACAGATGTCATCACTATCCTCCATGGTCCCTGTAATCACAATGCTCCATTCCCTTGTCAACGCAATGCTCCAGAACTCTTGTCATCATAATGCTCCATGCCCGTCTCATCACAATTCTCCATGACACTCTTCATTAAAATGCTCCATGGCCTTTATCATCACAATGCTCCATGGCCCCTGTTATCACATTGATCCATTGTACCTTTCATCACAATGCTAGATAACCTCTGTCATCACAATGCCCGATGACACCTGTCATCAGAATTGGCCATGGCCCTTGTCATCACAATGCTCCATGCCCTTGTCAACGCAATGCTCCAGAACTCTTGGCATCATAATGCTCCATGCCCGTCTCATCACAATGCTCCATGACACTTGTCATCAAAATGCTCCATGGCGTTTGTCATCACAATGCTCCATGGCCCCTGTTATCACAGTGCTCCATGTTACCTTTCCTCATAATTCTCGATGACCACTGTCATCACAATGCCCCATGACACCTGTCATCACAATTCGCCATGGCCCTTGTCATCACAATGCTCCATGATCCATGTCATCACAATGTTCCTGGACACTTATCATCACAATGAACTATGACCACATTCATCACAATGCTCCATGACCCCTGTCATCACACTGCTCCATGGACTATGCATTCAAAATGCTCCATGGCCCCTGTAATCACATTGCTCCATGATCCCTTTCATCACAATGCTCCAAGACCGCTGTCATCACAAGGCCCCATGACGCGTATCATCATAATGCTCCAAGGCCCCTCTCATCACAATGCTCCATGAACCCTGTCATCACAATGTTCAATGACACTTGTCATCACAGTGCTCCATGAACCCCTGTCATCACAATATTCACTGCCCATGTAATCACAATGCTCCTGGTCTCCTGTAATCACAGTGCTCCATACCCTTTTCATCACAATGCTCCAGAACTCTTGTCATCATAATGCTCCATGCCCGTGTCATCACAATGCTTGAAGAACCTTGTCATCACAATGCTCCATGAACCGTGTCATCACAAGGTTCCAGGACCCTTGTCATCACAATGATCCATGACCCCTGTCATCTCAATGCTCCATGATCTTTGTATTCACAATGCTCCCTGGCCCCTATAATTGCGGTGATCCATGACCCCTGTCATCACAATGCTCCCTGGTATATTTCATCACAATTCTAGATGACCACTGTCATCACAGTGCTCCACGGCCCCTGTCGTCAGAGTCCTCCATGATACCGTTCATTACAATTCTACATGACCACTGTCATCACAATGCCCCATGACACCTGTCATCACAATTCGCCATGGCACTTGTCATCACAAAGCTCCATGAACCATGTCATCACAATGTTCATGGACACTTGTCATCACAATGCTCCATGACAACTTACATCACAATGCTCCTTGACCCCTGTCATTTCATTGCTCCATGGCCTATGCATTCACAATGCTCCATGGCCCCTGTAATCACATTGCTCCATGATCCCTTTCATCACAATGCTCCAAGACCGCTGTCATCACAATGCCCCATGACGCCTATCATCATAATGCTCCAAGGCCCCTCTCATCACAGTGCTCCATGATCCCTCTCATCACAATGTTCCATGACACTAGTCATCACAGTGCTCCATGACCCCTGTCATCACAATATTCACTGCCCATGTAATCACAATGCTCCTGGTCCCCTGTAATCACAATGCTCCATACTCTTTTCATCACAATGCTCCAGAACTCTTGTCATCATAATGCTGCATGCCCGTGTCATCACAGTGCTCCATGTCCACTTTCATCACAATGCTCCTTGACCCCTGTCATCACAATGCTCCATGGCCTATGTATTCACAATGCTCCATGGCCCCTGTAATCACATTGCTCCATGATCCTTTTCATCACAATGCTCTATGACCACTGTCATCACAATGCCACATGACACCTGTCATCACAATGCTCTATAGCCCCTGTCAGCACAATGTTCCATGACAGGTATCATCACAATGATACAAGACTGCTGTCATCAGAATGTTCCCTGCTCTTGTCATCTCAATGCTCCCTGGCCCCTGTTATCACAATGCTCCATGTCCATATCATCACAATGCTCCATTACACATGTCATCGTAGTGATCCATGACCCCTTTCATCACAATGCTGCATGACACCTGTCATCACAATGCTCCATAGCCCTTGTCATCACAATGCTCCATTAGCCCTGTCATCACAATGTTCCATGACTCTTGTCATCAAAATGCCTCATGATCCATTTAATCACAATGCTCCATGACTCCTTTCATCACATCCTCCATGATACTTGTCATTACACTGCCCCATGACCTTTTTCAGAACAATGCTCCATGATACCAGTCATCACAATGCTCCATGACCATTGTCGTCACAATGCTCCATGCCCCATTCAACACAATGCCCCATGACACCTGTCATCACAATTCGCCATCGCACTTGTCATCACAATGCTCCATGAACCATGTCATCACAATGTTCATGGACAATAGTCATGACAATGCTCCATGACAACTTACATCACAATGCTCCTTGACCCCTGTCATTTCATTGCTCCATGGCCTATGCATTCACAATGCTCCATGGTCCCTGTAATCACAATGCTCCATACCCTTGTCATCGCAATGCTCCAGATCACTTCTCATCATAATGCTCCATGCCCGTGTCATCACAATGCTCCATGGCCCCTGTCATCACAGTGCTCCGTGATACCTTTCATCATAATGATAGATGACCACTGTCATCACAATGCTCCATGACACCTGTCATCAGAATTGGCCATGGCCCTTGTCATCACAATGCTCCAGGACACTTGTCTTCACAATGTTCCATGGCGCATTTCATCACAATGCTCCATGACCACTTTCATCAAATTGCTCCATGATGCCTGTCATCACAATGCTCCATGGCCTTTGTCATCAAAATTCTACATGGCCCCTGTAATAACAGTGCTTCAGGACAACTTTTATCACAATGCTCCATGACCACTCTCATCACAATGCCAGATAAGACCTTTCATGACAATGCTCCATGGCCCTTGTCATCACAATATTCTATGACTTCTGTCATCACAATGCTCCATGCCCCTGTCATCACAATGCCCCATCACCCCTGCTATTACAATGCTCCATGACCCCTGTCGTCGCAATGCTCTGAAACCCTTGTCATCACAATATTCCATGATCCGTGTAATCACGATGATCCATGAACCATTTCTGTACAATGCTCCAGTACCCCTTTCATTAAAATGCTCCATGGCACTTGTCATCAGAATGCTCCAGGAACCCTTCCATCACAATAATCCATGACCCGTTTCCTCACAATTCTCCAGGACCGCTTTCATCACAATGCTCCATTCCCTTGTCATCTCAATGCTTCATGGCCCCTGTCATCAAAATGATCCATGCCCTCGTCATCAAAATGCTCCAGAACTCTTGTCATCACTATGCTCCATGCCCATGTCATCAAAATGCTGCATGGCCCCTGTCATCACAATGCTGCATGACCCCTGTCATCACAATGCTCCATGCCCGTATCATCACAATGCTCCATTACCCATGTCATCGTAGTGATCCATGACCCCTTTCATCACAATGCTGCATGACACCTGTCATCACAATGCTCCGTGGTCTTTGTCATCACAATGCTCCATGACCACTGTCATCACCATGCCCCATGACCCCATTCATCACAATGCTCCATAGCCCTTGTCATCACAATGCTCCATTAGCCCTGTCATCACAATGTTCCATGACTCTTGTCATCAAAATGCCTCATGATCCATTTAATCACAATGCTCCATGACTCCTTTCATCACATCCTCCATGATACTTGTCATTACACTGCCCCATGACCTCTTTCAGAACAATGCTCCATGATACCAGTCATCACAATGCTCCATGACCATTGTCGTCACAATGCTCCATGCCCCTTTCAACACAATGCTCCATGACAACTGTCATCACAATGCTCCATGGCCTTTGTCATCACAATTATACATGGCCCCTGTGATCACAGTGCTCCATGACCCCTTTCATCACAATGCTCCATGACCACTGTCATCACAATGCCCCATGACCCCTGTCATCACAATGCTCCATGGCCCCTGTCATTACAATGCTCCATGACCACTGTCATCACAATGTTCCATGATCGCTGTAATCACGACTCATGACACCTTTCCTCAGAAGGCTCCAGTACGCCTGTCATCACAATGCTCCAATGACCGTCTCATCACAATGCTCCATGATCCCTGTCAGCACAACGTTCCATGACAATTGTCATCACAATGCTCCATGACACCTGTCATCACAATGTTGCCTGCCCATGTCATCAAAATGCTCCATGTCCCCTGTAATCACAATGTTCCATTACACCTGTCTTCACAATGTTCCCTGCCCATGTCATCACAATGCTCCATTACCAATGTAATCAAAATGTTCGCCTGCCCTTGTCATCAAAATGCTCCATGGCCCCTTTAATCACAATGCTCCATGAACCCTGTCATCACAATGTTCCATGACAGTTGTCATCACAATGCTCCATGACCCTGTAATCACAATGCTCCATGCCCTTGTCATCACAATGCTCCAGAACTCTTGTCATCATAATGATGAATGCTCGTGTCATCACAAAGCTCCATGATACTTGTCATCACAATGTTCCATGGCCTTGTCATTACAATACTCCATGGCCCCTGTCATCACAGTGCTCCATGATACCTTTTATCACAATTCTAGATGACCACTGTCATCACAATGCCCCAAGACACATGTCATCACAATTCGCCATGGCCCTTGCCATCACAATGCTCCATGACCCGTGTCATCACAATGGTCCAGGACACTTTTCATCACAATGATCCATGACCCCTGTCATCACACTGCTCCATGGCCTATGCATTCAAAATGCTCCATGGCCCCTGTAATCACATTGCTCCATGATCCCTTTCATCACGATGTTCTATGACCACTCTCATCACAATACCCCATGACGCCTATCATCATAATGCTCCAAGGCCCCTCTCATCACAATGCTCCATGAACCCTGTCATCACAATGTTCCATGACACTTGTCATCACAGTGCTCCATGAACCCCTGTCATCACAATATTCACTGCCCATGTAATCACAATGCTCCTGGTCCCCTGTAATCACAATGCTCCATACCCTTTTCATCACAATGCTCCAGAACTCTTGTCATCATAATGCTGCATGCCCGTGTCATCACAGTGCTCCATGTCCACTTTCATCACAATGCTCCTTGACCCCTGTCATCACAATGCTCCATGGCCTATGTATTCACAATGCTCCATGGCCCCTGTAATCACATTGCTCCATGATCCTTTTCATCACAATGCTCTATGACCACTGTCATCACAATGCCACATGACACCTGTCATCACATTGCTCTATAGCCCCTGTCAGCACAATGTTCCATGACAGGTATCATCACAATGATACAAGACTGCTGTCATCAGAATGTTCCCTGCTCTTGTCATCTCAATGCTCCCTGGCCCCTGTTATCACAATGCTCCATGTCCATATCATCACAATGCTCCATTACACATGTCATCGTAGTGATCCATGACCCCTTTCATCACAATGCTGCATGACACCTGTCATCACAATGCTCCATAGCCCTTGTCATCACAATGCTCCATTAGCCCTGTCATCACAATGTTCCATGACTCTTGTCATCAAAATGCCTCATGATCCATTTAATCACAATGCTCCATGACTCCTTTCATCACATCTTCCATGATACTTGTCATTACACTGCCCCATGACCTTTTTCAGAACAATGCTCCATGATACCAGTCATCACAATGCTCTATGACCATTGTCGTCACAATGCTCCATGCCCCTTTCAACACAATGCCCCATGACACCTGTCATCACAATTCGCCATCGCACTTGTCATCACAATGCTCCATGAACCCTGTCATCACAATGTTCCATGACAGTTGTCATCACAATGCTCCATGACCCTGTAATCACAATGCTCCATGCCCTTGTCATCACAATGCTCCAGAACTCTTGTCATCATAATGATGAATGCTCGTGTCATCACAAAGCTCCATGATACTTGTCATCACAATGTTCCATTGCCTTGTCATTACAATACTCCATGGCCCCTGTCATCACAGTGCTCCATGATACCTTTTATCACAATTCTAGATGACCACTGTCATCACAATGCCCCAAGACACATGTCATCACAATTCGCCATGGCCCTTGCCATCACAATGCTCCATGACCCGTGTCATCACAATGGTCCAGGACACTTGTCATCACAATGATCCATGACCACTTACATCACAATGCTCCTTGACTCCTGTCATCACAATGCTCCATAGCCTATGCATTCGCAATGCTACATGGTCCCTGTAATCACATTGCTCCATGATCCATTTCATCACAATGCTCTATGACCACTGTCATTACAATGCCACATTATACCTGTCATCACAATGCTCCATGGCCCCTGTCAGCACAATGTTCCATGACAGATGTCATCACTATCCTCCATGGTCCCTGTAATCACAATGCTCCATTCCCTTGTCAACGCAATGCTCCAGAACTCTTGTCATCATAATGCTCCATGCCCGTCTCATCACAATTCTCCATGACACTTTTCATTAAAATGCTCCATGGCCTTTATCATCACAATGCTCCATGGCCCCTGTTATCACATTGATCCATTGTACCTTTCATCACAATGCTAGATAACCTCTGTCATCACAATGCCCGATGACACCTGTCATCAGAATTGGCCATGGCCCTTGTCATCACAATGCTCCATGCCCTTGTCAACGCAATGCTCCAGAACTCTTGGCATCATAATGCTCCATGCCCGTCTCATCACAATGCTCCATGACACTTGTCATCAAAATGCTCCATGGCGTTTGTCATCACAATGCTCCATGGCCCCTGTTATCACAGTGCTCCATGTTACCTTTCCTCATAATTCTCGATGACCACTGTCATCACAATGCCCCATGACACCTGTCATCACAATTCGCCATGGCCCTTGTCATCACAATGCTCCATGATCCATGTCATCACAATGTTCCTGGACACTTATCATCACAATGAACTATGACCACATTCATCACAATGCTCCATGACCCCTGTCATCACACTGCTCCATGGACTATGCATTCAAAATGCTCCATGGCCCCTGTAATCACATTGCTCCATGATCCCTTTCATCACAATGTTCTATGACCACTCTCATCACGATACCCCATGACGCCTATCATCATAATGCTCCAAGGCCCCTCTCATCACAATGCTCCATGATCCCTCTCATCACAATGTTCCATGACACTAGTCATCACAGTGCTCCATGACCCCTGTCATCACAATATTCACTGCCCATGTAATCACAATGCTCCTGGTCCCCTGTAATCACAATGCTCCATACCCTTGTCATCACAATGCTCCAGAACTCTTGTCATCATAATGCTCCATTCCCTTGTCATCACAGTTCTCCATGACCACTTTCATCACCATGCTCTATGACCACTGTCATCACAATGCCACATGACACCTGTCATCACAATGCTCTATAGCCCCTGTCAGCACAATGTTCCATGACAGGTATCATCACAATGATCCATGACTGCTGTCATCACAATGTTCCCTGCCCTTGTCATTCTCAATGCTCCCTGGCTCCTGTCATCACAATGCTCCATGCTCATATCATCACAATGCTCCATTACCCATGTCATCGATGTGATCCATGACCCCTTTCATCACAATGCTCCATGACCCCAGTCATCACAATGCTCCATAGCCCTTGTCATCACAATGCTCCATTAGCCCTGTCATCACAATGTTCCATGACTCTTGTCATCAAAATGCCTCATGATCCATTTAATCACAATGCTCCATGACTCCTTTCATCACATCCTCCATGATACTTGTCATTACACTGCCCCATGACCTTTTTCAGAACAATGCTCCATGATACCAGTCATCACAATGCTCCATGACCATTGTCGTCACAATGCTCCATGCCCCTTTCAACACAATGCTCCATGACAACTGTCATCACAATGCTCCATGGTCTTTGTCATCACAATTATACATGGCCCCTGTGATCACAGTGCTCCATGACCCCTTTCATCACAATGCTCCATGACCACTGTCATCACAATGCCCCATGACCCCTGTCATCACAATGCTCCATGGCCCCTGTCATTACAATGCTCCATGACCACTGTCATCACAATGTTCCATGACAGATGTCACCACTATCCTCCATGGTCCCTGTAATCACAATGCTCCATTCCCTTGTCAACGCAATGCTCCAGAACTCTTGTCATCATAATGCTCCATGCCCGTCTCATCACAATTCTCCATGACACTTTTCATTAAAATGCTCCATGGTCTTTATCATCACAATGCTCCATGGCCCCTGTTATCACATTGATCCATTGTACCTTTCATCACAATGCTAGATAACCTCTGTCATCACAATGCCCGATGACACCTGTCATCAGAATTGGCCATGGCCCTTGTCATCACAATGCTCCATGCCCTTGTCACCACAATGCTCCAGAACTCTGGGCATCATAATGCTCCATGCCCGTCTCATCACAATGCTACATGACACTTGTCATCAAAATGCTCCATGGCCTTTGTCATCACAATGCTCCATGGCCCCTGTTATCACAGTGCTCCATGTTACCTTTCATCACAATTCTAGATGACCACTGTCATCACAATGCCCCATGACACCTGTCATCACAATTCGCCATGGCCCTTGTCATCACAATGCTCCATGATCCATGTCATCACAATGTTCCTGGACACTTATCATCACAATGAACTATGACCACATTCATCACAATGCTCCATGACCCCTGTCATCACACTGCTCCATGGCCTATGCATTCAAAATGCTCCATGGCCCCTGTAATCACATTGCTCCATGATCCCTTTCATCACAATGCTCCAAGACCGCTGTCATCACAAGGCCCCATGACGCGTATCATCATAATGCTCCAAGGCCCCTCTCATCACAATGCTCCATGAACCCTGTCATCACAATGTTCCATGACACTTGTCATCACAGTGCTCCATGAACCCCTGTCATCACAATATTCACTGCCCATGTAATCACAATGCTCCTGGTCTCCTGTAATCACAGTGCTCCATACCCTTTTCATCACAATGCTCCAGAACTCTTGTCATCATAATGCTCCATGCCCGTGTCATCACAATGCTTGAAGAACCTTGTCATCACAATGCTCCATGAACCGTGTCATCACAAGGTTCCAGGACCCTTGTCATCACAATGATCCATGACCCCTGTCATCTCAATGCTCCATGATCTTTGTATTCACAATGCTCCCTGGCCCCTATAATTGCGGTGATCCATGACCCCTGTCATCACAATGCTCCCTGGTATATTTCATCACAATTCTAGATGACCACTGTCATCACAGTGCTCCACGGCCCCTGTCGTCAGAGTCCTCCATGATACCTTTCATTACAATTCTACATGACCACTGTCATCACAATGCCCCATGACACCTGTCATCACAATTCGCCATGGCACTTGTCATCACAAAGCTCCATGAACCATGTCATCACAATGTTCATGGACACTTGTCATCACAATGCTCCATGACAACTTACATCACAATGCTCCTTGACCCCTGTCATTTCATTGCTCCATGGCCTATGCATTCACAATGCTCCATGGCCCCTGTAATCACATTGCTCCATGATCCCTTTCATCACAATGCTCCAAGACCGCTGTCATCACAATGCCCCATGACGCCTATCATCATAATGCTCCAAGGCCCCTCTCATCACAGTGCTCCATGATCCCTCTCATCACAATGTTCCATGACACTAGTCATCACAGTGCTCCATGACCCCTGTCATCACAATATTCACTGCCCATGTAATCACAATGCTCCTGGTCCCCTGTAATCACAATGCTCCATACCCTTTTCATCACAATGCTCCAGAACTCTTGTCATCATAATGCTGCATGCCCGTGTCATCACAGTGCTCCATGTCCACTTTCATCACAATGCTCCTTGACCCCTGTCATCACAATGCTCCATGGCCTATGTATTCACAATGCTCCATGGCCCCTGTAATCACATTGCTCCATGATCCTTTTCATCACAATGCTCTATGACCACTGTCATCACAATGCCACATGACACCTGTCATCACAATGCTCTATAGCCCCTGTCAGCACAATGTTCCATGACAGGTATCATCACAATGATACAAGACTGCTGTCATCAGAATGTTCCCTGCTCTTGTCATCTCAATGCTCCCTTGCCCCTGTCATCAAAATGATCCATGCCCTCGTCATCAAAATGCTCCAGAACTCTTGTCATCACTATGCTCCATGCCCATGTCATCAAAATGCTGCATGGCCCCTGTCATCACAATGCCGCATGACACCTGTCATCACAATTCGCCATGGCACTTGTCATCACAATGCTCCATGAACCATGTCATCACAATGTTCATGGACAATAGTCATGACAATGCTCCATGACAACTTACATCACAATGCTCCTTGACCCCTGTCATTTCATTGCTCCATGGCCTATGCATTCACAATGCTCCATGGTCCCTGTAATCACAATGCTCCATACCCTTGTCATCGCAATGCTCCAGATCACTTCTCATCATAATGCTCCATGCCCGTGTCATCACAATGCTCCATGGCCCCTGTCATCACAGTGCTCCGTGATACCTTTCATCATAATGATAGATGACCACTGTCATCACAATGCTCCATGACACCTGTCATCAGAATTGGCCATGGCCCTTGTCATCACAATGCTCCAGGACACTTGTCTTCACAATGTTCCATGGCGCATTTCATCACAATGCTCCATGACCACTTTCATCAAATTGCTCCATGATGCCTGTCATCACAATGCTCCATGGCCTTTGTCATCAAAATTCTACATGGCCCCTGTAATAACAGTGCTTCAGGACAACTTTTATCACAATGCTCCATGACCACTCTCATCACAATGCCAGATAAGACCTTTCATGACAATGCTCCATGGCCCTTGTCATCACAATATTCTATGACTTCTGTCATCACAATGCTCCATGGCCCTGTCATCACAATGCCCCATCACCCCTGCTATTACAATGCTCCATGACCCCTGTCGTCGCAATGCTCCGAAACCCTTGTCATCACAATATTCCATGATCCGTGTAATCACGATGATCCATGAACCATTTCTGTACAATGCTCCAGTACCCCTTTCATTAAAATGCTCCATGGCACTTGTCATCAGAATGCTCCAGGAACCCTTCCATCACAATAATCCATGACCCGTTTCCTCACAATTCTCCAGGACCGCTTTCATCACAATGCTCCATTCCCTTGTCATCTCAATGCTTCATGGCCCCTGTCATCACAATGATCCATGCCCTCGTCATCAAAATGCTCCAGAACTCTTGTCATCACTATGCTCCATGCCCATGTCATCAAAATGCTGCATGGCCCCTGTCATCACAATGCTGCATGACCCCTGTCATCACAATGCTCCATGCCCGTATCATCACAATGCTCCATTACCCATGTCATCGTAGTGATCCATGACCCCTTACATCACAATGCTGCATGACACCTGTCATCACAATGCTCCGTGGTCTTTGTCATCACAATGCTCCATGACCACTGTCATCACCATGCCCCATGACCCCATTCATCACAATGCTCCATAGCCCTTGTCATCACAATGCTCCATTAGCGCTGTCATCACAATGTTCCATGACTCTTGTCATCAAAATGCCTCATGATCCATTTAATCACAATGCTCCATGACTCCTTTCATCACATCCTCCATGATACTTGGCATTACACTGCCCCATGACCTCTTTCAGAACAATGCTCCATGATACCAGTCATCACAATGCTCCATGACCATTGTCGTCACAATGCTCCATGCCCCTTTCAACACAATGCTCCATGACAACTGTCATCACAATGCTCCATGGCCTTTGTCATCACAATTATACATGGCCCCTGTGATCACAGTGCTCCATGACCCCTTTCATCACAATGCTCCATGACCACTGTCATCACAATGCCCCATGACCCCTGTCATCACAATGCTCCATGGCCCCTGTCATTACAATGCTCCATGACCACTGTCATCACAATGTTCCATGATCGCTGTAATCACAATGACTCATGACACCTTTCCTCAGAAGGCTCCAGTACGCCTGTCATCACAATGCTCCAATGACCGTCTCATCACAATGCTCCATGATCCCTGTCAGCACAACGTTCCATGACAATTGTCATCACAATGCTCCATGACACCTGTCATCACAATGTTGCCTGCCCATGTCATCAAAATGCTCCATGTCCCCTGTAATCACAATGTTCCATTACACGTGTCTTCACAATGTTCCCTGCCCATGTCATCACAATGCTCCATTACCAATGTAATCAAAAAGTTCGCCTGCCCTTGTCATCAAAATGCTCCATGGCCCCTTTAATCACAATGCTCCATGAACCCTGTCATCACAATGTTCCATGACAGTTGTCATCACAATGCTCCATGACCCTGTAATCACAATGCTCCATGCCCTTGTCATCACAATGCTCCAGAACTCTTGTCATCATAATGATGAATGCTCGTGTCATCACAAAGCTCCATGATACTTGTCATCACAATGTTCCATGGCCTTGTCATTACAATACTCCATGGCCCCTGTCATCACAGTGCTCCATGATACCTTTTATCACAATTCTAGATGACCACTGTCATCACAATGCCCCAAGACACATGTCATCACAATTCGCCATGGCCCTTGCCATCACAATGCTCCATGACCCGTGTCATCACAATGGTCCAGGACACTTTTCATCACAATGATCCATGACCCCTGTCATCACACTGCTCCATGGCCTATGCATTCAAAATGCTCCATGGCCCCTGTAATCACATTGCTCCATGATCCCTTTCATCACGATGTTCTATGACCACTCTCATCACAATACCCCATGACGCCTATCATCATAATGCTCCAAGGCCCCTCTCATCACAATGCTCCATGAACCCTGTCATCACAATGTTCCATGACACTTGTCATCACAGTGCTCCATGAACCCCTGTCATCACAATATTCACTGCCCATGTAATCACAATGCTCCTGGTCCCCTGTAATCACAATGCTCCATACCCTTTTCATCACAATGCTCCAGAACTCTTGTCATCATAATGCTGCATGCCCGTGTCATCACAGTGCTCCATGTCCACTTTCATCACAATGCTCCTTGACCCCTGTCATCACAATGCTCCATGGCCTATGTATTCACAATGCTCCATGGCCCCTGTAATCACATTGCTCCATGATCCTTTTCATCACAATGCTCTATGACCACTGTCATCACAATGCCACATGACACCTGTCATCACATTGCTCTATAGCCCCTGTCAGCACAATGTTCCATGACAGGTATCATCACAATGATACAAGACTGCTGTCATCAGAATGTTCCCTGCTCTTGTCATCTCAATGCTCCCTGGCCCCTGTTATCACAATGCTCCATGTCCATATCATCACAATGCTCCATTACACATGTCATCGTAGTGATCCATGACCCCTTTCATCACAATGCTGCATGACACCTGTCATCACAATGCTCCATAGCCCTTGTCATCACAATGCTCCATTAGCCCTGTCATCACAATGTTCCATGACTCTTGTCATCAAAATGCCTCATGATCCATTTAATCACAATGCTCCATGACTCCTTTCATCACATCTTCCATGATACTTGTCATTACACTGCCCCATGACCTTTTTCAGAACAATGCTCCATGATACCAGTCATCACAATGCTCCATGACCATTGTCGTCACAATGCTCCATGCCCCTTTCAACACAATGCCCCATGACACCTGTCATCACAATTCGCCATCGCACTTGTCATCACAATGCTCCATGAACCCTGTCATCACAATGTTCCATGACAGTTGTCATCACAATGCTCCATGACCCTGTAATCACAATGCTCCATGCCCTTGTCATCACAATGCTCCAGAACTCTTGTCATCATAATGATGAATGCTCGTGTCATCACAAAGCTCCATGATACTTGTCATCACAATGTTCCATTGCCTTGTCATTACAATACTCCATGGCCCCTGTCATCACAGTGCTCCATGATACCTTTTATCACAATTCTAGATGACCACTGTCATCACAATGCCCCAAGACACATGTCATAACAATTCGCCATGGCCCTTGCCATCACAATGCTCCATGACCAGTGTCATCACAATGGTCCAGGACACTTGTCATCACAATGATCCATGACCACTTACATCACAATGCTCCTTGACTCCTGTCATCACAATGCTCCATAGCCTATGCATTCGCAATGCTACATGGTCCCTGTAATCACATTGCTCCATGATCCATTTCATCACAATGCTCTATGACCACTGTCATTACAATGCCACATTATACCTGTCATCACAATGCTCCATGGCCCCTGTCAGCACAATGTTCCATGACAGATGTCATCACTATCCTCCATGGTCCCTGTAATCACAATGCTCCATTCCCTTGTCAACGCAATGCTCCAGAACTCTTATCATAATGCTCCATGCCCGTCTCATCACAATTCTCCATGACACTTTTCATTAAAATGCTCCATGGCCTTTATCATCACAATGCTCCATGGCCCCTGTTATCACATTGATCCATTGTACCTTTCATCACAATGCTAGATAACCTCTGTCATCACAATGTCCGATGACACCTGTCATCAGAATTGGCCATGGCCCTTGTCATCACAATGCTCCATGCCCTTGTCAACGCAATGCTCCAGAACTCTTGGCATCATAATGCTCCATGCCCGTCTCATCACAATGTTCCATGACACTAGTCATCAAAATGCTCCATGGCCTTTGTCATCACAATGCTCCATGGCCCCTGTTATCACAGTGCTCCATGTTACCTTTCCTCATAATTCTCGATGACCACTGTCATCACAATGCCCCATGACACCTGTCATCACAATTCGCCATGGCCCTTGTCATCACAATGCTCCATGATCCATGTCATCACAATGTTCCTGGACACTTATCATCACAATGAACTATGACCACATTCATCACAATGCTCCATGACCCCTGTCATCACACTGCTCCATGGACTATGCATTCAAAATGCTCCATGGCCCCTGTAATCACATTGCTCCATGATCCCTTTCATCACAATGTTCTATGACCACTCTCATCACGATACCCCATGACGCCTATCATCATAATGCTCCAAGGCCCCTCTCATCACAATGCTCCATGAACCCTGTCATCACAATGTTCCATGACACTTGTCATCACAGTGCTCCATGAACCCCTGTCATCACAATATTCACTGCCCATGTAATCACAATGCTCCTGGTCCCCTGTAATCACAGTGCTCCATACCCTTTTCATCACAATGCTCCAGAACTCTTGTCATCATAATGCTCCATGCCCGTGTCATCACAATGCTTGAAGAACCTTGTCATCACAATGCTCCATGAACCGTGTCATCACAAGGTTCCAGGACCCTTGTCATCACAATGATCCATGACCCCTGTCATCTCAATGCTCCATGATCTTTGTATTCACAATGCTCCCTGGCCCCTATAATTGTGGTGATCCATGACCCCTGTCATCACAATGCTCCCTGGTATATTTCATCACAATTCTAGATGACCACTGTCATCACAGTGCTCCACGGCCCCTGTCGTCAGAGTCCTCCATGATACCGTTCATTACAATTCTACATGACCACTGTCATCACAATGCCGCATGACACCTGTCATCACAATTCGCCATCGCACTTGTCATCACAATGCTCCATGAACCATGTCATCACAATGTTCATGGACAATAGTCATGACAATGCTCCATGACAACTTACATCACAATGCTCCTTGACCCCTGTCATTTCATTGCTCCATGGCCTATGCATTCACAATGCTCCATGGTCCCTGTAATCACAATGCTCCATACCCTTGTCATCGCAATGCTCCAGATCACTTCTCATCATAATGCTCCATGCCCGTGTCATCACAATGCTCCATGGCCCCTGTCATCACAGTGCTCCGTGATACCTTTCATCATAATGATAGATGACCACTGTCATCACAATGCTCCATGACACCTGTCATCAGAATTGGCCATGGCCCTTGTCATCACAATGCTCCAGGACACTTGTCTTCACAATGTTCCATGGCGCATTTCATCACAATGCTCCATGACCACTTTCATCAAATTGCTCCATGATGCCTGTCATCACAATGCTCCATGGCCTTTGTCATCAAAATTCTACATGGCCCCTGTAATAACAGTGCTTCAGGACAACTTTTATCACAATGCTCCATGACCACTCTCATCACAATGCCAGATAAGACCTTTCATGACAATGCTCCATGGCCCTTGTCATCACAATATTCTATGACTTCTGTCATCACAATGCTCCATGCCCCTGTCATCACAATGCCCCATCACCCCTGCTATTACAATGCTCCATGACCCCTGTCGTCGCAATGCTCTGAAACCCTTGTCATCACAATATTCCATGATCCGTGTAATCACGATGATCCATGAACCATTTCTGTACAATGCTCCAGTACCCCTTTCATTAAAATGCTCCATGGCACTTGTCATCAGAATGCTCCAGGAACCCTTCCATCACAATAATCCATGACCCGTTTCCTCACAATTCTCCAGGACCGCTTTCATCACAATGCTCCATTCCCTTGTCATCTCAATGCTTCATGGCCCCTGTCATCAAAATGATCCATGCCCTCGTCATCAAAATGCTCCAGAACTCTTGTCATCACTATGCTCCATGCCCATGTCATCAAAATGCTGCATGGCCCCTGTCATCACAATGCTGCATGACCCCTGTCATCACAATGCTCCATGCCCGTATCATCACAATGCTCCATTACCCATGTCATCGTAGTGATCCATGACCCCTTTCATCACAATGCTGCATGACACCTGTCATCACAATGCTCCGTGGTCTTTGTCATCACAATGCTCCATGACCACTGTCATCACCATGCCCCATGACCCCATTCATCACAATGCTCCATAGCCCTTGTCATCACAATGCTCCATTAGCCCTGTCATCACAATGTTCCATGACTCTTGTCATCAAAATGCCTCATGATCCATTTAATCACAATGCTCCATGACTCCTTTCATCACATCCTCCATGATACTTGGCATTACACTGCCCCATGACCTCTTTCAGAACAATGCTCCATGATACCAGTCATCACAATGCTCCATGACCATTGTCGTCACAATGCTCCATGCCCCTTTCAACACAATGCTCCATGACAACTGTCATCACAATGCTCCATGGCCTTTGTCATCACAATTATACATGGCCCCTGTGATCACAGTGCTCCATGACCCCTTTCATCACAATGCTCCATGACCACTGTCATCACAATGCCCCATGACCCCTGTCATCACAATGCTCCATGGCCCCTGTCATTACAATGCTCCATGACCACTGTCATCACAATGTTCCATGATCGCTGTAATCACAATGACTCATGACACCTTTCCTCAGAAGGCTCCAGTACGCCTGTCATCACAATGCTCCAATGACCGTCTCATCACAATGCTCCATGATCCCTGTCAGCACAACGTTCCATGACAATTGTCATCACAATGCTCCATGACACCTGTCATCACAATGTTGTCTGCCCATGTCATCAAAATGCTCCATGTCCCCTGTAATCACAATGTTCCATTACACCTGTCTTCACAATGTTCCCTGCCCATGTCCTCACAATGCTCCATTACCAATGTAATCAAAATGTTCGCCTGCCCTTGTCATCAAAATGCTCCATGGCCCCTTTAATCACAATGCTCCATGAACCCTGTCATCACAATGTTCCATGACAGTTGTCATCACAATGCTCCATGACCCTGTAATCACAATGCTCCATGCCCTTGTCATCACAATGCTCCAGAACTCTTGTCATCATAATGATGAATGCTCGTGTCATCACAAAGCTCCATGATACTTGTCATCACAATGTTCCATGGCCTTGTCATTACAATACTCCATGGCCCCTGTCATCACAGTGCTCCATGATACCTTTTATCACAATTCTAGATGACCACTGTCATCACAATGCCCCAAGACACATGTCATCACAATTCGCCATGGCCCTTGCCATCACAATGCTCCATGACCCGTGTCATCACAATGGTCCAGGACACTTGTCATCACAATGATCCATGACCCCTGTCATCACACTGCTCCATGGCCTATGCATTCAAAATGCTCCATGGCCCCTGTAATCACATTGCTCCATGATCCCTTTCATCACGATGTTCTATGACCACTCTCATCACAATACCCCATGACGCCTATCATCATAATGCTCCAAGGCCCCTCTCATCACAATGCTCCATGAACCCTGTCATCACAATGTTCCATGACACTTGTCATCACAGTGCTCCATGAACCCCTGTCATCACAATATTCACTGCCCATGTAATCACAATGCTCCTGGTCCCCTGTAATCACAATGCTCCATACCCTTTTCATCACAATGCTCCAGAACTCTTGTCATCATAATGCTGCATGCCCGTGTCATCACAGTGCTCCATGTCCACTTTCATCACAATGCTCCTTGACCCCTGTCATCACAATGCTCCATGGCCTATGTATTCACAATGCTCCATGGCCCCTGTAATCACATTGCTCCATGATCCTTTTCATCACAATGCTCTATGACCACTGTCATCACAATGCCACATGACACCTGTCATCACATTGCTCTATAGCCCCTGTCAGCACAATGTTCCATGACAGGTATCATCACAATGATACAAGACTGCTGTCATCAGAATGTTCCCTGCTCTTGTCATCTCAATGCTCCCTGGCCCCTGTTATCACAATGCTCCATGTCCATATCATCACAATGCTCCATTACACATGTCATCGTAGTGATCCATGACCCCTTTCATCACAATGCTGCATGACACCTGTCATCACAATGCTCCATAGCCCTTGTCATCACAATGCTCCATTAGCCCTGTCATCACAATGTTCCATGACTCTTGTCATCAAAATGCCTCATGATCCATTTAATCACAATGCTCCATGACTCCTTTCATCACATCTTCCATGATACTTGTCATTACACTGCCCCATGACCTTTTTCAGAACAATGCTCCATGATACCAGTCATCACAATGCTCCATGACCATTGTCGTCACAATGCTCCATGCCCCTTTCAACACAATGCCCCATGACACCTGTCATCACAATTCGCCATCGCACTTGTCATCACAATGCTCCATGAACCCTGTCATCACAATGTTCCATGACAGTTGTCATCACAATGCTCCATGACCCTGTAATCACAATGCTCCATGCCCTTGTCATCACAATGCTCCAGAACTCTTGTCATCATAATGATGAATGCTCGTGTCATCACAAAGCTCCATGATACTTGTCATCACAATGTTCCATTGCCTTGTCATTACAATACTCCATGGCCCCTGTCATCACAGTGCTCCATGATACCTTTTATCACAATTCTAGATGACCACTGTCATCACAATGCCCCAAGACACATGTCATAACAATTCGCCATGGCCCTTGCCATCACAATGCTCCATGACCAGTGTCATCACAATGGTCCAGGACACTTGTCATCACAATGATCCATGACCACTTACATCACAATGCTCCTTGACTCCTGTCATCACAATGCTCCATAGCCTATGCATTCGCAATGCTACATGGTCCCTGTAATCACATTGCTCCATGATCCATTTCATCACAATGCTCTATGACCACTGTCATTACAATGCCACATTATACCTGTCATCACAATGCTCCATGGCCCCTGTCAGCACAATGTTCCATGACAGATGTCATCACTATCCTCCATGGTCCCTGTAATCACAATGCTCCATTCCCTTGTCAACGCAATGCTCCAGAACTCTTGTCATCATAATGCTCCATGCCCGTCTCATCACAATTCTCCATGACACTTTTCATTAAAATGCTCCATGGCCTTTATCATCACAATGCTCCATGGCCCCTGTTATCACATTGATCCATTGTACCTTTCATCACAATGCTAGATAACCTCTGTCATCACAATGCCCGATGACACCTGTCATCAGAATTGGCCATGGCCCTTGTCATCACAATGCTCCATGCCCTTGTCAACGCAATGCTCCAGAACTCTTGGCATCATAATGCTCCATGCCCGTCTCATCACAATGTTCCATGACACTAGTCATCAAAATGCTCCATGGCCTTTGTCATCACAATGCTCCATGGCCCCTGTTATCACAGTGCTCCATGTTACCTTTCCTCATAATTCTCGATGACCACTGTCATCACAATGCCCCATGACACCTGTCATCACAATTCGCCATGGCCCTTGTCATCACAATGCTCCATGATCCATGTCATCACAATGTTCCTGGACACTTATCATCACAATGAACTATGACCACATTCATCACAATGCTCCATGACCCCTGTAATCACATTGCTCCATGATCCCTTTCATCACAATGTTCTATGACCACTCTCATCACGATACCCCATGACGCCTATCATCATAATGCTCCAAGGCCCCTCTCATCACAATGCTCCATGAACCCTGTCATCACAATGTTCCATGACACTTGTCATCACAGTGCTCCATGAACCCCTGTCATCACAATATTCACTGCCCATGTAATCACAATGCTCCTGGTCCCCTGTAATCACAGTGCTCCATACCCTTTTCATCACAATGCTCCAGAACTCTTGTCATCATAATGCTCCATGCCCGTGTCATCACAATGCTTGAAGAACCTTGTCATCACAATGCTCCATGAACCGTGTCATCACAAGGTTCCAGGACCCTTGTCATCACAATGATCCATGACCCCTGTCATCTCAATGCTCCATGATCTTTGTATTCACAATGCTCCCTGGCCCCTATAATTGTGGTGATCCATGACCCCTGTCATCACAATGCTCCCTGGTATATTTCATCACAATTCTAGATGACCACTGTCATCACAGTGCTCCACGGCCCCTGTCGTCAGAGTCCTCCATGATACCGTTCATTACAATTCTACATGACCACTGTCATCACAATGCCGCATGACACCTGTCATCACAATTCGCCATGGCACTTGTCATCACAATGCTCCATGAACCATGTCATCACAATGTTCATGGACAATAGTCATGACAATGCTCCATGACAACTTACATCACAATGCTCCTTGACCCCTGTCATTTCATTGCTCCATGGCCTATGCATTCACAATGCTCCATGGTCCCTGTAATCACAATGCTCCATACCCTTGTCATCGCAATGCTCCAGATCACTTCTCATCATAATGCTCCATGCCCGTGTCATCACAATGCTCCATGGCCCCTGTCATCACAGTGCTCCATGATACCTTTCATCATAATGATAGATGACCACTGTCATCACAATGCTCCATGACACCTGTCATCAGAATTGGCCATGGCCCTTGTCATCACAATGCTCCAGGACACTTGTCTTCACAATGTTCCATGGCGCATTTCATCACAATGCTCCATGACCACTTTCATCAAATTGCTCCATGATGCCTGTCATCACAATGCTCCATGGCCTTTGTCATCAAAATTCTACATGGCCCCTGTAATAACAGTGCTTCAGGACAACTTTTATCACAATGCTCCATGACCACTCTCATCACAATGCCAGATAAGACCTTTCATGACAATGCTCCATGGCCCTTGTCATCACAATATTCTATGACTTCTGTCATCACAATGCTCCATGCCCCTGTCATCACAATGCCCCATCACCCCTGCTATTACAATGCTCCATGACCCCTGTCGTCGCAATGCTCCGAAACCCTTGTCATCACAATATTCCATGATCCGTGTAATCACGATGATCCATGAACCATTTCTGTACAATGCTCCAGTACCCCTTTCATTAAAATGCTCCATGGCACTTGTCATCAGAATGCTCCAGGAACCCTTCCATCACAATAATCCATGACCCGTTTCCTCACAATTCTCCAGGACCGCTTTCATCACAATGCTCCATTCCCTTGTCATCTCAATGCTTCATGGCCCCTGTCATCAAAATGATCCATGCCCTCGTCATCAAAATGCTCCAGAACTCTTGTCATCACTATGCTCCATGCCCATGTCATCAAAATGCTGCATGGCCCCTGTCATCACAATGCTGCATGACCCCTGTCATCACAATGCTCCATGCCCGTATCATCACAATGCTCCATTACCCATGTCATCGTAGTGATCCATGACCCCTTTCATCACAATGCTGCATGACACCTGTCATCACAATGCTCCGTGGTCTTTGTCATCACAATGCTCCATGACCACTGTCATCACCATGCCCCATGACCCCATTCATCACAATGCTCCATAGCCCTTGTCATCACAATGCTCCATTAGCCCTGTCATCACAATGTTCCATGACTCTTGTCATCAAAATGCCTCATGATCCATTTAATCACAATGCTCCATGACTCCTTTCATCACATCCTCCATGATACTTGGCATTACACTGCCCCATGACCTCTTTCAGAACAATGCTCCATGATACCAGTCATCACAATGCTCCATGACCATTGTCGTCACAATGCTCCATGCCCCTTTCAACACAATGCTCCATGACAACTGTCATCACAATGCTCCATGGCCTTTGTCATCACAATTATACATGGCCCCTGTGATCACAGTGCTCCATGACCCCTTTCATCACAATGCTCCATGACCACTGTCATCACAATGCCCCATGACCCCTGTCATCACAATGCTCCATGGCCCCTGTCATTACAATGCTCCATGACCACTGTCATCACAATGTTCCATGATCGCTGTAATCACAATGACTCATGACACCTTTCCTCAGAAGGCTCCAGTACGCCTGTCATCACAATGCTCCAATGACCGTCTCATCACAATGCTCCATGATCCCTGTCAGCACAACGTTCCATGACAATTGTCATCACAATGCTCCATGACACCTGTCATCACAATGTTGTCTGCCCATGTCATCAAAATGCTCCATGTCCCCTGTAATCACAATGTTCCATTACACCTGTCTTCACAATGTTCCCTGCCCATGTCCTCACAATGCTCCATTACCAATGTAATCAAAATGTTCGCCTGCCCTTGTCATCAAAATGCTCCATGGCCCCTTTAATCACAATGCTCCATGAACCCTGTCATCACAATGTTCCATGACAGTTGTCATCACAATGCTCCATGACCCTGTAATCACAATGCTCCATGCCCTTGTCATCACAATGCTCCAGAACTCTTGTCATCATAATGATGAATGCTCGTGTCATCACAAAGCTCCATGATACTTGTCATCACAATGTTCCATGGCCTTGTCATTACAATACTCCATGGCCCCTGTCATCACAGTGCTCCATGATACCTTTTATCACAATTCTAGATGACCACTGTCATCACAATGCCCCAAGACACATGTCATCACAATTCGCCATGGCCCTTGCCATCACAATGCTCCATGACCCGTGTCATCACAATGGTCCAGGACACTTGTCATCACAATGATCCATGACCTCTGTCATCACACTGCTCCATGGCCTATGCATTCAAAATGCTCCATGGCCCCTGTAATCACATTGCTCCATGATCCCTTTCATCACGATGTTCTATGACCACTCTCATCACAATACCCCATGACGCCTATCATCATAATGCTCCAAGGCCCCTCTCATCACAATGCTCCATGAACCCTGTCATCACAATGTTCCATGACACTTGTCATCACAGTGCTCCATGAACCCCTGTCATCACAATATTCACTGCCCATGTAATCACAATGCTCCTGGTCTCCTGTAATCACAGTGCTCCATACCCTTTTCTTCACAATGCTCCAGAACTCTTGTCATCATAATGCTCCATGCCCGTGTCATCACAATGCTTGAAGAACCTTGTCATCACAATGCTCCATGAACCGTGTCATCACAAGGTTCTAGGACCCTTGTCATCACAATGATCCATGACCCCTGTCATCTCAATGCTCCATGATCTTTGTATTCACAATGCTCCCTGGCCCCTATAATTGCGGTGATCCATGACCCCTGTCATCACAATGCTCCCTGGTATATTTCATCACAATTCTAGATGACCACTGTCATCACAGTGCTCCACGGCCCCTGTCGTCAGAGTCCTCCATGATACCTTTCATTACAATTCTACATGACCACTGTCATCACAATGCCCCATGACACCTGTCATCACAATTCGCCATGGCACTTGTCATCACAATGCTCCATGAACCATGTCATCACAATGTTCATGGACACTTGTCATCACAATGCTCCATGACAACTTACATCACAATGCTCCTTGACCCCTGTCATTTCATTGCTCCATGGCCTATGCATTCACAATGCTCCATGGCTCCTGTAAGCACATTGCTCCATGATCCCTTTCATCACAATGCTCCAAGACCGCTGTCATCACAATGCCCCATGACGCCTATCATCATAATGCTCTAAGGCCCCTCTCATCACAATGCTCCATGATCCCTGTCATCACAATGTTCCATGACACTAGTCATCACAGTGCTCCATGACCCCTGTCATCACAATATTCACTGCCCATGTAATCACAATGCTCCTGGTCCCCTGTAATCATAGTGCTCCATACCCTTGTCATCACAATGCTCCAGAACTCTTGTCATCATAATGCTCCATGCCCGTGTCATCACAATGCTTGAAGAACCTTGTCATCACAATGCTCCATGAACCGTGTCATCACAAGGTTCCAGGACCCTTGTCATCACAATGATCCGTGACCCCTGTCATCTCAATGCTCCATGATCTTTGTATTCACAATGCTCCATGGCCTCTATAATTGCGGTGATCCATGACCCCTGTCATCACAATGCTCCCTGGTATATTTCATCACAATTCTAGATGACCACTGTCATCACAGTGCTCCACGGCCCCTGTTATCAGAGTCCTCCCTGATACCTTTAATCACAATTCTATATGACCGCTCTCATCACAATTCCACATGACACCTGTCATCACAATGCTCCATGAACCATGTCATCACAATGTTCATGGACAAGAGTCATCACAATGCTCCATGACAACTTACATCACAATGCTCCTTGACACCTGTCATTCCATTGCTCCATGGCCTATGCATTCACAATGCTCCATGGCTCCTGTAATCACATTGCTCCATGATCCCTTTCATCACAATACTCCAAGACCGCTGTCATCACAATGCCCCATGACGCCTATCATCATAATGCTCCAAGGCCCCTCTCATCACAATGCTCCATGATCCCTGTCATCACAATGTTCCATGACACTAGTCATCACAGTGCTCCATGACCCCTGTCATCACAATATTCACTGCCCATGTAATCACAATGCTCCTGGTCCCCTGTAATCACAATGCTCCATACCCTTGTCATCACAATGCTCCAGAACTCTTGTCATCATAATGCTCCATTCCCTTGTCATCACAGTTCTCCATGACCACTTTCATCACAATGCTCTATGACCACTGTCATCACAATGCCACATGACACCTGTCATCACAATGCTCTATAGCCCCTGTCAGCACAATGTTCCATGACAGGTGTCATCACAATGATCCATGACTGCTGTCATCACAATGTTCCCTGCCCTTGTCATTCTCAATGCTCCCTGGCTCCTGTCATCACAATGCTCCATGCTCATATCATCACAATGCTCCATTACCCATGTCATCGATGTGATCCATGACCCCTTTCATCACAATGCTCCATGACCCCAGTCATCACAATGCTCCATAGCCCTTGTCATCACAATGCTCCATTAGCCCTGTCATCACAATGTTCCATGACTCTTGTCATCAAAATGCCTCATGATCCATTTAATCACAATGCTCCATGACTCCTTTCATCACATCCTCCATGATACTTGTCATTACACTGCCCCATGACCTTTTTCAGAACAATGCTCCATGATACCAGTCATCACAATGCTCCATGACCATTGTCGTCACAATGCTCCATGCCCCTTTCAACACAATGCTCCATGACAACTGTCATCACAATGCTCCATGGTCTTTGTCATCACAATTATACATGGCCCCTGTGATCACAGTGCTCCATGACCCCTTTCATCACAATGCTCCATGACCACTGTCATCACAATGCCCCATGACCCCTGTCATCACAATGCTCCATGGCCCCTGTCATTACAATGCTCCATGACCACTGTCATCACAATGTTCCATGACAGATGTCACCACTATCCTCCATGGTCCCTGTAATCACAATGCTCCATTCCCTTGTCAACGCAATGCTCCAGAACTCTTGTCATCATAATGCTCCATGCCCGTCTCATCACAATTCTCCATGACACTTTTCATTAAAATGCTCCATGGTCTTTATCATCACAATGCTCCATGGCCCCTGTTATCACATTGATCCATTGTACCTTTCATCACAATGCTAGATAACCTCTGTCATCACAATGCCCGATGACACCTGTCATCAGAATTGGCCATGGCCCTTGTCATCACAATGCTCCATGCCCTTGTCACCACAATGCTCCAGAACTCTGGGCATCATAATGCTCCATGCCCGTCTCATCACAATGCTACATGACACTTGTCATCAAAATGCTCCATGGCCTTTGTCATCACAATGCTCCATGGCCCCTGTTATCACAGTGCTCCATGTTACCTTTCATCACAATTCTAGATGACCACTGTCATCACAATGCCCCATGACACCTGTCATCACAATTCGCCATGGCCCTTGTCATCACAATGCTCCATGATCCATGTCATCACAATGTTCCTGGACACTTATCATCACAATGAACTATGACCACATTCATCACAATGCTCCATGACCCCTGTCATCACACTGCTCCATGGCCTATGCATTCAAAATGCTCCATGGCCCCTGTAATCACATTGCTCCATGATCCCTTTCATCACAATGCTCCAAGACCGCTGTCATCACAAGGCCCCATGACGCGTATCATCATAATGCTCCAAGGCCCCTCTCATCACAATGCTCCATGAACCCTGTCATCACAATGTTCCATGACACTTGTCATCACAGTGCTCCATGAACCCCTGTCATCACAATATTCACTGCCCATGTAATCACAATGCTCCTGGTCTCCTGTAATCACAGTGCTCCATACCCTTTTCATCACAATGCTCCAGAACTCTTGTCATCATAATGCTCCATGCCCGTGTCATCACAATGCTTGAAGAACCTTGTCATCACAATGCTCCATGAACCGTGTCATCACAAGGTTCCAGGACCCTTGTCATCACAATGATCCATGACCCCTGTCATCTCAATGCTCCATGATCTTTGTATTCACAATGCTCCCTGGCCCCTATAATTGCGGTGATCCATGACCCCTGTCATCACAATGCTCCCTGGTATATTTCATCACAATTCTAGATGACCACTGTCATCACAGTGCTCCACGGCCCCTGTCGTCAGAGTCCTCCATGATACCTTTCATTACAATTCTACATGACCACTGTCATCACAATGCCCCATGACACCTGTCATCACAATTCGCCATGGCACTTGTCATCACAAAGCTCCATGAACCATGTCATCACAATGTTCATGGACACTTGTCATCACAATGCTCCATGACAACTTACATCACAATGCTCCTTGACCCCTGTCATTTCATTGCTCCATGGCCTATGCATTCACAATGCTCCATGGCCCCTGTAATCACATTGCTCCATGATCCCTTTCATCACAATGCTCCAAGACCGCTGTCATCACAATGCCCCATGACGCCTATCATCATAATGCTCCAAGGCCCCTCTCATCACAGTGCTCCATGATCCCTCTCATCACAATGTTCCATGACACTAGTCATCACAGTGCTCCATGACCCCTGTCATCACAATATTCACTGCCCATGTAATCACAATGCTCCTGGTCCCCTGTAATCACAATGCTCCATACCCTTTTCATCACAATGCTCCAGAACTCTTGTCATCATAATGCTGCATGCCCGTGTCATCACAGTGCTCCATGTCCACTTTCATCACAATGCTCCTTGACCCCTGTCATCACAATGCTCCATGGCCTATGTATTCACAATGCTCCATGGCCCCTGTAATCACATTGCTCCATGATCCTTTTCATCACAATGCTCTATGACCACTGTCATCACAATGCCACATGACACCTGTCATCACAATGCTCTATAGCCCCTGTCAGCACAATGTTCCATGACAGGTATCATCACAATGATACAAGACTGCTGTCATCAGAATGTTCCCTGCTCTTGTCATCTCAATGCTCCCTTGCCCCTGTCATCAAAATGATCCATGCCCTCGTCATCAAAATGCTCCAGAACTCTTGTCATCACTATGCTCCATGCCCATGTCATCAAAATGCTGCATGGCCCCTGTCATCACAATGCCGCATGACACCTGTCATCACAATTCGCCATGGCACTTGTCATCACAATGCTCCATGAACCATGTCATCACAATGTTCATGGACAATAGTCATGACAATGCTCCATGACAACTTACATCACAATGCTCCTTGACCCCTGTCATTTCATTGCTCCATGGCCTATGCATTCACAATGCTCCATGGTCCCTGTAATCACAATGCTCCATACCCTTGTCATCGCAATGCTCCAGATCACTTCTCATCATAATGCTCCATGCCTGTGTCATCACAATGCTCCATGGCCCCTGTCATCACAGTGCTCCGTGATACCTTTCATCATAATGATAGATGACCACTGTCATCACAATGCTCCATGACACCTGTCATCAGAATTGGCCATGGCCCTTGTCATCACAATGCTCCAGGACACTTGTCTTCACAATGTTCCATGGCGCATTTCATCACAATGCTCCATGACCACTTTCATCAAATTGCTCCATGATGCCTGTCATCACAATGCTCCATGGCCTTTGTCATCAAAATTCTACATGGCCCCTGTAATAACAGTGCTTCAGGACAACTTTTATCACAATGCTCCATGACCACTCTCATCACAATGCCAGATAAGACCTTTCATGACAATGCTCCATGGCCCTTGTCATCACAATATTCTATGACTTCTGTCATCACAATGCTCCATGGCCCTGTCATCACAATGCCCCATCACCCCTGCTATTACAATGCTCCATGACCCCTGTCGTCGCAATGCTCCGAAACCCTTGTCATCACAATATTCCATGATCCGTGTAATCACGATGATCCATGAACCATTTCTGTACAATGCTCCAGTACCCCTTTCATTAAAATGCTCCATGGCACTTGTCATCAGAATGCTCCAGGAACCCTTCCATCACAATAATCAATGACCCGTTTCCTCACAATTCTCCAGGACCGCTTTCATCACAATGCTCCATTCCCTTGTCATCTCAATGCTTCATGGCCCCTGTCATCACAATGATCCATGCCCTCGTCATCAAAATGCTCCAGAACTCTTGTCATCACTATGCTCCATGCCCATGTCATCAAAATGCTGCATGGCCCCTGTCATCACAATGCTGCATGACCCCTGTCATCACAATGCTCCATGCCCGTATCATCACAATGCTCCATTACCCATGTCATCGTAGTGATCCATGACCCCTTACATCACAATGCTGCATGACACCTGTCATCACAATGCTCCGTGGTCTTTGTCATCACAATGCTCCATGACCACTGTCATCACCATGCCCCATGACCCCATTCATCACAATGCTCCATAGCCCTTGTCATCACAATGCTCCATTAGCGCTGTCATCACAATGTTCCATGACTCTTGTCATCAAAATGCCTCATGATCCATTTAATCACAATGCTCCATGACTCCTTTCATCACATCCTCCATGATACTTGGCATTACACTGCCCCATGACCTCTTTCAGAACAATGCTCCATGATACCAGTCATCACAATGCTCCATGACCATTGTCGTCACAATGCTCCATGCCCCTTTCAACACAATGCTCCATGACAACTGTCATCACAATGCTCCATGGCCTTTGTCATCACAATTATACATGGCCCCTGTGATCACAGTGCTCCATGACCCCTTTCATCACAATGCTCCATGACCACTGTCATCACAATGCCCCATGACCCCTGTCATCACAATGCTCCATGGCCCCTGTCATTACAATGCTCCATGACCACTGTCATCACAATGTTCCATGATCGCTGTAATCACAATGACTCATGACACCTTTCCTCAGAAGGCTCCAGTACGCCTGTCATCACAATGCTCCAATGACCGTCTCATCACAATGCTCCATGATCCCTGTCAGCACAACGTTCCATGACAATTGTCATCACAATGCTCCATGACACCTGTCATCACAATGTTGCCTGCCCATGTCATCAAAATGCTCCATGTCCCCTGTAATCACAATGTTCCATTACACGTGTCTTCACAATGTTCCCTGCCCATGTCATCACAATGCTCCATTACCAATGTAATCAAAAAGTTCGCCTGCCCTTGTCATCAAAATGCTCCATGGCCCCTTTAATCACAATGCTCCATGAACCCTGTCATCACAATGTTCCATGACAGTTGTCATCACAATGCTCCATGACCCTGTAATCACAATGCTCCATGCCCTTGTCATCACAATGCTCCAGAACTCTTGTCATCATAATGATGAATGCTCGTGTCATCACAAAGCTCCATGATACTTGTCATCACAATGTTCCATGGCCTTGTCATTACAATACTCCATGGCCCCTGTCATCACAGTGCTCCATGATACCTTTTATCACAATTCTAGATGACCACTGTCATCACAATGCCCCAAGACACATGTCATCACAATTCGCCATGGCCCTTGCCATCACAATGCTCCATGACCCGTGTCATCACAATGGTCCAGGACACTTTTCATCACAATGATCCATGACCCCTGTCATCACACTGCTCCATGGCCTATGCATTCAAAATGCTCCATGGCCCCTGTAATCACATTGCTCCATGATCCCTTTCATCACGATGTTCTATGACCACTCTCATCACAATACCCCATGACGCCTATCATCATAATGCTCCAAGGCCCCTCTCATCACAATGCTCCATGAACCCTGTCATCACAATGTTCCATGACACTTGTCATCACAGTGCTCCATGAACCCCTGTCATCACAATATTCACTGCCCATGTAATCACAATGCTCCTGGTCCCCTGTAATCACAATGCTCCATACCCTTTTCATCACAATGCTCCAGAACTCTTGTCATCATAATGCTGCATGCCCGTGTCATCACAGTGCTCCATGTCCACTTTCATCACAATGCTCCTTGACCCCTGTCATCACAATGCTCCATGGCCTATGTATTCACAATGCTCCATGGCCCCTGTAATCACATTGCTCCATGATCCTTTTCATCACAATGCTCTATGACCACTGTCATCACAATGCCACATGACACCTGTCATCACATTGCTCTATAGCCCCTGTCAGCACAATGTTCCATGACAGGTATCATCACAATGATACAAGACTGCTGTCATCAGAATGTTCCCTGCTCTTGTCATCTCAATGCTCCCTGGCCCCTGTTATCACAATGCTCCATGTCCATATCATCACAATGCTCCATTACACATGTCATCGTAGTGATCCATGACCCCTTTCATCACAATGCTGCATGACACCTGTCATCACAATGCTCCATAGCCCTTGTCATCACAATGCTCCATTAGCCCTGTCATCACAATGTTCCATGACTCTTGTCATCAAAATGCCTCATGATCCATTTAATCACAATGCTCCATGACTCCTTTCATCACATCTTCCATGATACTTGTCATTACACTGCCCCATGACCTTTTTCAGAACAATGCTCCATGATACCAGTCATCACAATGCTCCATGACCATTGTCGTCACAATGCTCCATGCCCCTTTCAAAACAATGCCCCATGACACCTGTCATCACAATTCGCCATCGCACTTGTCATCACAATGCTCCATGAACCCTGTCATCACAATGTTCCATGACAGTTGTCATCACAATGCTCCATGACCCTGTAATCACAATGCTCCATGCCCTTGTCATCACAATGCTCCAGAACTCTTGTCATCATAATGATGAATGCTCGTGTCATCACAAAGCTCCATGATACTTGTCATCACAATGTTCCATTGCCTTGTCATTACAATACTCCATGGCCCCTGTCATCACAGTGCTCCATGATACCTTTTATCACAATTCTAGATGACCACTGTCATCACAATGCCCCAAGACACATGTCATAACAATTCGCCATGGCCCTTGCCATCACAATGCTCCATGACCAGTGTCATCACAATGGTCCAGGACACTTGTCATCACAATGATCCATGACCACTTACATCACAATGCTCCTTGACTCCTGTCATCACAATGCTCCATAGCCTATGCATTCGCAATGCTACATGGTCCCTGTAATCACATTGCTCCATGATCCATTTCATCACAATGCTCTATGACCACTGTCATTACAATGCCACATTATACCTGTCATCACAATGCTCCATGGCCCCTGTCAGCACAATGTTCCATGACAGATGTCATCACTATCCTCCATGGTCCCTGTAATCACAATGCTCCATTCCCTTGTCAACGCAATGCTCCAGAACTCTTGTCATCATAATGCTCCATGCCCGTCTCATCACAATTCTCCATGACACTTTTCATTAAAATGCTCCATGGCCTTTATCATCACAATGCTCCATGGCCCCTGTTATCACATTGATCCATTGTACCTTTCATCACAATGCTAGATAACCTCTGTCATCACAATGCCCGATGACACCTGTCATCAGAATTGGCCATGGCCCTTGTCATCACAATGCTCCATGCCCTTGTCAACGCAATGCTCCAGAACTCTTGGCATCATAATGCTCCATGCCCGTCTCATCACAATGTTCCATGACACTAGTCATCAAAATGCTCCATGGCCTTTGTCATCACAATGCTCCATGGCCCCTGTTATCACAGTGCTCCATGTTACCTTTCCTCATAATTCTCGATGACCACTGTCATCACAATGCCCCATGACACCTGTCATCACAATTCGCCATGGCCCTTGTCATCACAATGCTCCATGATCCATGTCATCACAATGTTCCTGGACACTTATCATCACAATGAACTATGACCACATTCATCACAATGCTCCATGACCCCTGTCATCACACTGCTCCATGGACTATGCATTCAAAATGCTCCATGGCCCCTGTAATCACATTGCTCCATGATCCCTTTCATCACAATGTTCTATGACCACTCTCATCACGATACCCCATGACGCCTATCATCATAATGCTCCAAGGCCCCTCTCATCACAATGCTCCATGAACCCTGTCATCACAATGTTCCATGACACTTGTCATCACAGTGCTCCATGAACCCCTGTCATCACAATATTCACTGCCCATGTAATCACAATGCTCCTGGTCCCCTGTAATCACAGTGCTCCATACCCTTTTCATCACAATGCTCCAGAACTCTTGTCATCATAATGCTCCATGCCCGTGTCATCACAATGCTTGAAGAACCTTGTCATCACAATGCTCCATGAACCGTGTCATCACAAGGTTCCAGGACCCTTGTCATCACAATGATCCATGACCCCTGTCATCTCAATGCTCCATGATCTTTGTATTCACAATGCTCCCTGGCCCCTATAATTGTGGTGATCCATGACCCCTGTCATCACAATGCTCCCTGGTATATTTCATCACAATTCTAGATGACCACTGTCATCACAGTGCTCCACGGCCCCTGTCGTCAGAGTCCTCCATGATACCGTTCATTACAATTCTACATGACCACTGTCATCACAATGCCGCATGACACCTGTCATCACAATTCGCCATGGCACTTGTCATCACAATGCTCCATGAACCATGTCATCACAATGTTCATGGACAATAGTCATGACAATGCTCCATGACAACTTACATCACAATGCTCCTTGACCCCTGTCATTTCATTGCTCCATGGCCTATGCATTCACAATGCTCCATGGTCCCTGTAATCACAATGCTCCATACCCTTGTCATCGCAATGCTCCAGATCACTTCTCATCATAATGCTCCATGCCCGTGTCATCACAATGCTCCATGGCCCCTGTCATCACAGTGCTCCATGATACCTTTCATCATAATGATAGATGACCACTGTCATCACAATGCTCCATGACACCTGTCATCAGAATTGGCCATGGCCCTTGTCATCACAATGCTCCAGGACACTTGTCTTCACAATGTTCCATGGCGCATTTCATCACAATGCTCCATGACCACTTTCATCAAATTGCTCCATGATGCCTGTCATCACAATGCTCCATGGCCTTTGTCATCAAAATTCTACATGGCCCCTGTAATAACAGTGCTTCAGGACAACTTTTATCACAATGCTCCATGACCACTCTCATCACAATGCCAGATAAGACCTTTCATGACAATGCTCCATGGCCCTTGTCATCACAATATTCTATGACTTCTGTCATCACAATGCTCCATGCCCCTGTCATCACAATGCCCCATCACCCCTGCTATTACAATGCTCCATGACCCCTGTCGTCGCAATGCTCTGAAACGCTTGTCATCACAATATTCCATGATCCGTGTAATCACGATGATCCATGAACCATTTCTGTACAATGCTCCAGTACCCCTTTCATTAAAATGCTCCATGGCACTTGTCATCAGAATGCTCCAGGAACCCTTCCATCACAATAATCCATGACCCGTTTCCTCACAATTCTCCAGGACCGCTTTCATCACAATGCTCCATTCCCTTGTCATCTCAATGCTTCATGGCCCCTGTCATCAAAATGATCCATGCCCTTGTCATCAAAATGCTCCAGAACTCTTGTCATCACTATGCTCCATGCCCATGTCATCAAAATGCTGCATGGCCCCTGTCATCACAATGCTGCATGACCCCTGTCATCACAATGCTCCATGCCCGTATCATCACAATGCTCCATTACCCATGTCATCGTAGTGATCCATGACCCCTTTCATCACAATGCTGCATGACACCTGTCATCACAATGCTCCGTGGTCTTTGTCATCACAATGCTCCATGACCACTGTCATCACCATGCCCCATGACCCCATTCATCACAATGCTCCATAGCCCTTGTCATCACAATGCTCCATTAGCCCTGTCATCACAATGTTCCATGACTCTTGTCATCAAAATGCCTCATGATCCATTTAATCACAATGCTCCATGACTCCTTTCATCACATCCTCCATGATACTTGGCATTACACTGCCCCATGACCTCTTTCAGAACAATGCTCCATGATACCAGTCATCACAATGCTCCATGACCATTGTCGTCACAATGCTCCATGCCCCTTTCAACACAATGCTCCATGACAACTGTCATCACAATGCTCCATGGCCTTTGTCATCACAATTATACATGGCCCCTGTGATCACAGTGCTCCATGACCCCTTTCATCACAATGCTCCATGACCACTGTCATCACAATGCCCCATGACCCCTGTCATCACAATGCTCCATGGCCCCTGTCATTACAATGCTCCATGACCACTGTCATCACAATGTTCCATGATCGCTGTAATCACAATGACTCATGACACCTTTCCTCAGAAGGCTCCAGTACGCCTGTCATCACAATGCTCCAATGACCGTCTCATCACAATGCTCCATGATCCCTGTCAGCACAACGTTCCATGACAATTGTCATCACAATGCTCCATGACACCTGTCATCACAATGTTGTCTGCCCATGTCACCAAAATGCTCCATGTCCCCTGTAATCACAATGTTCCATTACACCTGTCTTCACAATGTTCCCTGCCCATGTCATCACAATGCTCCATTACCAATGTAATCAAAATGTTCGCCTGCCCTTGTCATCAAAATGCTCCATGGCCCCTTTAATCACAATGCTCCATGAACCCTGTCATCACAATGTTCCATGACAGTTGTCATCACAATGCTCCATGACCCTGTAATCACAATGCTCCATGCCCTTGTCATCACAATGCTCCAGAACTCTTGTCATCATAATGATGAATGCTCGTGTCATCACAAAGCTCCATGATACTTGTCATCACAATGTTCCATGGCCTTGTCATTACAATACTCCATGGCCCCTGTCATCACAGTGCTCCATGATACCTTTTATCACAATTCTAGATGACCACTGTCATCACAATGCCCCAAGACACATGTCATCACAATTCGCCATGGCCCTTGCCATCACAATGCTCCATGACCCGTGTCATCACAAAGGTCCAGGACACTTGTCATCACAATGATCCATGACCTCTGTCATCACACTGCTCCATGGCCTATGCATTCAAAATGCTCCATGGCCCCTGTAATCACATTGCTCCATGATCCCTTTCATCACGATGTTCTATGACCACTCTCATCACAATACCCCATGACGCCTATCATCATAATGCTCCAAGGCCCCTCTCATCACAATGCTCCATGAACCCTGTCATCACAATGTTCCATGACACTTGTCATCACAGTGCTCCATGAACCCCTGTCATCACAATATTCACTGCCCATGTAATCACAATGCTCCTGGTCTCCTGTAATCACAGTGCTCCATACCCTTTTCATCACAATGCTCCAGAACTCTTGTCATCATAATGCTCCATGCCCGTGTCATCACAATGCTTGAAGAACCTTGTCATCACAATGCTCCATGAACCGTGTCATCACAAGGTTCTAGGACCCTTGTCATCACAATGATCCATGACCCCTGTCATCTCAATGCTCCATGATCTTTGTATTCACAATGCTCCCTGGCCCCTATAATTGCGGTGATCCATGACCCCTGTCATCACAATGCTCCCTGGTATATTTCATCACAATTCTAGATGACCACTGTCATCACAGTGCTCCACGGCCCCTGTCGTCAGAGTCCTCCATGATACCTTTCATTACAATTCTACATGACCACTGTCATCACAATGCCCCATGACACCTGTCATCACAATTCGCCATGGCACTTGTCATCACAATGCTCCATGAACCATGTCATCACAATGTTCATGGACACTTGTCATCACAATGCTCCATGACAACTTACATCACAATGCTCCTTGACCCCTGTCATTTCATTGCTCCATGGCCTATGCATTCACAATGCTCCATGGCTCCTGTAAGCACATTGCTCCATGATCCCTTTCATCACAATGCTCCAAGACCGCTGTCATCACAATGCCCCATGACGCCTATCATCATAATGCTCTAAGGCCCCTCTCATCACAATGCTCCATGATCCCTGTCATCACAATGTTCCATGACACTAGTCATCACAGTGCTCCATGACCCCTGTCATCACAATATTCACTGCCCATGTAATCACAATGCTCCTGGTCCCCTGTAATCATAGTGCTCCATACCCTTGTCATCACAATGCTCCAGAACTCTTGTCATCATAATGCTCCATGCCCGTGTCATCACAATGCTTGAAGAACCTTGTCATCACAATGCTCCATGAACCGTGTCATCACAAGGTTACAGGACCCTTGTCATCACAATGATCCGTGACCCCTGTCATCTCAATGCTCCATGATCTTTGTATTCACAATGCTCCATGGCCTCTATAATTGCGGTGATCCATGACCCCTGTCATCACAATGCTCCCTGGTATATTTCATCACAATTCTAGATGACCACTGTCATCACAGTGCTCCACGGCCCCTGTTATCAGAGTCCTCCCTGATACCTTTAATCACAATTCTATATGACCGCTCTCATCACAATTCCACATGACACCTGTCATCACAATGCTCCATGAACCATGTCATCACAATGTTCATGGACAAGAGTCATCACAATGCTCCATGAGAACTTACATCACAATGCTCCTTGACACCTGTCATTCCATTGCTCCATGGCCTATGCATTCACAATGCTCCATGGCTCCTGTAATCACATTGCTCCATGATCCCTTTCATCACAATACTCCAAGACCGCTGTCATCACAATGCCCCATGACGCCTATCATCATAATGCTCCAAGGCCCCTCTCATCACAATGCTCCATGATCCCTGTCATCACAATGTTCCATGACACTAGTCATCACAGTGCTCCATGACCCCTGTCATCACAATATTCACTGCCCATGTAATCACAATGCTCCTGGTCCCCTGTAATCACAATGCTCCATACCCTTGTCATCACAATGCTCCAGAACTCTTGTCATCATAATGCTCCATTCCCTTGTCATCACAGTTCTCCATGACCACTTTCATCACAATGCTCTATGACCACTGTCATCACAATGCCACATGACACCTGTCATCACAATGCTCTATAGCCCCTGTCAGCACAATGTTCCATGACAGGTATCATCACAATGATCCATGACTGCTGTCATCACAATGTTCCCTGCCCTTGTCATTCTCAATGCTCCCTGGCTCCTGTCATCACAATGCTCCATGCTCATATCATCACAATGCTCCATTACCCATGTCATCGATGTGATCCATGACCCCTTTCATCACAATGCTCCATGACCCCAGTCATCACAATGCTCCATAGCCCTTGTCATCACAATGCTCCATTAGCCCTGTCATCACAATGTTCCATGACTCTTGTCATCAAAATGCCTCATGATCCATTTAATCACAATGCTCCATGACTCCTTTCATCACATCCTCCATGATACTTGTCATTACACTGCCCCATGACCTTTTTCAGAACAATGCTCCATGATACCAGTCATCACAATGCTCCATGACCATTGTCGTCACAATGCTCCATGCCCCTTTCAACACAATGCTCCATGACAACTGTCATCACAATGCTCCATGGTCTTTGTCATCACAATTATACATGGCCCCTGTGATCACAGTGCTCCATGACCCCTTTCATCACAATGCTCCATGACCACTGTCATCACAATGCCCCATGACCCCTGTCATCACAATGCTCCATGGCCCCTGTCATTACAATGCTCCATGACCACTGTCATCACAATGTTCCATGACAGATGTCACCACTATCCTCCATGGTCCCTGTAATCACAATGCTCCATTCCCTTGTCAACGCAATGCTCCAGAACTCTTGTCATCATAATGCTCCATGCCCGTCTCATCACAATTCTCCATGACACTTTTCATTAAAATGCTCCATGGTCTTTATCATCACAATGCTCCATGGCCCCTGTTATCACATTGATCCATTGTACCTTTCATCACAATGCTAGATAACCTCTGTCATCACAATGCCCGATGACACCTGTCATCAGAATTGGCCATGGCCCTTGTCATCACAATGCTCCATGCCCTTGTCACCACAATGCTCCAGAACTCTGGGCATCATAATGCTCCATGCCCGTCTCATCACAATGCTACATGACACTTGTCATCAAAATGCTCCATGGCCTTTGTCATCACAATGCTCCATGGCCCCTGTTATCACAGTGCTCCATGTTACCTTTCATCACAATTCTAGATGACCACTGTCATCACAATGTCCCATGACACCTGTCATCACAATTCGCCATGGCCCTTGTCATCACAATGCTCCATGATCCATGTCATCACAATGTTCCTGGACACTTATCATCACAATGAACTATGACCACATTCATCACAATGCTCCATGACCCCTGTCATCACACTGCTCCATGGCCTATGCATTCAAAATGCTCCATGGCCCCTGTAATCACATTGCTCCATGATCCCTTTCATCACAATGCTCCAAGACCGCTGTCATCACAAGGCCCCATGACGCGTATCATCATAATGCTCCAAGGCCCCTCTCATCACAATGCTCCATGAACCCTGTCATCACAATGTTCCATGACACTTGTCATCACAGTGCTCCATGAACCCCTGTCATCACAATATTCACTGCCCATGTAATCACAATGCTCCTGGTCTCCTGTAATCACAGTGCTCCATACCCTTTTCATCACAATGCTCCAGAACTCTTGTCATCATAATGCTCCATGCCCGTGTCATCACAATGCTTGAAGAACCTTGTCATCACAATGCTCCATGAACCGTGTCATCACAAGGTTCCAGGACCCTTGTCATCACAATGATCCATGACCCCTGTCATCTCAATGCTCCATGATCTTTGTATTCACAATGCTCCCTGGCCCCTATAATTGCGGTGATCCATGACCCCTGTCATCACAATGCTCCCTGGTATATTTCATCACAATTCTAGATGACCACTGTCATCACAGTGCTCCACGGCCCCTGTCGTCAGAGTCCTCCATGATACCTTTCATTACAATTCTACATGACCACTGTCATCACAATGCCCCATGACACCTGTCATCACAATTCGCCATGGCACTTGTCATCACAAAGCTCCATGAACCATGTCATCACAATGTTCATGGACACTTGTCATCACAATGCTCCATGACAACTTACATCACAATGCTCCTTGACCCCTGTCATTTCATTGCTCCATGGCCTATGCATTCACAATGCTCCATGGCCCCTGTAATCACATTGCTCCATGATCCCTTTCATCACAATGCTCCAAGACCGCTGTCATCACAATGCCCCATGACGCCTATCATCATAATGCTCCAAGGCCCCTCTCATCACAGTGCTCCATGATCCCTCTCATCACAATGTTCCATGACACTAGTCATCACAGTGCTCCATGACCCCTGTCATCACAATATTCACTGCCCATGTAATCACAATGCTCCTGGTCCCCTGTAATCACAATGCTCCATACCCTTTTCATCACAATGCTCCAGAACTCTTGTCATCATAATGCTGCATGCCCGTGTCATCACAGTGCTCCATGTCCACTTTCATCACAATGCTCCTTGACCCCTGTCATCACAATGCTCCATGGCCTATGTATTCACAATGCTCCATGGCCCCTGTAATCACATTGCTCCATGATCCTTTTCATCACAATGCTCTATGACCACTGTCATCACAATGCCACATGACACCTGTCATCACAATGCTCTATAGCCCCTGTCAGCACAATGTTCCATGACAGGTATCATCACAATGATACAAGACTGCTGTCATCAGAATGTTCCCTGCTCTTGTCATCTCAATGCTCCCTTGCCCCTGTCATCAAAATGATCCATGCCCTCGTCATCAAAATGCTCCAGAACTCTTGTCATCACTATGCTCCATGCCCATGTCATCAAAATGCTGCATGGCCCCTGTCATCACAATGCTGCATGACCCCTGTCATCACAATGCTCCATGCCCGTATCATCACAATGCTCCATTACCCATGTCATCGTAGTGATCCATGACCCCTTACATCACAATGCTGCATGACACCTGTCATCACAATGCTCCGTGGTCTTTGTCATCACAATGCTCCATGACCACTGTCATCACCATGCCCCATGACCCCATTCATCACAATGCTCCATAGCCCTTGTCATCACAATGCTCCATTAGCGCTGTCATCACAATGTTCCATGACTCTTGTCATCAAAATGCCTCATGATCCATTTAATCACAATGCTCCATGACTCCTTTCATCACATCCTCCATGATACTTGTCATTACACTGCCCCATGACCTCTTTCAGAACAATGCTCCATGATACCAGTCATCACAATGCTCCATGACCATTGTCGTCACAATGCTCCATGCCCCTTTCAACACAATGCTCCATGACAACTGTCATCACAATGCTCCATGGCCTTTGTCATCACAATTATACATGGCCCCTGTGATCACAGTGCTCCATGACCCCTTTCATCACAATGCTCCATGACCACTGTCATCACAATGCCCCATGACCCCTGTCATCACAATGCTCCATGACCCCTGTCATTACAATGCTCCATGACCACTGTCATCACAATGTTCCATGATCGCTGTAATCACAATGACTCATGACACCTTTCCTCAGAAGGCTCCAGTACGCCTGTCATCACAATGCTCCAATGACCGTCTCATCACAATGCTCCATGATCCCTGTCAGCACAACGTTCCATGACAATTGTCATCACAATGCTCCATGACACCTGTCATCACAATGTTGCCTGCCCATGTCATCAAAATGCTCCATGTCCCCTGTAATCACAATGTTCCATTACACCTGTCTTCACAATGTTCCCTGCCCATGTCATCACAATGCTCCATTACCAATGTAATCAAAATGTTCGCCTGCCCTTGTCATCAAAATGCTCCATGGCCCCTTTAATCACAATGCTCCATGAACCCTGTCATCACAATATTCCATGACAGTTGTCATCACAATGCTCCATGACCCTGTAATCACAATGCTCCATGCCCTTGTCATCACGATGCTCCAGAACTCTTGTCATCATAATGATGAATGCTCGTGTCATCACAAAGCTCCATGATACTTGTCATCACAATGTTCCATGGCCTTGTCATTACAATACTCCATGGCCCCTGTCATCACAGTGCTCCATGATACCTTTTATCACAATTCTAGATGACCACTGTCATCACAATGCCCCAAGACACATGTCATCACAATTCGCCATGGCCCTTGCCATCACAATGCTCCATGACCCGTGTCATCACAATGGTCCAGGACACTTGTCATCACAATGATCCATGACCCCTGTCATCACACTGCTCCATGGCCTATGCATTCAAAATGCTCCATGGCCCCTGTAATCACATTGCTCCATGATCCCTTTCATCACGATGTTCTATGACCACTCTCATCAGAATACCCCATGACGCCTATCATCATAATGCTCCAAGGCCCCTCTCATCACAATGCTCCATGAACCCTGTCATCACAATGTTCCATGACACTTGCCATCACAATGCTCCATGACCCGTGTCATCACAAGGCCCCATGACACCTGTCATCACAATTCGCCATGGCACTTGTCATCACAATGCTCCATGAACCATGTCATCACAATGTTCATGGACACTTGTCATCACAATGCTCCATGACAACTTACATCACAATGCTCCTTGACCCCTGTCATTTCATTGCTCCATGGCCTATGCATTCACAATGCTCCATGGCTCCGGTAATCACATTGCTCCATGATCCCTTTCATCACAATGCTCCAAGACCGCTGTCATCACAATGCCCCATGACGCCTATCATCATAATGCTCCAAGGCCCCTCTCATCACAATACTCCATGATCCCTGTCATCACAATGTTCCATGACACTAGTCATCACAGTGCTCCATGACCCCTGTCATCACAATATTCACTGCCCATGTAATCACAATGCTCTTGTTCCCCTGTAATCACAATGCTCCATAACCTTTTCATCACAATGCTCCAGAACTCTTGTCATCATAATGCTCCATGCCCGTTTCATCACAGTGCTCCATGACCACTTTCATCACAATGCTCCTTGACCCCTGTCATCACAATGCTCTATGACCACTGTCATCACAATGCCACATGACACCTGTAATCACATTGCTCCATGATCCTTTTCATCACAATGCTCTATGACCACTGTCATCACAATGCCACATGACACCTGTCATCACAATGCTCTATAGCCCCTGTCAGCACAATGTTCCATGACAGGTATCATCACAATGATACATGACTGCTGTCATCAGAACGTTCCCTGCTCTTGTCATCACAATGCTCCCTGGCCCCTGTTATCACAATGCTCCATGCCCATATCATCACAATGCTCCATTACCCATGTCATCGTAGTGATCCATGACCCCTTTCATCACAATGCTGCATGACACCTGTCATCACAATGCTCCATAGCCCTTGTCATCACAATGCTCCATTAGCCCTGTCATCACAATGTTCCATGACTCTTGTCATCAAAATGCCTCATGATCCATTTAATCACAATGCTCCATGACTCCTTTCATCACATCCTCCATGATACTTGTCATTACACTGCCCCATGACCTTTTTCAGAACAATGCTCCATGATACCAGTCATCACAATGCTCCATGACCATTGTCGTCACAATGCTCCATGCCCCTTTCAACACAATGCTCCATGACAACTGTCATCACAATGCTCCATGGTCTTTGTCATCACAATTATACATGGCCCCTGTGATCACAGTGCTCCATGACCCCTTTCATCACAATGCTCCATGACCACTGTCATCACAATGCCCCATGACCCCTGTCATCACAATGCTCCATGGCCCCTGTCATTACAATGCTCCATGACCACTGTCATCACAATGTTCCATGACAGATGTCACCACTATCCTCAATGGTCCCTGTAATCACAATGCTCCATTCCCTTGTCAACGCAATGCTCCAGAACTCTTGTCATCATAATGCTCCATGCCCGTCTCATCACAATTCTCCATGACACTTTTCATTAAAATGCTCCATGGTCTTTATCATCACAATGCTCCATGGCCCCTGTTATCACATTGATCCATTGTACCTTTCATCACAATGCTAGATAACCTCTGTCATCACAATGCCCGATGACACCTGTCATCAGAATTGGCCATGGCCCTTGTCATCACAATGCTCCATGCCCTTGTCACCACAATGCTCCAGAACTCTGGGCATCATAATGCTCCATGCCCGTCTCATCACAATGCTACATGACACTTGTCATCAAAATGCTCCATGGCGTTTGTCATCACAATGCTCCATGGCCCCTGTTATCACAGTGCTGCATGTTACCTTTCATCACAATTCTAGATGACCACTGTCATCACAATGCCCCATGACACCTGTCATCACAATTCGCCATGGCCCTTGTCATCACAATGCTCCATGATCCATGTCATCACAATGTTCCTGGACACTTATCATCACAATGAACTATGACCACATTCATCACAATGCTCCATGACCCCTGTCATCACACTGCTCCATGGCCTATGCATTCAAAATGCTCCATGGCCCCTGTAATCACATTGCTCCATGATCCCTTTCATCACAATGCTCCAAGACCGCTGTCATCACAAGGCCCCATGACGCGTATCATCATAATGCTCCAAGGCCCCTCTCATCACAATGCTCCATGAACCCTGTCATCACAATGTTCCATGACACTTGTCATCACAGTGCTCCATGAACCCCTGTCATCACAATATTCACTGCCCATGTAATCACAATGCTCCTGGTCTCCTGTAATCACAGTGCTCCATACCCTTTTCATCACAATGCTCCAGAACTCTTGTCATCATAATGCTCCATGCCCGTGTCATCACAATGCTTGAAGAACCTTGTCATCACAATGCTCCATGAACCGTGTCATCACAAGGTTCCAGGACCCTTGTCATCACAATGATCTATGACCCCTGTCATCTCAATGCTCCATGATCTTTGTATTCACAATGCTCCCTGGCCCCTATAATTGCGGTGATCCATGACCCCTGTCATCACAATGCTCCCTGGTATATTTCATCACAATTCTAGATGACCACTGTCATCACAGTGCTCCACGGCCCCTGTCGTCAGAGTCCTCCATGATACCTTTCATTACAATTCTACATGACCACTGTCATCACAATGCCCCATGACACCTGTCATCACAATTCGCCATGGCACTTGTCATCACAAAGCTCCATGAACCATGTCATCACAATGTTCATGGACACTTGTCATCACAATGCTCCATGACAACTTACATCACAATGCTCCTTGACCCCTGTCATTTCATTGCTCCATGGCCTATGCATTCACAATGCTCCATGGCCCCTGTAATCACATTGCTCCATGATCCCTTTCATCACAATGCTCCAAGACCACTGTCATCACAATGCCCCATGACGCCTATCATCATAATGCTCCAAGGCCCCTCTCATCACAGTGCTCCATGATCCCTCTCATCACAATGTTCCATGACACTAGTCATCACAGTGCTCCATGACCCCTGTCATCACAATATTCACTGCCCATGTAATCACAATGCTCCTGGTCCCCTGTAATCACAATGCTCCATACCCTTTTCATCACAATGCTCCAGAACTCTTGTCATCATAATGCTGCATGCCCGTGTCATCACAGTGCTCCATGTCCACTTTCATCACAATGCTCCTTGACCCCTGTCATCACAATGCTCCATGGCCTATGTATTCACAATGCTCCATGGCCCCTGTAATCACATTGCTCCATGATCCTTTTCATCACAATGCTCTATGACCACTGTCATCACAATGCCACATGACACCTGTCATCACAATGCTCTATAGCCCCTGTCAGCACAATGTTCCATGACAGGTATCATCACAATGATACAAGACTGCTGTCATCAGAATGTTCCCTGCTCTTGTCATCTCAATGCTCCCTGGCCCCTGTTATCACAATGCTCCATGTCCATATCATCACAATGCTCCATTACACATGTCATCGTAGTGATCCATGACCCCTTTCATCACAATGCTGCATGACACCTGTCATCACAATGCTCCATAGCCCTTGTCATCACAATGCTCCATTAGCCCTGTCATCACAATGTTCCATGACTCTTGTCATCAAAATGCCTCATGATCCATTTAATCACAATGCTCCATGACTCCTTTCATCACATCCTCCATGATACTTGTCATTACACTGCCCCATGACCTTTTTCAGAACAATGCTCCATGATACCAGTCATCACAATGCTCCATGACCATTGTCGTCACAATGCTCCATGCCCCTTTCAACACAATGCCCCATGACATTTGTCATCACAATTCGCCATCGCACTTGTCATCACAATGCTCCATGAACCCTGTCATCACAATGTTCCATGACAGTTGTCATCACAATGCTCCATGACCCTGTAATCACAATGCTCCATGCCCTTGTCATCACAATGCTCCAGAACTCTTGTCATCATAATGATGAATGCTCGTGTCATCACAAAGCTCCATGATACTTGTCATCACAATGTTCCATTGCCTTGTCATTACAATACTCCATGGCCCCTGTCATCACAGTGCTCCATGATACCTTTTATCACAATTCTAGATGACCACTGTCATCACAATGCCCCAAGACACATGTCATAACAATTCGCCATGGCCCTTGCCATCACAATGCTCCATGACCCGTGTCATCACAATGGTCCCGGACACTTGTCATCACAATGATCCATGACCACTTACATCACAATGCTCCTTGACTCCTGTCATCACAATGCTCCATAGCCTATGCATTCGCAATGCTACATGGTCCCTGTAATCACATTGCTCCATGATCCATTTCATCACAATGCTCTATGACCACTGTCATTACAATGCCACATTATACCTGTCATCACAATGCTCCATGGCCCCTGTCAGCACAATGTTCCATGACAGATGTCATCACTGTCCTCCATGGTCCCTGTAATCACAATGCTCCATTCCCTTGTCAACGCAATGCTCCAGAACTCTTGTCATCATAATGCTCCATGCCCGTCTCATCACAATTCTCCATGACACTTTTCATTAAAATGCTCCATGGCCTTTATCATCACAATGCTCCATGGCCCCTGTTATCACATTGATCCATTGTACCTTTCATCACAATGCTAGATAACCTCTGTCATCACAATGCCCGATGACACCTGTCATCAGAATTGGCCATGGCCCTTGTCATCACAATGCTCCATGCCCTTGTCAACGCAATGCTCCAGAACTCTTGGCATCATAATGCTCCATGCCCGTCTCATCACAATGCTCCATGACACTTGTCATCAAAATGCTCCATGGCCTTTGTCATCACAATGCTCCATGGCCCCTGTTATCACAGTGCTCCATGTTACCTTTCCTCATAATTCTCGATGACCACTGTCATCACAATGCCCCATGACACCTGTCACCACAATTCGCCATGGCCCTTGTCATCACAATGCTCCATGATCCATGTCATCACAATGTTCTTGGACACTTATCATCACAATGAACTATGACCACATTCATCACAATGCTCCATGACCCCTGTCATCACACTGCTCCATGGACTATGCATTCAAAATGCTCCATGGCCCCTGTAATCACATTGCTCCATGATCCCTTTCATCACAATGTTCTATGACCACTCTCATCACAATACCCCATGACGCCTATCATCATAATGCTCCAAGGCCCCTCTCATCACAGTGCTCCATGAACCCTGTCATCACAATGTTCCATGACACTTGTCATCACAGTGCTCCATGAACACCTGTCATCACAATATTCACTGCCCATGTAATCACAATGCTCCTGGTCCCCTGTAATCACAGTGCTCCATACCCTTTTCATCACAATGCTCCAGAACTCTTGTCATCATAATGCTCCATGCCCGTGTCATCACAATGCTTGAAGAACCTTGTCATCACAATGCTCCATGAACCGTGTCATCACAAGGTTCCAGGACCCTTGTCATCACAATGATCCATGACCCCTGTCATCTCAATGCTCCATGATCTTTGTATTCACAATGCTCCCTGGCCCCTATAATTGCGGTGATCCATGACCCCTGTCATCACAATGCTCCCTGGTATATTTCATCACAATTCTAGATGACCACTGTCATCACAGTGCTCCACGGCCCCTGTCGTCAGAGTCCTCCATGATACCGTTCATTACAATTCTACATGACCACTGTCATCACAATGCCGCATGACACCTGTCATCACAATTCGCCATGGCACTTGTCATCACAATGCTCCATGAACCATGTCATCACAATGTTCATGGACAATAGTCATGACAATGCTCCATGACAACTTACATCACAATGCTCCTTGACCCCTGTCATTTCATTGCTCCATGGCCTATGCATTCACAATGCTCCATGGTCCCTGTAATCACAATGCTCCATACCCTTGTCATCGCAATGCTCCAGATCACTTCTCATCATAATGCTCCATGCCCGTGTCATCACAATGCTCCATGGCCCCTGTCATCACAGTGCTCCGTGATACCTTTCATCCTAATGATAGATGACCACTGTCATCACAATGCTCCATGACACCTGTCATCAGAATTGGCCATGGCCCTTGTCATCACAATGCTCCAGGACACTTGTCTTCACAATGTTCCATGGCGCATTTCATCACAATGCTCCATGACCACTTTCATCAAATTGCTCCATGATGCCTGTCATCACAATGCTCCATGGCCTTTGTCATCAAAATTCTACATGGCCCCTGTAATAACAGTGCTTCAGGACAACTTTTATCACAATGCTCCATGACCACTCTCATCACAATGCCAGATAAGACCTTTCATGACAATGCTCCATGGCCCTTGTCATCACAATATTCTATGACTTCTGTCATCACAATGCTCCATGCCCCTGTCATCACAATGCCCCATCACCCCTGCTATTACAATGCTCCATGACCCCTGTCGTCGCAATGCTCCGAAACCCTTGTCATCACAATATTCCATGATCCGTGTAATCACGATGATCCATGAACCATTTCTGTACAATGCTCCAGTACCCCTTTCATTAAAATGCTCCATGGCACTTGTCATCAGAATGCTCCAGGAACCCTTCCATCACAATAATCCATGACCCGTTTCCTCACAATTCTCCAGGACCGCTTTCATCACAATGCTCCATTCCCTTGTCATCTCAATGCTTCATGGCCCCTGTCATCAAAATGATCCATGCCCTTGTCATCAAAATGCTCCAGAACTCTTGTCATCACTATGCTCCATGCCCATGTCATCAAAATGCTGCATGGCCCCTGTCATCACAATGCTGCATGACCCCTGTCATCACAATGCTCCATGCCCGTATCGTCACAATGCTCCATTACCCATGTCATCGTAGTGATCCATGACCCCTTACATCACAATGCTGCATGACACCTGTCATCACAATGCTCCGTGGTCTTTGTCATCACAATGCTCCATGACCACTGTCATCACCATGCCCCATGACCCCATTCATCACAATGCTCCCTAGCCCTTGTCATCACAATGCTCCATTAGCGCTGTCATCACAATGTTCCATGACTCTTGTCATCAAAATGCCTCATGATCCATTTAATCACAATGCTCCATGACTCCTTTCATCACATCCTCCATGATACTTGTCATTACACTGCCCCATGACCTCTTTCAGAACAATGCTCCATGATACCAGTCATCACAATGCTCCATGACCATTGTCGTCACAATGCTCCATGCCCCTTTCAACACAATGCTCCATGACAACTGTCATCACAATGCTCCATGGCCTTTGTCATCACAATTATACATGGCCCCTGTGATCACAGTGCTCCATGACCCCTTTCATCACAATGCTCCATGACCACTGTCATCACAATGCCCCATGACCCCTGTCATCACAATGCTCCATGACCCCTGTCATTACAATGCTCCATGACCACTGTCATCACAATGTTCCATGATCGCTGTAATCACAATGACTCATGACACCTTTCCTCAGAAGGCTCCAGTACGCCTGTCATCACAATGCTCCAATGACCGTCTCATCACAATGCTCCATGATCCCTGTCAGCACAACGTTCCATGACAATTGTCATCACAATGCTCCATGACACCTGTCATCACAATGTTGCCTGCCCATGTCATCAAAATGCTCCATGTCCCCTGTAATCACAATGTTCCATTACACCTGTCTTCACAATGTTCCCTGCCCATGTCATCACAATGCTCCATTACCAATGTAATCAAAATGTTCGCCTGCCCTTGTCATCAAAATGCTCCATGGCCCCTTTAATCACAATGCTCCATGAACCCTGTCATCACAATATTCCATGACAATTGTCATCACAATGCTCCATGACCCTGTAATCACAATGCTCCATGCCCTTGTCATCACGATGCTCCAGAACTCTTGTCATCATAATGATGAATGCTCGTGTCATCACAAAGCTCCATGATACTTGTCATCACAATGTTCCATGGCCTTGTCATTACAATACTCCATGGCCCCTGTCATCACAGTGCTCCATGATACCTTTTATCACAATTCTAGATGACCACTGTCATCACAATGCCCCAAGACACATGTCATCATAATTCGCCATGGCCCTTGCCATCACAATGCTCCATGACCCGTGTCATCACAATGGTCCAGGACACTTGTCATCACAATGATCCATGACCCCTGTCATCACACTGCTCCATGGCCTATGCATTCAAAATGCTCCATGGCCCCTGTAATCACATTGCTCCATGATCCCTTTCATCACGATGTTCTATGACCACTCTCATCACAATACCCCATGACGCCTATCATCATAATGCTCCAAGGCCCCTCTCATCACAATGCTCCATGAACCCTGTCATCACAATGTTCCATGACACTTGTCATCACAGTGCTCCATGAACCCCTGTCATCACAATATTCACTGCCCATGTAATCACAACGCTCCTGGTCCCCTGTAATCACAGTGCTCCATACCCTTTTCATCACAATGCTCCAGAACTCTTGTCATCATAATGCTCCATGCCCGTGTCATCACAATGCTTGAAGAACCTTGTCATCACAATGCTCCATGAACCGTGTCATCACAAGGTTCCAGGACCCTTGTCATCACAATGATCCATGACCCCTGTCATCTCAATGCTCCATGATCTTTGTATTCACAATGCTCCATGGCCCCTATAATTGTGGTGATCCATGACCCCTGTCATCACAATGCTCCCTGGTATATTTCATCACAATTCTAGATGACCACTGTCATCACAGTGCTCCACGGCCCCTGTCGTCAGAGTCCTCCATGATACCTTTCATTACAATTCTACATGACCACTGTTATCACAATGCCCCATGACACCTGTCATCACAATTCGCCATGGCACTTGTCATCACAATGCTCCATGAACCATGTCATCACAATGTTCATGGACACTTGTCATCACAATGCTCCATGACAACTTACATCACAATGCTCCTTGACCCCTGTCATTTCATTGCTCCATGGCCTATGCATTCACAATGCTCCATGGCTCCGGTAATCACATTGCTCCATGATCCCTTTCATCACAATACTCCAAGACCGCTGTCATCACAATGCCCCATGATGCCTATCATCATAATGCTCCAAGGCCCCTCTCATCACAATACTCCATGATCCCTGTCATCACAATGTTCCATGACACTAGTCATCACAGTGCTCCATGACCCCTGTCATCACAATATTCACTGCCCATGTAATCACAATGCTCTTGTTCCCCTGTAATCACAATGCTCCATAACCTTGTCATCACAATGCTCCAGAACTCTTGTCATCATAATGCTCCATGCCCGTGTCATCACAGTGCTCCATGACCACTTTCATCACAATGCTCCTTGACCACTGTCATCACAATGCTCTATGACCACTGTCATCACAATGCCACATGTCACCTGTAATCACATTGCTCCATGATCCTTTTCATCACAATGCTCTATGACCACTGTCATCACAATGCCACATGACACCTGTCATCACAATGCTCTATAGCCCCTGTCAGCACAATGTTCCATGACAGGTATCATCACAATGATACATGACTGCTGTCATCAGAATGTTCCCTGCTCTTGTCATCTCAATGCTCCCTGGCCCCTGTTATCACAATGCTCCATGCCCATATCATCACAATGCTCCATTACCCATGTCATCGTAGTGATCCATGACCCCTTTCATCACAATGCTGCATGACACCTGTCATCACAATGCTCCATAGCCCTTGTCATCACAATGCTCCATTAGCCCTGTCATCACAATGTTCCATGACTCTTGTCATCAAAATGCCTCATGATCCATTTAATCACAATGCTCCATGACTCCTTTCATCACATCCTCCATGATACTTGTCATTACACTGCCCCATGACCTTTTTCAGAACAATGCTCCATGATACCAGTCATCACAATGCTCCATGACCATTGTCGTCACAATGCTCCATGCCCCTTTCAACACAATGCTCCATGACAACTGTCATCACAATGCTCCATGGTCTTTGTCATCACAATTATACATGGCCCCTGTGATCACAGTGCTCCATGACCCCTTTCATCACAATGCTCCATGACCACTGTCATCACAATGCCCCATGACCCCTGTCATCACAATGCTCCATGGCCCCTGTCATTACAATGCTCCATGACCACTGTCATCACAATGTTCCATGACAGATGTCACCACTATCCTCCATGGTCCCTGTAATCACAATGCTCCATTCCCTTGTCAACGCAATGCTCCAGAACTCTTGTCATCATAATGCTCCATGCCCGTCTCATCACAATTCTCCATGACACTTTTCATTAAAATGCTCCATGGCCTTTATCATCACAATGCTCCATGGCCCCTGTTATCACATTGATCCATTGTACCTTTCATCACAATGCTAGATAACCTCTGTCATCACAATGCCCGATGACACCTGTCATCAGAATTGGCCATGGCCCTTGTCATCACAATGCTCCATGCCCTTGTCACCACAATGCTCCAGAACTCTGGGCATCATAATGCTCCATGCCCGTCTCATCACAATGCTCCATGACACTTGTCATCAAAATGCTCCATGGCCTTTGTCATCACAATGCTCCATGGCCCCTGTTATCACAGTGCTCCATGTTACCTTTCATCACAATTCTAGATGACCACTGTCATCACAATGCCCCATGACACCTGTCATCACAATTCGCCATGGCCCTTGTCATCACAATGCTCCATGATCCATGTCATCACAATGTTCCTGGACACTTATCATCACAATGAACTATGACCACATTCATCACAATGCTCCATGACCCCTGTCATCACACTGCTCCATGGCCTATGCATTCAAAATGCTCCATGGCCCCTGTAATCACATTGCTCCATGATCCCTTTCATCACAATGCTCCAAGACCGCTGTCATCACAAGGCCCCATGACGCGTATCATCATAATGCTCCAAGGCCCCTCTCATCACAATGCTCCATGAACCCTGTCATCACAATGTTCCATGACACTTGTCATCACAGTGCTCCATGAACCCCTGTCATCACAATATTCACTGCCCATGTAATCACAATGCTCCTGGTCTCCTGTAATCACAGTGCTCCATACCCTTTTCATCACAATGCTCCAGAACTCTTGTCATCATAATGCTCCATGCCCGTGTCATCACAATGCTTGAAGAACCTTGTCATCACAATGCTCCATGAACCGTGTCATCACAAGGTTCCAGGACCCTTGTCATCACAATGATCCATGACCCCTGTCATCTCAATGCTCCATGATCTTTGTATTCACAATGCTCCCTGGCCCCTATAATTGCGGTGATCCATGACCCCTGTCATCACAATGCTCCCTGGTATATTTCATCACAATTCTAGATGACCACTGTCATCACAGTGTTCCACGGCCCCTGTCGTCAGAGTCCTCCATGATACCTTTCATTACAATTCTACATGACCACTGTCATCACAATGCCCCATGACACCTGTCATCACAATTCGCCATGGCACTTGTCATCACAAAGCTCCATGAACCATGTCATCACAATGTTCATGGACACTTGTCATCACAATGCTCCATGACAACTTACATCACAATGCTCCTTGACCCCTGTCATTTCATTGCTCCATGGCCTATGCATTCACAATGCTCCATGGCCCCTGTAATCACATTGCTCCATGATCCCTTTCATCACAATGCTCCAAGACCGCTGTCATCACAATGCCCCATGACGCCTATCATCATAATGCTCCAAGGCCCCTCTCATCACAGTGCTCCATGATCCCTCTCATCACAATGTTCCATGACACTAGTCATCACAGTGCTCCATGACCCCTGTCATCACAATATTCACTGCCCATGTAATCACAATGCTCCTGGTCCCCTGTAATCACAATGCTCCATACCCTTTTCATCACAATGCTCCAGAACTCTTGTCATCATAATGCTGCATGCCCGTGTCATCACAGTGCTCCATGTCCACTTTCATCACAATGCTCCTTGACCCCTGTCATCACAATGCTCCATGGCCTATGTATTCCCAATGCTCCATGGCCCCTGTATTCACATTGCTCCATGATCCTTTTCATCACAATGCTCTATGACCACTGTCATCACAATGCCACATGACACCTGTCATCACAATGCTCTATAGCCCCTGTCAGCACAATGTTCCATGACAGGTATCATCACAATGATACAAGACTGCTGTCATCAGAATGTTCCCTGCTCTTGTCATCTCAATGCTCCCTGGCCCCTGTTATCACAATGCTCCATGTCCATATCATCACAATGCTCCATTACACATGTCATCGTAGTGATCCATGACCCCTTTCATCACAATGCTGCATGACACCTGTCATCACAATGCTCCATAGCCCTTGTCATCACAATGCTCCATTAGCCCTGTCATCACAATGTTCCATGACTCTTGTCATCAAAATGCCTCATGATCCATTTAATCACAATGCTCCATGACTCCTTTCATCACATCCTCCATGATACTTGTCATTACACTGCCCCATGACCTTTTTCAGAACAATGCTCCATGATACCAGTCATCACAATGCTCCATGACCATTGTCATCACAATGCTCCATGCCCCTTTCAACACAATGCCCCATGACACCTGTCATCACAATTCGCCATCGAACTTGTCATCACAATGCTCCATGAAACCTGTCATCACAATGTTCCATGACAGTTGTCATCACAATGCTCCATGACCCTGTAATCACAATGCTCCATGCCCTTGTCATCACAATGCTCCAGAACTCTTGTCATCATAATGATGAATGCTCGTTTCATCACAAAGCTCCATGATACTTGTCATCACAATGTTCCATTGCCTTGTCATTACAATACTCCATGGCCCCTGTCATCACAGTGCTCCATGATACCTTTTATCACAATTCTAGATGACCACTGTCATCACAATGCCCCAAGACACATGTCATAACAATTCGCCATGGCCCTTGCCATCACAATGCTCCATGACCCGTGTCATCACAATGGTCCCGGACACTTGTCATCACAATGATCCATGACCACTTACATCACAATGCTCCTTGACTCCTGTCATCACAATGCTCCATAGCCTATGCATTCGCAATGCTACATGGTCCCTGTAATCACATTGCTCCATGATCCATTTCATCACAATGCTCTATGACCACTGTCATTACAATGCCACATTATACCTGTCATCACAATGCTCCATGGCCCCTGTCAGCACAATGTTCCATGACAGATGTCATCACTGTCCTCCATGGTCCTTGTAATCACAATGCTCCATTCCCTTGTCAACGCAATGCTCCAGAACTCTTGTCATCATAATGCTCCATGCCCGTCTCATCACAATGCTCCATGACACTTGTCATCAAAATGCTCCATGGCCTTTGTCATCACAATGCTCCATGGCCCCTGTTATCACATTGATCCATTGTACCTTTCATCACAATGCTAGATAACCTCTGTCATCACAATGCCCGATGACACCTGTCATCAGAATTGGCCATGGCCCTTGTCATCACAATGCTCCATGCCCTTGTCAACGCAATGCTCCAGAACTCTTGGCATCATAATGCTCCATGCCCGTCTCATCACAATGCTCCATGACACTTGTCATCAAAATGCTCCATGGCCTTTGTCATCACAATGCTCCATGGCCCCTGTTATCACAGTGCTCCATGTTACCTTTCCTCATAATTCTCGATGACCACTGTCATCACAATGCCCCATGACACCTGTCATCACAATTCGCCATGGCCCTTGTCATCACAATGCTCCATGATCCATGTCATCACAATGTTCCTGGACACTTATCATCACAATGAACTATGACCACATTCATCACAATGCTCCATGACCCCTGTCATCACACTGCTCCATGGACTATGCATTCAAAATGCTCCATGGCCCCTGTAATCACATTGCTCCATGATCCCTTTCATCACAATGTTCTATGACCACTCTCATCACAATACCCCATGACGCCTATCATCATAATGCTCCAAGGCCCCTGTCATCACAATGCTCCATGAACCCTGTCATCACAATGTTCCATGACACTTGTCATCACAGTGCTCCATGAACCCCTGTCATCACAATATTCACTGCCCATGTAATCACAATGCTCCTGGTCCCCTGTAATCACAGTGCTCCATACCCTTTTCATCACAATGCTCCAGAACTCTTGTCATCATAATGCTCCATGCCCGTGTCATCACAATGCTTGAAGAACCTTGTCATCACAATGCTCCATGAACCGTGTCATCACAAGGTTCCAGGACCCTTGTCATCACAATGATCCATGACCCCTGTCATCTCAATGCTCCATGATCTTTGTATTCACAATGCTCCCTGGCCCCTATAATTGCGGTGATCCATGACCCCTGTCATCACAATGCTCCCTGGTATATTTCATCACAATTCTAGATGACCACTGTCATCACAGTGCTCCACGGCCCCTGTTATCAGAGTCCTCCCTGATACCTTTAATCACAATTCTATATGACCGCTCTCATCACAATTCCACATGACACCTGTCATCACAATGCTCCATGAACCATGTCATCACAATGTTCATGGACAAGAGTCATCACAATGCTCCATGACAACTTACATCACAATGCTCCTTGACCCCTGTCATTCCATTGCTCCATGGCCTATGCATTCACAATGCTCCATGGCTCCTGTAATCACATTGCTCCATGATCCCTTTCATCACAATACTCCAAGACCGCTGTCATCACAATGCCCCATGACGCCTATCATCATAATGCTCCAAGGCCCCTCTCATCACAATGCTCCATGATCCCTGTCATCACAATGTTCCATGACACTAGTCATCACAGTGCTCCATGACCCCTGTCATCACAATATTCACTGCCCATGTAATCACAATGCTCCTGGTCCCCTGTAATCACAATGCTCCATACCCTTGTCATCACAATGCTCCAGAACTCTTGTCATCATAATGCTCCATTCCCTTGTCATCACAGTTCGCCATGACCACTTTCATCACAATGCTCTATGACCACTGTCATCACAATGCCACATGACACCTGTCATCACAATGCTCTATAGCCCCTGTCAGCACAATGTTCCATGACAGGTATCATCACAATGATCCATGACTGCTGTCATCACAATGTTCCTTGCCCTTGTCATTCTCAATGCTCCCTGGCTCCTGTCATCACAATGCTCCATGCTCATATCATCACAATGCTCCATTACCCATGTCATCGATGTGATCCATGACCCCTTTCATCACAATGCTCCATGACCCCAGTCATCACAATGCTCCATAGCCCTTGTCATCACAATGCTCCATTAGCCCTGTCATCACAATGTTCCATGACTCTTGTCATCAAAATGCCTCATGATCCATTTAATCACAATGCTCCATGACTCCTTTCATCACATCCTCCATGATACTTGTCATTACACTGCCCCATGACCTTTTTCAGAACAATGCTCCATGATACCAGTCATCACAATGCTCCATGACCATTGTCGTCACAATGCTCCATGCCCCTTTCAACACAATGCTCCATGACAACTGTCATCACAATGCTCCATGGTCTTTGTCATCACAATTATACATGGCCCCTGTGATCACAGTGCTCCATGACCCCTTTCATCACAATGCTCCATGACCACTGTCATCACAATGCCCCATGACCCCTGTCATCACAATGCTCCATGGCCCCTGTCATTACAATGCTCCATGACCACTGTCATCACAATGTTCCATGACAGATGTCACCACTATCCTCCATGGTCCCTGTAATCACAATGCTCCATTCCCTTGTCAACGCAATGCTCCAGAACTCTTGTCATCATAATGCTCCATGCCCGTCTCATCACAATTCTCCATGACACTTTTCATTAAAATGCTCCATGGTCTTTATCATCACAATGCTCCATGGCCCCTGTTATCACATTGATCCATTGTACCTTTCATCACAATACTAGATAACCTCTGTCATCACAATGCCCGATGACACCTGTCATCAGAATTGGCCATGGCCCTTGTCATCACAATGCTCCATGCCCTTGTCACCACAATGCTCCAGAACTCTGGGCATCATAATGCTCCATGCCTGTCTCATCACAATGCTCCATGACACTTGTCATGAAAATGCTCCATGGCCTTTGTCATCACAATGCTCCATGGCCCCTGTTATCACAGTGCTCCATGTTACCTTTCATCACAATTCTAGATGACCACTGTCATCACAATGCCCCATGACACCTGTCATCACAATTCGCCATGGCCCTTGTCATCACAATGCTCCATGATCCATGTCATCACAATGTTCCTGGACACTTATCATCACAATGAACTATGACCACATTCATCACAATGCTCCATGACCCCTGTCATCACACTGCTCCATGGCCTATGCATTCAAAATGCTCCATGGCCCCTGTAATCACATTGCTCCATGATCCCTTTCATCACAATGCTCCAAGACCGCTGTCATCACAAGGCCCCATGACGCGTATCATCATAATGCTCCAAGGCCCCTCTCATCACAATGCTCCATGAACCCTGTCATCACAATGTTCCATGACACTTGTCATCACAGTGCTCCATGAACCCCTGTCATCACAATATTCACTGCCCATGTAATCACAATGCTCCTGGTCTCCTGTAATCACAGTGCTCCATACCCTTTTCATCACAATGCTCCAGAACTCTTGTCATCATAATGCTCCATGCCCGTGTCATCACAATGCTTGAAGAACCTTGTCATCACAATGCTCCATGAACCGTGTCATCACAAGGTTCCAGGACCCTTGTCATCACAATGATCCATGACCCCTGTCATCTCAATGCTCCATGATCTTTGTATTCACAATGCTCCCTGGCCCCTATAATTGCGGTGATCCATGACCCCTGTCATCACAATGCTCCCTGGTATATTTCATCACAATTCTAGATGACCACTGTCATCACAGTGCTCCACGGCCCCTGTCGTCAGAGTCCTCCATGATACCTTTCATTACAATTCTACATGACCACTGTCATCACAATGCCCCATGACACCTGTCATCACAATTCGCCATGGCACTTGTCATCACAAAGCTCCATGAACCATGTCATCACAATGTTCATGGACACTTGTCATCACAATGCTCCATGACAACTTACATCACAATGCTCCTTGACCCCTGTCATTTCATTGCTCCATGGCCTATGCATTCACAATGCTCCATGGCCCCTGTAATCACATTGCTCCATGATCCCTTTCATCACAATGCTCCAAGACCGCTGTCATCACAATGCCCCATGACGCCTATCATCATAATGCTCCAAGGCCCCTCTCATCACAGTGCTCCATGATCCCTCTCATCACAATGTTCCATGACACTAGTCATCACAGTGCTCCATGACCCCTGTCATCACAATATTCACTGCCCATGTAATCACAATGCTCCTGGTCCCCTGTAATCACAATGCTCCATACCCTTTTCATCACAATGCTCCAGAACTCTTGTCATCATAATGATGAATGCTCGTGTCATCACAAAGCTCCATGATACTTGTCATCACAATGTTCCATTGCCTTGTCATTACAATACTCCATGGCCCCTGTCATCACAGTGCTCCATGATACCTTTTATCACAATTGTAGATGACCACTGTCATCACAATGCCCCAAGACACATGTCATCACAATTCGCCATGGCCCTTGCCATCACAATGCTCCATGACCCGTGTCATCACAATGGTCCCGGACACTTGTCATCACAATGATCCATGACCACTTACATCAAAATGCTCCTTGACTCCTGTCATCACAATGCTCCATAGCCTATGCATTCGCAATGCTACATGGTCCCTGTAATCACATTGCTCCATGATCCATTTCATCACAATGCTCTATGACCACTGTCATTACAATGCCACATTATACCTGTCATCACAATGCTCCATGGCCCCTGTCAGCACAATGTTCCATGACAGATGTCATCACTGTCCTCCATGGTCCCTGTAATCACAATGCTCCATTCCCTTGTCAACGCAATGCTCCAGAACTCTTGTCATCATAATGCTCCATGCCCGTCTCATCACAATTCTCCATGACACTTTTCATTAAAATGCTCCATGGCCTTTATCATCACAATGCTCCATGGCCCCTGTTATCACATTGATCCATTGTACCTTTCATCACAATGCTAGATAACCTCTGTCATCACAATGCCCGATGACACCTGTCATCAGAATTGGCCATGGCCCTTGTCATCACAATGCTCCATGCCCTTGTCAACGCAATGCTCCAGAACTCTTGGCATCATAATGCTCCATGCCCGTGTCATCACAATGCTCCATGACACTTGTCATCAAAATGCTCCATGGCCTTTGTCATCACAATGCTCCATGGCCCCTGTTATCACAGTGCTCCATGTTACCTTTCCTCATAATTCTCGATGACCACTGTCATCACAATGCCCCATGACACCTGTCATCACAATTCGCCATGGCCCTTGTCATCACAATGCTCCATGATCCATGTCATCACAATGTTCCTGGACACTTATCATCACAATGAACTATGACCACATTCATCACAATGCTCCATGACCCCTGTCATCACACTGCTCCATGGACTATGCATTCAAAATGCTCCATGGCCCCTGTAATCACATTGCTCCATGATCCCTTTCATCACAATGTTCTATGACCACTCTCATCACAATACCCCATGACGCCTATCATCATAATGCTCCAAGGCCCCTCTCATCACAGTGCTCCATGAACCCTGTCATCACAATGTTCCATGACACTTGTCATCACAGTGCTCCATGAACACCTGTCATCACAATATTCACTGCCCATGTAATCACAATGCTCCTGGTCCCCTGTAATCACAGTGCTCCATACCCTTTTCATCACAATGCTCCAGAACTCTTGTCATCATAATGCTCCATGCCCGTGTCATCACAATGCTTGAAGAACCTTGTCATCACAATGCTCCATGAACCGTGTCATCACAAGGTTCCAGGACCCTTGTCATCACAATGATCCATGACCCCTGTCATCTCAATGCTCCATGATCTTTGTATTCACAATGCTCCCTGGCCCCTATAATTGCGGTGATCCATGACCCCTGTCATCACAATGCTCCCTGGTATATTTCATCACAATTCTAGATGACCACTGTCATCACAGTGCTCCACGGCCCCTGTTATCAGAGTCCTCCCTGATACCTTTAATCACAATTCTATATGACCGCTCTCATCACAATTCCACATGACACCTGTCATCACAATGCTCCATGAACCATGTCATCACAATGTTCATGGACAAGAGTCATCACAATGCTCCATGACAACTTACATCACAATGCTCCTTGACCCCTGTCATTCCATTGCTCCATGGCCTATGCATTCACAATGCTCCATGGCTCCTGTAATCACATTGCTCCATGATCCCTTTCATCACAATACTCCAAGACCGCTGTCATCACAATGCCCCATGACGCCTATCATCATAATGCTCCAAGGCCCCTCTCATCACAATGCTCCATGATCCCTGTCATCACAATGTTCCATGACACTAGTCATCACAGTGCTCCATGACCCCTGTCATCACAATATTCACTGCCCATGTAATCACAATGCTCCTGGTCCCCTGTAATCACAATGCTCCATACCCTTGTCATCACAATGCTCCAGAACTCTTGTCATCATAATGCTCCATTCCCTTGTCATCACAGTTCGCCATGACCACTTTCATCACAATGCTCTATGACCACTGTCATCACAATGCCACATGACACCTGTCATCACAATGCTCTATAGCCCCTGTCAGCACAATGTTCCATGACAGGTATCATCACAATGATCCATGACTGCTGTCATCACAATGTTCCTTGCCCTTGTCATTCTCAATGCTCCCTGGCTCCTGTCATCACAATGCTCCATGCTCATATCATCACAATGCTCCATTACCCATGTCATCGATGTGATCCATGACCCCTTTCATCACAATGCTCCATGACCCCAGTCATCACAATGCTCCATAGCCCTTGTCATCACAATGCTCCATTAGCCCTGTCATCACAATGTTCCATGACTCTTGTCATCAAAATGCCTCATGATCCATTTAATCACAATGCTCCATGACTCCTTTCATCACATCCTCCATGATACTTGTCATTACACTGCCCCATGACCTTTTTCAGAACAATGCTCCATGATACCAGTCATCACAATGCTCCATGACCATTGTCGTCACAATGCTCCATGCCCCTTTCAACACAATGCTCCATGACAACTGTCATCACAATGCTCCATGGTCTTTGTCATCACAATTATACATGGCCCCTGTGATCACAGTGCTCCATGACCCCTTTCATCACAATGCTCCATGACCACTGTCATCACAATGCCCCATGACCCCTGTCATCACAATGCTCCATGGCCCCTGTCATTACAATGCTCCATGACCACTGTCATCACAATGTTCCATGACAGATGTCACCACTATCCTCCATGGTCCCTGTAATCACAATGCTCCATTCCCTTGTCAACGCAATGCTCCAGAACTCTTGTCATCATAATGCTCCATGCCCGTCTCATCACAATTCTCCATGACACTTTTCATTAAAATGCTCCATGGTCTTTATCATCACAATGCTCCATGGCCCCTGTTATCACATTGATCCATTGTACCTTTCATCACAATACTAGATAACCTCTGTCATCACAATGCCCGATGACACCTGTCATCAGAATTGGCCATGGCCCTTGTCATCACAATGCTCCATGCCCTTGTCACCACAATGCTCCAGAACTCTGGGCATCATAATGCTCCATGCCTGTCTCATCACAATGCTCCATGACACTTGTCATCAAAATGCTCCATGGCCTTTGTCATCACAATGCTCCATGGCCCCTGTTATCACAGTGCTCCATGTTACCTTTCCTCATAATTCTCGATGACCACTGTCATCACAATGCCCCATGACACCTGTCATCACAATTCGCCATGGCCCTTGTCATCACAATGCTCCATGATCCATGTCATCACAATGTTCCTGGACACTTATCATCACAATGAACTATGACCACATTCATCACAATGCTCCATGACCCCTGTCATCACACTGCTCCATGGACTATGCATTCAAAATGCTCCATGGCCCCTGTAATCACATTGCTCCATGATCCCTTTCATCACAATGTTCTATGACCACTCTCATCACAATACCCCATGACGCCTATCATCATAATGCTCCAAGGCCCCTCTCATCACAGTGCTCCATGAACCCTGTCATCACAATGTTCCATGACACTTGTCATCACAGTGCTCCATGAACACCTGTCATCACAATATTCACTGCCCATGTAATCACAATGCTCCTGGTCCCCTGTAATCACAGTGCTCCATACCCTTTTCATCACAATGCTCCAGAACTCTTGTCATCATAATGCTCCATGCCCGTGTCATCACAATGCTTGAAGAACCTTGTCATCACAATGCTCCATGAACCGTGTCATCACAAGGTTCCAGGACCCTTGTCATCACAATGATCCATGACCCCTGTCATCTCAATGCTCCATGATCTTTGTATTCACAATGCTCCCTGGCCCCTATAATTGCGGTGATCCATGACCCCTGTCATCACAATGCTCCCTGGTATATTTCATCACAATTCTAGATGACCACTGTCATCACAGTGCTCCACGGCCCCTGTCGTCAGAATCCTCCATGATACCGTTCATTACAATTCTACATGACCACTGTCATCACAATGCCGCATGACACCTGTCATCACAATTCGCCATGGCACTTGTCATCACAATGCTCCATGAACCATGTCATCACAATGTTCATGGACAATAGTCATGACAATGCTCCATGACAACTTACATCACAATGCTCCTTGACCCCTGTCATTTCATTGCTCCATGGCCTATGCATTCACAATGCTCCATGGTCCCTGTAATCACAATGCTCCATACCCTTGTCATCGCAATGCTCCAGATCACTTCTCATCATAATGCTCCATGCCCGTGTCATCACAATGCTCCATGGCCCCTGTCATCACAGTGCTCCGTGATACCTTTCATCCTAATGATAGATGACCACTGTCATCACAATGCTCCATGACACCTGTCATCAGAATTGGCCATGGCCCTTGTCATCACAATGCTCCAGGACACTTGTCTTCACAATGTTCCATGGCGCATTTCATCACAATGCTCCATGACCACTTTCATCAAATTGCTCCATGATGCCTGTCATCACAATGCTCCATGGCCTTTGTCATCAAAATTCTACATGGCCCCTGTAATAACAGTGCTTCAGGACAACTTTTATCACAATGCTCCATGACCACTCTCATCACAATGCCAGATAAGACCTTTCATGACAATGCTCCATGGCCCTTGTCATCACAATATTCTATGACTTCTGTCATCACAATGCTCCATGCCCCTGTCATCACAATGCCCCATCACCCCTGCTATTACAATGCTCCATGACCCCTGTCGTCGCAATGCTCCGAAACCCTTGTCATCACAATATTCCATGATCCGTGTAATCACGATGATCCATGAACCATTTCTGTACAATGCTCCAGTACCCCTTTCATTAAAATGCTCCATGGCACTTGTCATCAGAATGCTCCAGGAACCCTTCCATCACAATAATCCATGACCCGTTTCCTCACAATTCTCCAGGACCGCTTTCATCACAATGCTCCATTCCCTTGTCATCTCAATGCTTCATGGCCCCTGTCATCAAAATGATCCATGCCCTTGTCATCAAAATGCTCCAGAACTCTTGTCATCACTATGCTCCATGCCCATGTCATCAAAATGCTGCATGGCCCCTGTCATCACAATGCTGCATGACCCCTGTCATCACAATGCTCCATGCCCGTATCATCACAATGCTCCATTACCCATGTCATCGTAGTGATCCATGACCCCTTACATCACAATGCTGCATGACACCTGTCATCACAATGCTCCGTGGTCTTTGTCATCACAATGCTCCATGACCACTGTCATCACCATGCCCCATGACCCCATTCATCACAATGCTCCATAGCCCTTGTCATCACAATGCTCCATTAGCGCTGTCATCACAATGTTCCATGACTCTTGTCATCAAAATGCCTCATGATCCATTTAATCACAATGCTCCATGACTCCTTTCATCACATCCTCCATGATACTTGTCATTACACTGCCCCATGACCTCTTTCAGAACAATGCTCCATGATACCAGTCATCACAATGCTCCATGACCATTGTCGTCACAATGCTCCATGCCCCTTTCAACACAATGCTCCATGACAACTGTCATCACAATGCTCCATGGCCTTTGTCATCACAATTATACATGGCCCCTGTGATCACAGTGCTCCATGACCCCTTACATCACAATGCTCCATGACCACTGTCATCACAATGCCCCATGACCCCTGTCATCACAATGCTCCATGGCCCCTGTCATTACAATGCTCCATGACCACTGTCATCACAATGTTCCATGATCGCTGTAATCACAATGACTCATGACACCTTTCCTCAGAAGGCTCCAGTACGCCTGTCATCACAATGCTCCAATGACCGTCTCATCACAATGCTCCATGATCCCTGTCAGCACAACATTCCATGACAATTGTCATCACAATGCTCCATGACACCTGTCATCACAATGTTGCCTGCCCATGTCATCAAAATGCTCCATGTCCCCTGTAATCACAATGTTCCATTACACCTGTCTTCACAATGTTCCCTGCCCATGTCATCACAATGCTCCATTACCAATGTAATCAAAATGTTCGCCTGCCCTTGTCATCAAAATGCTCCATGGCCCCTTTAATCACAATGCTCCATGAACCCTGTCATCACAATATTCCATGACAGTTGTCATCACAATGCTCCATGACCCTGTAATCACAATGCTCCATGCCCTTGTCATCACGATGCTCCAGAACTCTTGTCATCATAATGATGAATGCTCGTGTCATCACAAAGCTCCATGATACTTGTCATCACAATGTTCCATGGCCTTGTCATTACAATACTCCATGGCCCCTGTCATCACAGTGCTCCATGATACCTTTTATCACAATTCTAGATGACCACTGTCATCACAATGCCCCAAGACACATGTCATCACAATTCACCATGGCCCTTGCCATCACAATGCTCCATGACCAGTGTCATCACAATGGTCCAGGACACTTGTCATCACAATGATCCATGACCCCTGTCATCACACTGCTCCATGGCCTATGCATTCAAAATGCTCCATGGCCCCTGTAATCACATTGCTCCATGATCCCTTTCATCACGATGTTCTATGACCACTCTCATCACAATACCCCATGACGCCTATCATCATAATGCTCCAAGGCCCCTCTCATCACAATGCTCCATGAACCCTGTCATCACAATGTTCCATGACACTTGTCATCACAGTGCTCCATGAACCCCTGTCATCACAATATTCACTGCCCATGTAATCACAACGCTCCTGGTCCCCTGTAATCACAGTGCTCCATACCCTTTTCATCACAATGCTCCAGAACTCTTGTCATCATAATGCTCCATGCCCGTGTCATCACAATGCTTGAAGAACCTTGTCATCACAATGCTCCATGAACCGTGTCATCACAAGGTTCCAGGACCCTTGTCATCACAATGATCCATGACCCCTGTCATCTCAATGCTCCATGATCTTTGTATTCACAATGCTCCATGGCCCCTATAATTGTGGTGATCCATGACCCCTGTCATCACAATGCTCCCTGGTATATTTCATCACAATTCTAGATGACCACTGTCATCACAGTGCTCCACGGCCCCTGTCGTCAGAGTCCTCCATGATACCTTTCATTACAATTCTACATGACCGCTGTCATCACAATGCCCCATGACACCTGTCATCACAATTCGCCATGGCACTTGTCATCACAATGCTCCATGAACCATGTCATCACAATGTTCATGGACACTTGTCATCACAATGCTCCATGACAACTTACATCACAATGCTCCTTGACCCCTGTCATTTCATTGCTCCATGGCCTATGCATTCACAATGCTCCATGGCTCCGGTAATCACATTGCTCCATGATCCCTTTCATCACAATGCTCCAAGACCGCTGTCATCACAATGCCCCATGACGCCTATCATCATAATGCTCCAAGGCCCCTCTCATCACAATACTCCATGATCCCTGTCATCACAATGTTCCATGACACTAGTCATCACAGTGCTCCATGACCCCTGTCATCACAATATTCACTGCCCATGTAATGACAATGCTCTTGTTCCCCTGTAATCACAATGCTCCATAACCTTGTCATCACAATGCTCCAGAACTCTTGTCATCATAATGCTCCATGCCCGTTTCATCACAGTGCTCCATGACCACTTTCATCACAATGCTCCTTGACCCCTGTCATCACAATGCTCTATGACCACTGTCATCACAATGCCACATGACACCTGTAATCACATTGCTCCATGATCCTTTTCATCACAATGCTCTATGACCACTGTCATCACAATGCCACATGACACCTGTCATCACAATGCTCTATAGCCCCTGTCAGCACAATGTTCCATGACAGGTATCATCACAATGATACATGACTGCTGTCATCAGAATGTTCCCTGCTCTTGTCATCTCAATGCTCCCTGGCCCCTGTTATCACAATGCTCCATGCCCATATCATCACAATGCTCCATTACCCATGTCATCGTAGTGATCCATGAC